>NC_084481.1:115794925-116097955 GCF_030035675.1 Rhineura floridana | reverse complement strand
CAGTAGATATGTACAAGATTGTGTGGTAAATTAAAACTATCAGCTCTAACCAAACAAGGCTATGATAATATTTATAGCAGTATTTGGCTGACATGATATGTTCTGGGTCTGCTATAGTGTATCTGTATGGATACATACTAATAAGCTAATTGGACATGTCTAAAAATACTTACCAATGTGCTTCTTTGAGCTTGTGAAAGCTTTGTGGCGACAAAGTACTGTACAGGTGCAAGCACTATGATTACTGCAGCTCCAATTAGGGCACTGATTCCGAGCAGGTAGTACAATAGGAGGACTCCTACAATAATCTGAGATAACAGAAAGAGAATGAGCATTATCTTCCTAATTAATACAGAGTAAACAATGACAAGTAGCTGAAAATTATTAGGTCATCTGTATCCTACTGGTAGGAAGGGAGGGATATAATAATAATAATAATAATAATAATAGTGATAAAAACTTAGCAATTCATTAGTCCCAAATCTAACTCAAAATCTCACAATCCCCAAATGTTCTTTGTGACATAATGGCATGTTTGCTTACTGCAAATAGCACTTTTGGGGAATAAACTGTTGTTAAGAATCAGAATGAATTAAGAAAAGAGCAACCACCACCACCAAATCGAACCCGAAAGCTGAGAGATCATTACTTGATCCTGGATAATGAATGGGGGGAAATGGTTAACCTCTTCCTCCCTGCACATCAGCTTTCCTTTCAAAACACAAGTGGCCAACTTAAACATACTTGTTTAAAAGCATACTTAAGTCAGCATCTAGTCTGGCTCAGTGTAGGTTATCTGTCTTGCATCCAGAAATCCCAGGTTCAATCCCCAGCATCTCCAGGTAGGACTGGGAAAGATACCCTTCTCAAACTCTGGAAAGCCACTGCCAATCAGGGCAGACAACACTGAGCTAGTTGGATGAATAGGATGACTTGGTATAAGGCAGCTTCCTATGTTCCTCAAAGTCAAAAGTGTTTTTAGGTTGCATGTTTTCAAAAGCTGTAAGAAGTTTAGATTTTAACTGTCTTGATTTACATCTGTTTTGTTATATGAGCATACACATGTACAATATAGATAACAGTCCCTTACTAATACTATATAGCAGGCATTAATAGTTGAAATGAAGCAGAAGCTGGTGAGGGAGCAGAGGCAATGAATAAGAATAGGCAGCTGCCACTTATTGACAGCCAAGGGTGAAGGTAGCCAATATATCCTTACCAGAAGACGTTGCAACCAGGTGGTGTAGGTAAGGGTGGCTGAAGTCAGCACTGCACTAGCTAGGAGTGCCCATTACATGTGTTGATGTGAGTAGCCCATGCTGGGTACACCTAGGAAATTATAGTGATGATGGCCCAGCTGCTCCCTCCTCCGTCACTATTTACATCTTCCAGTGTAAGGAACTCCCCTCTTTCTTGCTTACTGTTCACAAGTGATGTCCTCTGATTTTTCCTTCCTACTCATCACACTGCCTCATTGCTTAAATGTAAACTCCTAATTTGTTCATACTTTAGATAATAAAATATGAAAGACCATTAGCAACTTGATGAAAATTATGATCTGTGCCTAAAGGGCAGCTCAAATGTTATCTGAGAAGTAGCAACTAAGCAATAAAAACTGCAATAAACCACAGAAAGTAAAGTCTGAAAACATCTGGCTTTGATGAGGATTTTTATAATAATTAATAATCATAAACAAACCCATTACCACAACTGTATTATACAGCCACGAGAGTGGCTGTATACTATAGCCAGCGTGGATTTTTCACATTCCGCAATGTTAAATTGAAAATACCCCCTATGCCATTCTGATGCTTCCCATAAGCTCATTTCAAAACAAAAGCTTACAAAACTTACAGTTCTGAATTCAGAAACGCTTACTTAACAACCCTGTCAATTTTCATGGTGATACACAAAATAGTCAGAGAGAATAGAGAGTTCAAAGTCTAAAAAGAGAGAAAAAAACCCCAGAGCCCTTTTGGACTTTTTTCTGTCAGAGTTCTCATAATCTGTTGAAATTCATTAAAAATCAGCCATATTCACAGAGTACCTGTAATCCTATTACTGACCTTGCCCCATACTCTGACCTTCATCTTCTGCAGTTTAAAAGTTTAAAAAATGCCTGGCTGATATTTAATTAATTTAATAAATATTGGCTGGCAGCCTATGATTACGTGGGGCATGCTCAGTAAAAACCAACTGTCAGAATTCTAAACGCCAGACTCACAGCTGCTCAACTTGCCTAATCAGGGCCACACCCACACCAGACTTTGATTTCACTTGAGACAGTCACAGCTTCCCTCAGAGAATCCTGGGAAGTGTAGTTTGTGAAGGGTGCTGAGAGGAGACTCCTGTTCCACTGAGAGAGCTCCAGCGGCCAGACTGGTTTAACAGTCAGCCACTCTGATTGAAGCTCTGTGAGGGGAACAGGGAGTCTCCTAGCAACTCTCAGCACCCTTCACTAGGATTCTTTGAGAGAAGCCATGACTGTCCAAAGTGAAATAAAAGTCTGGTGTGGATGTGGCCAGGGAAAGCTTTGGTTTAAATTTGGGTGGGAGGCTACATGTTCCTGCTGTAGAATAAAAAGGTGGGGGAAAGCCTGAAAAAGAATGATACTGTTCACAATCTTTTCCTTTTGGAAAGGAAAGAGGCTTCTCTTCTGCCCAGTGCTCACCCACCCAATCTCCTCCCCCTCCCCTCCCTGCCCCTTCCCTGGGTCAGTGTTGGACTATGACCTGGGAGACCAGAGTTCAAATCCCCACACAGCCATGAAGCTCACTGGGTGACCTTGGGCCAGTCACTGCCTCTCAGCCTCAGAGGAAGGCAATGGTGAAATCACCTCTGAATACCATTTACCATGAAAACCCTATTCAAAGGGTCGCTATAAGTCTGAATCGACTTGAAGGCAGTCCATTTCCATTTTCAAACATGATTGCATAGAAATAAATCCCATTGAACTCAAAAAATATGCAAATGATCAAACCCCCCTTCCTTCACCCTCCTATCCCCTCCCTCTTGCCCCTCCCTCCCCATCCCCTTCTAATCCCCTCCTTCCCCCTCCTCTTCCTCCTCCCCATGGTCAGTTTTACCTATCTTAAGCATGATTGCACGTAAGTAAATACCACTGAACTCTATAAGCATGCAAATGATCAAACCTGCCCTCCCCTCCCCCTTCCTTTGCTCCCCTCCAATACGTTCCTTCTCCTTCCCACTCCCACTCCTCCTCCCCCATGGTCAATTTTTCCTATCCTAACCAATATTGCACAGGAGTAAATCCCATTGAACTCAATAAGCATGCAAATGATCAGACCTGCTTTCCCCCTCCTTCCCATCTCCTCTCCCTTCCTCCTCTCCCTTCCTCCTCTCCTCCCCTCTTCCTTCTTCCTCCTCCCCTGCCCACTCCAGCCCTCCCTCCCTCCCCCCTGGTCAGTTTTACCTATCCTAATCATGATTGCATGGGAGTAAATCGCACTGAATTCAATAAACATGCAAATGATCAAACCTATCCTTTGCCACCCCTCCCCCTCCTGCCTCCTCCCCTCCCAATCCTCCCCTCTGCATTTCCTCCCCTCCCCCCTCCTCCTCCCCTCCCCATCCCCTGTGGTCAGTTTCACCTATCCTAAGCATGATTGCAGGGGAGTAAATCCCATTGAACTCAATAAGCATGCAAATGATCAATCCATTCTCAGCAAACTTGCACAGGATCCCATTTCTTACCTCCCGGATTAAAAAGCAGGGAAATTCACTAATAGGCAAAAAACCTTGCTGTTTAAGAACGTACCTATAGCCCACAGCTATTTCTATCAAACTTTAAAAAGCAGGGAAATTGGGCAGCTATAGTAAATGCACCAGGGGAGCAGGAGACCTGAACTCCTCTCTGAGATATTGTACTGCCCTACAAATTGGTCAAAATGTAAACACCATTTGGGTTGGTGTTTCACAGTTCATTTCTTTTAAAGCATTCCATAGTTTTTCATGATCATATGGACTTTAATATCCTTACCTGTACTGGCATAGCCCAAAGGTTAGGGCACAGAAAAAAGAACCACATCAGCTGGTTTGTGTCTATAGCAACCAGGTTACAGATCTGACCTGCAGTCATTTCCCCCATGGACATGTTGGAAGTTGAAAGCCGCATGATCTTATTGTAAATTTTAGTCTAAAATGAGAAAAAATATTTTATTTTATTCACTGAAGGAAATGTTTTGAAAGCAGTGTACAATGAAGGTTTTGAAAACCAAACTGTATAACAGAAATAAATACATACACAGGAATTTAAAAGCAAATCTTTAAAGTATCAACTTGCTCAATTATAAAATCACACCATTATAAAATGTTTGAGTCACACCTCAGGGTAGGCCTGCTTAAGAAGACAAACGTGTGGGAGAGGAACAAAACACCACCATCCTGAAGCTAATTATAAAATGTTTTGCTATTACAAAAAGTGTTTATAGATGATTTTCTTATAACATGTATATGTGTGAATATGATCTCTTCAAGTCTAAATCTCTCATACGTATTCTCTCCTTTGATGCAGAAAGTGACGACTGAAACAAGCTGTACACCATTTATTCAAACAGTTTCTCCCTGATCACCCAATCTATCTTTAGAAATAATAAGGGATTTCAATTGGGGAAGATACTGTTCAAAACCTACATTGTATTGTAATATTCAGATTTCACACTTGTTTTGACACCCGAGGATCAGTTCACAAAGTGCTTTCTTCTCACGGGGAGGGGAGAAGCTTAGACTCATAGGTTCAAACTACATGTTGTGTTAAATATGTGCTTTAGAGGAGATGCTTGTAGGTCTCTCTTTCTTTCACAAAAAAGCTCCCCCCTCCCTCAGTTGGATCAATTCAAGACCAAATCTGGACCACAGTTGAAACTAACAAGCTCAATATAAAAGTTTAATGTGACAGAATAACTGGCTTTTAAGGTTGTTGTTGTTATGTGCCTCCAGGTCGACTGCGACTTATGGCAACCCTATGAATCAGTGACCTCCAAGAGCATCTGTCATGAACCACCAAATCTTGTACGTTCAGGTCTGTTGCTTCCTTTATGGAATCAGTCCATCTCGTTTGGCCTTCCTCTTTTTCTACTCCCTGCTGTTTCCCCCAGCATTATTATCTTTTCTAATGAATCATGTCTTTTCATTATGTGTCCAAAGTATGATAACCTCAGTTTCTTCATTTTAGCTTCTAGTGACAGTTCTGGTTTAATTTGGTCTAACACCCAATTATTGGCCTTTTTTGCAGTCCATGGTATCCGCAAAGCTCTCCTCCAACACATTTCAAATGAGTTGATTTTTCTCTTACCCGCTTTTTTCACTGTCTAACTTTCACATCCATACATAGAAATTGGAAATACCATGGTCTGAATGATCCTGACTTTAGTGTTCAGTGATATATCTTTGCGTTTGAGGACCTTTTCTAGTTCTCTCACAGCTGCCCTCCCCAGTCCTAGCCTTCTTCTGATTTGTTGACTATGGTCTCCATTTTGGTTAATGACTGTGCCAAGGTATTGATAATCCTTGGCAAGTTCAATGTCCTCATTGTCAACTGTAAAGTTATATAAATCTTCTGTTGTCATTACTTTAGTCTTTTTGACGTTCAGCTGTAGTCCTGCTTTTGTGCTTTCCTCTTTAACTTTCATCAGCATTTGTTTCAAATCATTACTGGTTTCTGCTAGTCATTCATTCATTCATTCATTCATAATTCATTGGCAATCACTTGTGGCCATGTAAGATTGTCTTCCAAGATGGTTGGAAGATGCCTGTGCGTGAGTTTGTTTTATGTGGGGAGATCGGTGCACCACGATCAACACACAATCTTGACAGAAAAAGGCTTTGATCCAATGGCATGGATACCATGACGATTGGTAGTCTTTTATCTGCTGCAGCCTTCATCTGCCTTCACAGCCATTGTAACATACACAGTGTTAACCTCTGCCTGTTCTGCCGTTGAGGACTTTCTCGGATCGTTCTTTGTCTGGTTCCTCTCCCTTGACCTTACCGCCATGGGTGACCCTGCTGGGAGTACATGACTCCCGATGGCATCGCTCACAGGGTTCATTGGAACACGCAAGCCCGCCCACCACTGCAAGGTGACGATCCAGTAGTATGGTATCGTCTGTATATCTGAAATTGATATTTCTCCCTCCAATTTTCATACCCCCTTCATCTTGGTCCAATCCTGCTTTCCGTTTATGTTCTGTGTATAGATTAAATAAATAGGGTGATAAAATACACCCCTGTCTCATACCCTTTCCGATGGGGAACCAGTCAGTTTCTCCATATTCTGTCCTTACAGTAGCCTCTTGTGCAGAGTATAGGTTGCGCATCAGGACAATCAGATGCTGTGGCAACCCCATTTCTTTTAAAGCATTCCATAGTTTTTTAAGGTTACTAATCAAGAATGATTGCTATTTGTAATATAAGGGGTTTATCTTGTTAAAAAAAATTTTTTTTTGCAATATAGGACCCAAGCCACATTTATTAAGCATTGGGTATAATTTACGCTGAAGTCAGATGTCTTCTGTCATTACAGAGGACCCATAAAATAGCTGCAGGCTTATGTAGGAGAAAGCAAGCATGGGAAAGATTGTCACATCAGCAGGAGACTGTGAAACAAAGTGAACGAAACCAAGAATCCTGGAGACTCCTGGCATGCCTGGAGATAACCTGCGAAGTCTGCTGGATAACTTGAATTTATGTGATACATAGACTATATGACATGTAAATTTCACTCACATCGTTTGTATAGGTCTACTGTTTCCCTTAATTATTTCAGGAATTCTTCTGTTCCTGAAATGATTGAAACTTTTCACTAGATGATTCTTACTTATACAAGAAAGCCCACAGGAAGCTGATTAGATGTAGTCTAATCAAAACATCAGAATTATAAAAACTTACTATTGAGAAAGCACATATGTGATTTTCCTACACATTTAAAATTAATTTTATTGTAATTTTATACTATACAACTGGGACACATTTTTGAAACCCCTCTCCATCACTTTTGTTCAGAGTTCACACATTCAGTTCCTACACTTAGTTTAGAGAATCAGTATAAAGATGAATACATTTATTGTTCGATAAGTTTTTGCAGTATGGTTAATGCAGGGGTATGATTTAGTGTAGGGGTGGCAACCCTTTGGCCTTCTAGAAGTTGCTGGTCTACAACCCCCATCATCCCTGACTATTGGCCATGCTGGCTGAGGCTGATGAGATTGGAGTCCAACAACATCTGGAGAGCCACAGGTTAGCTCCTTCTGGTTTAGTGTGATGCCTGAATGTACCTACCATAGTCAGAACTCACTTTTGCTGGATTGTGCCCTTTGACTTAGAAGCATGATTCATTACGGGTGCAAGTCAGATACTGTTCACATGTTTATTATTTTTCAAAAAATGTAATTTTTCTGACTCAAGGTTTTCTGTTTAAGAGAGGGTTCTTTTTCTTTCTTTCTATAGGGTGGAGTTTGTTAAAAACATTACTCTTTGCTCAAAGCAGCTAACAACTGATTATACAGCTCTTTAGCTAAAGTTTCCAGGGTATCTGAAATACCTGTATTGCTCCTCTCAGGTTAATTCCTGTTTCAATGGCAACATAGTATGATGCTTGAAGAAATGTTCTTTGCAACAGAAGGGCAAAGAAAAGGAGGACTGCTAACACATAAGCATTGGCCAGGAATTCTTGAGATGAAATGAAGGAGACACCAAGTATTTCAGTCTGTAGGGGAAAAAAGGTCATTCAGAATCTATTTTGCTTTAGTACAATCCCTATAAATACAATACAATGTTAGAATATTCAAAACTGAAACAATAACTGAGTATAGTATTTCAGTGGATCAGAGAATCTTTTTGTTGAGATGAGAGACAAAGCTAGTAGTCAGGCCCAAAGATCAAGTCAGGACAACCAGGAGGCAGAATTGAGGAACAAGTGAGAAGTCAAGACTGGAGAACAATAGATACAGAAACACTCCAAAAGCGCAGGAATATTATGATGTTCAGGAAATGCTCAAATGCAACAAGAAGCCTTTTCTTAAATTCTTCCCTGTCCAGCAGGATTCAGTGACCAGTCTCAGTGGGTAGAGTCAGTCCAGGACCTAGGCTAACTTGTGGCTTTCCAGATGCTGTTAGACGACAATTTCCATTGTAGTTGGCCATGCTGGTTGGGTCTGATGGGAACTAATGCTGTAACCTCCAGTTTGGAAGCTCATCACACATAGCACCCATACACAGCTCCCAAGATTATCAGTGGACGTTCTTAAGATCTTGACAAGAATACAGCCGGATTTATGAGTCCCCAGCCAAGGACTGTCCAAACTGGTTTGCCACGTCGATAAGCACAAAATAGGTTAAAATGTGTATACTGAGAAGGATCACAGCAATGAAGTACCGTTTTGACACTTCCAGTCCTTGGAACATCTATTTCCAGGACAGTAAAGAGAACAAAATCTAAAGTGTATCTACCTCCTCACCTCACATGTATCAGGCAAGGCATTATTTGAGGAATAATCAGGGATGTTATTGGAGACAATAAGGCTACACACACACTCCTCCGCTTATAGCAGATAAATGTAGTTTTTCTCAGTCTGGAATTGTTCATGCTCATCCTCAACATGCTGCTTTCAAACTATATTGATTCTACATCCTCCTGTCCACAGTGGTGGGTATGGATATGCATTTGAAAACCCTCCCATTGATTAGGTTATCCACATCTTTTCCTCCCTGCACATTTCCCAGGTGAATGAAGAAGGAAGTGGTCATTGCAATTTTAGTATATGTCCAGCCACAACATCATTGGGCAGACATTGATACATCCCCCACATTGCCAGGACCACCTACATCTGTTTTCATACAGATATATTGTATACAAATGTATACAATGCAAAATCAATCTGCAATGAGGTTTTATTTTTGGAATCAAACCAGTTTCTCAAGAACCACTTTTCAGGGGCAAAAATATGCAATAGATATGTGGACTATGTAGAAAAACAAGTACTTACTCTTGATTGATTCTAGAATAAAATGTTGTGTGTCTGCAGCCTAAATGCCAAAAGGAACCCTGAAAAATCTCCTCCAGAACTTTGCAATCTGAACATTTTGACAAGCTTAGCCAGGCAACCAACTGTGAACATATGTAATCCCTTTTTCTGTAAAATGTAGTGCTTTTCTTAATAAGATACAAGATACCTTTTAGAAACATAAGACATAAACATTAAATGTGAAGAACAGAAGTTCAGATATTTTCAAAATTAAGTCTGATACTACAATTAAAAATGTGTCAGCTCTTTGAATGTTTGATCTTCATAGATCATTTGGAATATAATATGATTGCTTGTATGTTCCTCAGCACCAGAAAAGGCAAAGTTAAAGGCCATGAGAGAACGACAGTGACAGCAACTTAGGTTCTGAAGTGATATGTCATTGCTTAATTAGCTACCCTTGAGAGATGCTAAGGAGACTCCATGTGGTATAGTATTAGTTCTGTATTACAATTCTGCATCAAGAATAACCTTGAGAAGTATACATTCAATAAGACAAAATCTTAGTTTCACTGTGACTTTGTTTCACTGATTATTGCTAAATACAGTAATATCTCAGTTAACGAAGTACATGCGTTCCTGGACATCTTTAACAGAAACTTTGGTACCAGAGATAGGAATCACATGGAAAGAATAGGGATAGGTTCCTACACCACCAAAAAGAGCAGTTCAACATATTTCAGCAAACCTTTTTATTCAAAACTAACACTACACATATCTGAAATGAAGCAAGCAGGTCAGGTAAGCCTTGCTACAGACCACTTGAAGGCTTATTCCAAAATGCATCCAGGGATGCCTGCCTTACGTTTTTTCATTTATCATGTAGCACCTTGCTATAGCAATCTAAAGCTTTGAGCGCAGTTCTCCTCTAAGTACACTTGAGCAGGCAGGCAAGGGGCAGCCACCACCACTACCCTGTGCTTGGTCTCTCTCGCTGCTATCCTCCCCTACACTCAAGCAGACACATCTGCAGTAAATAATGCTTCCAGGGCACCCAAAGCACTGTTTACTGTGGAGGTGTCTGTGCCGCCTGGCAAGGAGCACCATTCCAGCTGTGTGTGAGAGAGCTGCCTGCAGAAGTTGCAATCAAGTAGACAAGGAGCCACATTCAGACTATGTCAGAGTGTGCACCTCCCTCACACCCCAAAATTTTTTGTTAAAAAGAAGCTTCTTTCCTGGAGGATTTCGTAACTGAGGTATTACTGTAATAATAATAATAAATCCTTTGGAATGTATGCTAAGAACCTAGTGCAGTACCTGCATATGAAGGGGTTTCCACAGTGTTCAACAGTGCTCACTTAGCATGCATGAATGCCTTGAGTATCTTGCACCAAAGAGGAAGAAAGAGCTGGACAGGAATAAGGGACTACTTAATCCCCATTATGCCCTAGCATGCTCCATGTTTTGTTGTAATATATTTTAAAGTCTGTTTTAATGATGATTTGGAGTATTTCTAATGCTTTTTTTTGCTGCCCTGGGCTCCTACTGGAAGGAAGGGCGGGATAGAAATCAAATAAATAAACGTGCATGAAAGCATGCCCATACACCAAGACAGCAAGGGGGTACAAGGCTGTACTGAGTCTTGCCATAATTGCTGTGCCCACATGGGACTGCACCTGCTAGTGTCTGACCAGATCTATTGATGATACTAATGGACATACTATAATTAAATTGTAGGGAAAAGATCTGTTCAAAACCAATATATTTCATCGAGTTACATGCTGGGGAATACTTGAACATGAGGGTTATATGTGCTATATAATGCTTGTGGGGAATTATCTAAGTTGGCAAATTAATGGTTTCCTAATGTGAAATTACACAATTCTGTCAGATCAATTCATTATTCCTTCACAATTTAAAGTTAACAAGTAACTTCAATCCTTGAATGAATTTGATTAACAATATGAGCTCTCATTTACTCTGGTTTAAACGGCTACTTAATTTACTACATCATTTCCCCCTCCCCTAATGTAAAAGCTTGAAATTCTATGGGCATGCCTGTACTATCAAAATATGTGTGTGTTTGGTTTGCTTGGCAAGCAACTTCTTTGTATCACAATATCTATTGCTTGAACTCCTGACAAATTAAATGTGATATCTATATGCTTAAATGGTATATGCTGTTTTATTTTTATGCATTTTGCTCAAATGTTTTATCTCCAAGTCAGATGTAAGATCTGCCACAAATGAAGTGATTAGAAAGTACATGGGAGGAATGTGGCATACCATCCTCAATATGTAGCAGTAGATGGTGCTAGACAAGTTACACTGAATGCCAGTATCAGAGAATCTATTCCTTTGTGGATATTTATTATAACGTGAAAAATGCATGACACTGAAATAGTAGTACAGATGATAGTTAAAACAAATGGAATGAACAGGGTACAAGGTACCATACAGAATAATAGAATTGGAATGAACTTTAAAGTTCATTTAGTCCAACCCTCTCTCAGTGCAGGAAATCCACCACTATAACATCCCTGACAAGTAGCCATCTAGTTTCTGCTTGAAAACCTTTAATGAAAGAGAGCCCAACATCTTCTGAGGTAGCTTGTTGTTGAACAGTTCATACCATCAGAAAGTTCTTTGTAATAAATCGTTTTTCTTGCAATTTGAACTCATTGGTTTGTGTCCTACCCTCTGGAGCAACAGAAAACAAATTTGCTCCATTATCTTTGTGTCAGCCCATCACTTCTTTCAAGATGGCTATCATATTGCCTCTTAACAATCTCTTCTCCAGGCTAAACATACCCTTTAACCTTTCCTCATAGGACTTGGTCTCTAGACCTCAAAGCACTGTGTTGTACAGCTAGTCAGAATTGTTCCTCCTCTCTTTCTCTTCACTTTCCCCCTTCTCTCTCTCCCCCCCCCTCTCTCTGTTTCTTTACTCCCTAAAGTATTATACTATTGTAGCATACTTCCATGTAGAGCTTGGTATGGGATGCAAGGGAGGAAAAAGCAAGGAGGAGGATAGAATGGAAGGGAAATGATATATATATGTATATATTTCTGGGATCCTGGATAGGATTCCTACAGAAAGGGCACCTAGTAGCTTATACAAATAAGGCTAAAAGAGCATCTCACTTATATTAGTGGAAGAACACAGATCTCTTGTAACTCAGGCTCTGGGTAAGACTATCTGCTATCTTGATTAAGCAGTATACATAGATTTTAAGCCATGCTGGAATACTGAACTTAATATTTCCAAAATTGTTAGATTATTAGAAAAAGAATACGCACATCTGAAGTGTAATGGAATAAAATATATGATTGTAAAAGAGTGATCGTAAAAAAAGCATTTGAAAGGCATTCTGTGTCTGTCTTCCTTGGGTTGGCTAAAATTAATTCTATATATCACTGGAGCCTTAAAACATCCCTTTTTTGTGCAGCACTTGGCTTTAAGCAAATCTAAACATTAAATATTTTGGAAAATCAATAATTGCTTGATAATGAATAATTGGGTAACAGCGCTTGTGGAGACTATCTTAGGCATTGGCCTGTCTGTTAGACTGGACTAGATATTGGCTGAACTGCTAAACCTCAGAATGTCTATTATCCATTCATAACATTCTTTTTCAAAGTTCATTCAGATTTGAAATACTGTTTGACGTTAGCGTCAGCAATTTTTTTGGAAGATGGCATATTTGCTGATAAAATTAATCATATGCTTATTTATGGTTCTGCCTTACAAAACTAATATGCTTTTATTATTCTGCTACCATGATCCTTTTCTTGTATACTGTTGACCTCTATTAGCCATTATTACTTCTGAGGTAACAATTCTGGATAATCCACATCATTTGTTTGATTTAGAATTTTCAAATATAAATGAGTTTCATATAAAAGCATTATTAGTTAGGAGTAAGGGTGACAAGGAACACATAAGGAACTAGTGATGTATGGGGAGTAGCACTGGGTTCTGTTTCTGCAATAATCGGATTTGCCATCAGATTAATTATTATTTCTGATATTCTCTATCTTGGAGGAGAGAATTTTGAAGTAGCAACTCTCTGCTCCTGGTTTCCAATTCATTCTTCTTTTTTCCTAATTCGTTTTTTAAAATTTGCTTTGAAATCATCGACAGTGTGAGTAATACTTTTATTGATCTACTTTTTATGTGACCTTTTCAAATGTGTATTCTCTTTCATTGATGTCAATGAAGTGTTGATTACAACTGACAGACAGAAAGCGGAGGGGGGGAATGAGGTGTTGATTGTAAGCAGCAGAGGGGGAGACACTGACTTGATTATCTGCTTTAATCTGCAATGCACTTGAAAAAGAATGTAAACAGGCAATATTTACAGAGTTCAGAATAATGTCTGATACCAATGGAGACTTGTGAATAAATAGCGATTATAATATCAATAATTCAGAGATCGGAAAAATGAAAAGATATTGGAGGAAAAAGGAATCGGATCAATAATGACCACTAGGGGGCCACACTTAAAAGCAAAACATAAAAAAGGAGAGGATTCCATCCCTAATGGGGAAAAAGATAGAGGGGGAGATGTGTTATTTTTCTCTCCTTTCCCAGAATTCCTCATCCAGTGGGCAAGAGGACCCTGAGAAGACACATCCTATGAACTCTCAGGAAGTGACACTTGGCCTCTTCAGTCTTCCCTCATCTGGTTGCTCTATTGAACCTGGCAGGTTCAGGAACCCTGGGAAAGCTGTACAGGCATACCTGTCATGGCCCCGTCAGAGGACTCCTCAGATGAGGACGACTCGGGAGTAACAGCAGCAGACCCAGGAGCAGCAGACTCAGAAGGAGACACGGAGGAGCCTCCTGAGAATCCAGCTCCTTCTCCCCCTCAGCTGCAGAGCACCCCAGATACAGCAGAGGCCCTGCAGCCAGACACAGACAGTGCACAGGACACTCCCCCCTCACCTGCAGAACGTAGACAGCAGAAGGTCAGGCAGAAGAGGGGCAGGCCTGTCTCCTTAAGGCCCAAATGCTGAGGGCTCCCACCTGCTGTCAACCCTGCTCTTGATAAGGCACACCTTGGCTGCAGCTTGTTGCTGACTGCAACGTCAGGCGTGGCTTGTGTGTTCCTAGTTTCCTGGCACCCTCTTTTGGACTGACCCCTTGGCACTTGATCCCGGACCTCTACTGACCTCACTTCTGGACTCCTGACTCGGCAAGTACGCTTCGGACAAGCCTGGCCCTTATCAGCTCCCCTCCTCCTAGACCTGGCAGATTTATGGCCAGACTGCCGGCTAAGGACTTTGCTTCCCTGCCAACCACCCAGGAATTTCCAGCCCCCCACCGGCACTGCTGACGCAGTGTAGAGCTGACAATACCCCACTTTAACGTTTGCAATGGGACCGGAGAGTATACTTAAAGCAAAAATAAATGTTAAGTGAAGCAATTGTCTTCACTTGTAGTGTGTGCAATCACCACTAGATGGCAGCGGTGTCATGCCAATAAAGTATACGTTATTGTGAAGCGGGATATGGGGACGAATGGAGCATGTACGTTATAGCGAGGCAACGTTAAGCGGGGTGTGCCTGTACTTATCCTTTAGCCAAGACAATCCCTGTTCCCTGAACGCTGGCACCCGAACACTGCCCTCTTCTGCTGGGAATATTCCCTAGTGATATGTGGGAAGAAAGCCCTCATGAAGGGATTGTTTTGATCTCTCCTGTAATATTCTTAAGTGGGTCCCTCGTGCATCTTCTCACGCAGTTGTACACCTTCCTGTTGACAATGTGCCATAGCAGACTCCAAATGAACAGTAGAATAGTTCCTTTATTAAACAGACAATAAACACAACTACCTCTGGGGCCACTGAATTGATAGAGGACTATGCACACAACATAGATCCGACCCACTGAGTCATAGGAGGATCAACGGCCACAATCAATCTGCTTTTAACCCTTTATATACCATATACCCTTTATATACCATATACACATACCCCTTTTCGGGGGAGGCAAAGATAGGAAAAGCTCCTCTCCTACACTGCCTGATTCTCCAGTCTATCATATATCTGTACACCGCATGGAAGAATGACCAAAGATGATATATTTTCAGAGGATAATCTAGGACAGGGAAGGCGAACTTCTTGAAATTTATTCTGTATTTTCAGGCACTATATTTTTACCTTATGCAACATGGTGGGCAATTTGAAGCTATGGGTGGGAAAATGTTAAGCACCCCCCTCCCAATTAAAAACAATAAACAGACACAAATATGACATCAGACTGTATTGTTGGTTTTTGTTCTTGTTTAAAAATTTAATAAAAATACATTTTTTAAAAAAAAACTGACATCAGAAATGACAACATTCAAAACCCAGGTGGTAGTGGACATCTCAACCTTTCAGGACATCTCTGTCACTGATGTTAACATGGCTATTCTTGCACAAAGGAACTTCAAAGGGAGACTGCAACATGAAACTCTGGAAGCACAAATTATCAGAAAGTTCTGTTCTATCACCTATTGCTTGAATTGAGATAATGGGTTTTAATCCCACTGTATGTGTTAACTGGCTTATCAGTCCCAGGAGGTTTGTGTTATGCTGTCCTGGGCTCCTACTGGGAGGAAGGGCGGGATATAACTTTAATAAATAAATAAATAAATAATTTCCAAAACTGCTTTGTGAAAGGCTACTGTTAATAATGGAACTTTTGTTGTTTGTAGGTTTTGCATTTTATTTTCCTGTGTCTTCAGTGTTTGAAAGCCCAACTCATGCAACTATGTGTGTGTATGTTTATCTATATCTATCTATCTATATCTGCAACTTAGAACATGCATCTGATTAAGTGAAGATGAACTCTTTTGCCACAATAGATCTATTAGTCTTTAAGGCGCCACAATACTTTTTGTTTTATTTTTGCTCCAACAGATTACCCGTCTGGAAATGGGTTTATAATTCATTATACATCATAAGTACACTAGCATATTGCAGAAAGGATGAAAACAGCAGTATATTGACTAATTAAAAACTTAAAATAAGTTCTACATCCTTGGCATAGGACAATCATTTCCATTCCATTATGACAGCAGAGGCAAATCCATTAAATGTAGAAGCCCTTCAATCAAACTGACTTGTTTATGAGTCTTTTAAAGAGACTGTGATGCACTAACTTGCAATAAGAATGCTATTTCTAATTCATAACCTCACACTTGCATTGAATCTGTGTTTTACAGAAGAATTGCCTTTTTCTTTCTTTCCTGGGAGTACAACAGAAAAGCATAGGCGTAATTTCTTTAATTGAGTATAATTTCCTGGGATAATAGCCTTCCAATGTGTGGTTTTATTGGATCGCCTCAAAGATTCTGATGGAAATTATTTGTCGCAGTAGAATCTGTTTTTCTTTATTGCTGTGTAAAAAGCATGCTGTTCAGATCAACCTCCTTTCCATTCTACAGCATCTTCAATATAGGAATTGAGGTACCAGTCCACAGAAAACTTGCTTGCTTAAATACATCCCTGTTTAAGTTAGTTATGTTTAAACTTGGGGCCACAAAAGCACAGGGTTTATCAAGCTAGTGCTCCCTTTATGGTCTGGAACAGGGGTGGCTACCCTTTTTGGGCCCAAGGGCTATATTAATCTATGGCCAACCCTCTGGAAATGTGAGTTTGACAAGGCTGTTGTAAAAGAAAACAAATATACATATTAAAAATAATAATACAAAAATAGTACCTGGGGGCGGAAGGTGTTGTTCCCTTTTCCAACATGGTGAACAATTCCGGAGATACAAAGTGGACCAGCAAATCCAAGCAAATCTGCCAGAATACGGAAAGTGCTGCTTAGGATTAAAGGTCTTCCAAAGGCAAAACAGAGGGCACACCAGATAGACTTGGATCCTTGTGGATGTAGAGTGTTTTTATTCTGTCATAAATTTTTAAAAAAATTAATAGGAAGAATGTCATATTCCAAACTGATTAATAACATTTGCAATCCATTTTATAACCCTCTGACTTGAGTTAATGCTATGCCAAAGTATGTGAGAACTTTTATTTCTCTTGAAAAGCCATCATCATAAATTTATTATTAATGTATAAAACACCTAAAATTTACTAAATACTGCACATATCCCACAGGTCTACATGCATGACACAAAAGGAAAAGGGGAGGGAAGGGAAGAGGAAAATAAGCAAACATGCACCAATACAATAATTGTGCTGTAACAAAACAATGCATTTAAAGTTGAGCCAAAGAAATCAGTACTGGTAAAATGTTAGTAAAATTCTGCTATATTAAGTTATTAAAGCTTTTCCTTACATAAAAATATTTTAGACATAAATTAGTTTAACTTCCAAAATATCGTGGGCCAGATTTCCAATCCTTATTCATTTTGATAGGTTAATAGCAGTGAGACACTTTTGTACTTGATTGCATAGCATATAGCTCCAATTCAACAATCTCAATGGTGGCCTCCAAATTATGGAATGATCTTCTTGACAAGGTGCGCCTGGCACTAACACTGTTCTTTTTGGCATCAGGTCAAGACTTTCCTCTTCTCCCAGGCATTTTAGCATGTGTTTTTAAATTGCTTTTTAAAAATGTGTTTTTAAATTTGTATATTTGTTTTTAATGTTTTTAATTGTTGTAAACTGCCCAGAGAGCTTCGGCTATGGGGCGGTATATAAATGCAATAAATAAATAAATAAATAATTTCAATGTGTGAGCAATCCATTGCATGGCATGGTGCTCTTCTGTCAGGATTCATCAGTGGACGTGGGTGGCCTGCATGCAAAGGGAGCGGTGTATAGAGCTGCTCCCATCAATGAAGTAAATATTATTATTATTATTATTATTTATTTATTATTTATTTGATTTTTATACCGCCCAAAGCCAGAGGCTCTCTGGGCGGTGCACAGCATAGAGTAAATACAATACAATAAATACAATAAAATAGCAAAACACTAAAAACATACATTTTAAGCATTTAACAGCCTGGTATATATTAACAACAATAAAATATGTTAAAATGCCTGGGAAAATAAAAAGGTTTTAACCTGGCGCCGAAAGGATAGAAGTGTAGGCGCCAGGCGCACCTCGTCACAAAGACTATTCCATAGTTCGGGGACCACCACTGAAAAGGCCCTCGATCTCGTTACAACCCTCCAAGCCTCTCTGTGAGTCGGAACTCGGAGGAGGGCCTTTGATGTTGAACGTAGTGAGCGGGTAGGTTCATATCGGGAGAGGCGTTCCGCCAGGTATTGTGGTCCCGCACCGTGTAAGGCTTTATAAGTCAAAACTAGCACTTTGAATTTGGCCCGGAAACAGATAGGTAGCCAGTGCAAACGCACCAGAACAGGTGTTATGTGTGCGGACCGTCTGGTCCTCGTCAACAGTCTGGCTGCTGCGTTTTGCACTAGCTGTAGTTTCCGGACTGTTTTCAAAGGCAGCCCCACGTAGAGAGCATTGGAGTAGTCCAATCTAGAGGTTACCAGAGCATGCACAACTGAGGCGAGGTCGTCGCTGTCCAGATAAGGAGGCCCATGCATATAGGAACTACATGTGTATGTGTAACTGGAAAGAATAAGGGCCAAATTAGACTCCACATGTTACTGAGCGCAGTACAATGTTTTGCTTTTAGCATTTAAAGCCCTAAACAACTTGGGACCAGGATATCTAAGGGAGTGCCTCACCCAAAATATATGTGCCCAGCAATTGCACTCTGTCCTCAGATGAGACATTGCTGAGAGTACCATTTATCTCAAAGGTGCACTTAGCCTGTACTAGAAACTGGGCTTTTACTGTTACAGCTTTAGCCTTCTGGAACCAATTACCAGCCAAAATCAGACAAGCACCTAGTGTGATGATGTTCAGATGCCTACTGAAGATACTGTATTTTAGGAAGACTTTTTCTGAAGTGTAACCCACTCATTTGCAGAATATCAGTTTTATATATGATGAAATTGTTTTGCTGTTTTTGAAGTTTATCTGGATAGGTTTTAAAAATTTTGGGATATTGAATTAACTGCATTGTTTTTAGAGCTTGTGTCTGTGTGCGTTTCATTCTGTTTTTATCTTGAACACCACTTCAATAGCTTTAAGCTGTGAAGCGGTCTACACATTTGTATAACAACAAGGGATTTAGACCGGTAACTCGTTATGCCTTGTTTGGCCGTAAAATGTAATTCCTGTACACTTATTTTTTTCAGACTCTCAAAATTTGCATCTGTCTGGAACATATTTTCTTTCTTTCTCAAATATTATATTATTATATTATTTATGCTTTTTTATATCTTTTTATTATTTCTTAATGGAGAATGTAATGTGGTGACTGGGCTGGAAAACCTCTCTTCACATGTGATGCTGAGATATTATTTGTCTACATGCTTCCTTAAGCAATTTCACTTGAGGCAAGATTATTTCAGATAATAATCATTACAACGATAAAATGCTCTTGGTTTTGTATTTTCCAGTATAATCATGGTAGGTTAGGATAGGTTATATCAGTTTTCAGCAAAATTTCTATTCAAGAAATCATTTGTGTGCATTCACATGAAAGGTTTTGTCACAATGGGTTAACCCTGAGTCATCCAAGAATCTAACCTCATCTCACATGACTGATATTCCCAAAGTACATGAATGACTCCAGAGAAAGTTTTCTCACAGGAATCTGTCCAGGCCCCAATGCGGAGACCTGAAATGGCATGTCAGAATATGTATAAACTTTCTGCTGGGGTAATTCATGCACTTACAATAACCATGTGTCAATATTCAGATAAGTATGTGAGTAACTTAGTGTGCCAGAAGGCTTTTGACTTTTTCCCATAAACAGATCGACAAGGCATCTTTGAAATATGAACAGTATGCAACATAGTAAGGATCTGCTGTTCATAGAAATAAACTCAAAAGTGCCAAAAGTGCTTAAGCTCCTTGGTGAACCTAAAGGAATTTTATGAATGTAAAAATATAAACTCCTCCACAAGACGTTTTCCTTTGGCAATGAAGGCTTCCAAGCATGCTATAAAACTTTCATTGCAGAGTCAAGAACTTAGAACGATCCCTCAGCTTTAGATAGCTCTCTTGGATGTCATTTTTTGCCTCATAATGTGATAAAATTGGGGAGATGTGTGAAAGGAGGATAATGGCACTGGCAGTCTAGATGTTTAGAAGTGGTGCTCTGGGCTAGGTCTTGAATACCTTTTTTAAAAAAGCAAACACTTCTTTACCCCAAGAGTCATTCAAAATGATTTGGCAAGACCCAGTCCATATCAAATTGAGATGGACAGGTTTCACCCATCATTACTGATATATTATACACACATACAAACACATAGTGCTGCTATTTTTGTAAAAAAATGAAGTGTTGATACTCATATCTTGATAAAAGTGCTGTAGGTGCCAGCACAAAATGAGTGCCTTGAGCAGCCAAAAAAGAGGTGCCAGTACTTCGTACTGGTGAGTATACATATCCTGCCCAGGGCAGTAAACAAGAAGTAATAAAATTTCTTAAATCCAGATGCAGACTGGGAAAGATCTCTATTTTAAAGGCTTGTTGGAATAGGAAGATCCTCAATAGGCCTCAAAAAGACAACAGAGATGGCACCTATCTAATATTTAACAAGAAGGAATTCCAAAGGATACCTGCCACAACACCATAAGTCCACTTACTATATTGTATAAAACAGACCTCCTGAAAGCACAATGATCAACTGGGGTATATAAGGGGTGAGATGATCTTTTAGGTACACACACCCATATGGATCTATATCTGCCATGTGGATCTGTATACACGTATACACATGTATATATGCAATTATATACAATGATACATATGAAATACATACAATTTATTATTTATTTATTATTTTATTTATATCCTGCCCTTCCTCCCAGCAGGAGCCCAGGGCAGCAAACAAAAGCACTAAAAACACTTTAAAACATCATAAAAACAGACTTTAAAATACATTAAAACAAAATAATTTTAAAAACATTTCTTTAAAAGCTTTCAAGACATCTCTTTTAAAAAAGGTTAAAAACATACTATTTTTTTTTTTTTTAAAAGGTTTAAAAATATATTAAAAAGCAATTTCAACACAGATGCAGACTGGGACAAGGTCTCAACTTAAAAGGCTTGTTGAAAGAGGAAGGACTTCAATAGGCACCGAAAAGATAACAGAGATGGTGCCTGTCTAATATTTAAGGGGAGGGAATTCCACAGGGTGGGTGCTGCCACACTAACGGTCCATTTCCTATGTTGTGCAGAATGGACCTCCGGATAAGATGGTATCTGCAGGAGGCCCTCACCTGCAGAGTGCAGTGATTGACTGGATATATAAGGGATAAGAGGGTCTTTCAGGTATCCTGCTCCCGAGCTGTATAGGGCTTTGTACACCAAGACTAGAATCTTGAACTTGGCCCGGTAGCAAATGGGCAGCCAGTGCAATTCTTTCAGCAGCGCGGTGACATGTTGGCAATACCCTGCCCCAGTGAGCAGTCTCGCCGCTGCATTTTTCACCAGCTGCAGCTTCCGGACCAACCTCAAGGGCAGCCCAACATAGAGTGCATTACAGTAATCGAGACTAGAGGTTACCAGTGAGTGGACAACAGTGGTCAGGCTATCCTGGTCCAGAAATGGCCGCAGCTGTCTTACCAGCCAAAGCTGGTAAAAGGCACTCCTAGCCACTGAGGTCACCTGGGCCTCTAGTGACAAAGATGGATCCAGGAGCACCCCCACACTACGGACCTGCTCTTTCAGAGGGGGTACAACCTGATCCAAAGCAGGCAACTGACCAATTATCCGAATTCGGGAACCACCAACCCACAGCATCTCCATCTTGCTAGGATTCAGAGTCAGTTTATTGGCCCTCATCCAGCCCACCACCGACTCCAGGCAGCGGTCCAGGGCTTGCACGGCCTCTCCCGATTCAGATGTTACAGAGAAATAGAACTGGGTATCATCAGCATACTGCTGACACCTCGCCATAAATCTCCTGATGACCGCTCCCAAAGGCTTCATATAGATGTTAAACAGCATGGGAGACAAGATGGTACCCTGTGCACCCCACAGCACAACTGCCAGGGGGCTGAAAGACAATTGCCCAATGCTATTCTCTGAAAATGACTTTGGAGATAGGATCAGAACCATTGTAAAACAGTGCCTCCAATACCCATCTCACCAAGTTGACCCAGAAGGATACCATGGTCAATGGTATCAAAAGCTGCTGAGAGATCAAGTAAGAGTAACGATTGACTCACTTTGTACTGCTTTATGTTGCTATGATTTGGAATGAATGAAAATTCTTGAAGCCAGAAACACAGTTGTGCATAACCCTCCTTTTCTATTCATACCTTTTGTGCTTCAAAGGCCTCATTAAGGTGCATGTAATTTGTCAAAGCTCTCATGGCAATAGGCAGCTTTCCTATGGCTTTCAAGTCTATTGGTTTCTTGTGGGCTGTTTTAATGAATGTATTCATCCACCAATATGTTCCTTTGGACAGCAGATTCACAAAAGGTTGCAGGAATCTGACTCCAAGATCCTGAAGGTCCTCAGGGGGCTTAACTTCCTTAGGCTTTTTGAAGAAAACATATCTCTAAACAAAGGTAAAAACAATCTTATGCAAGTTAATGGAAAGAGAGAGGAAAGAACACGATAGTGTAATATAAGTAATTCCCCTGTCAAGCCACCATGTATTTTAAGGCTTGTATTTTCAATTGATTCCCTGCTTTCCAGTGTTTAATTGCTTGACAAGCAGTAAAAATTTGGCTGGAGACTGCTGTATTTCTGGATAGAACATATTTCTTAAGCAGTATTTTATCCTGGGAGTCGAAACAGAAGTAAAGCCCATTATGGACAGGATCCAGAAACATTAAGCACATTTAACTTGCCATTATTTCATAGTTTTGCAATATAACCAGTAACATGCTGATGTTGATGCCTGGGAAGATGGCAGGGGAACAGTCAAGGAGCCTTGCCTTGCACAATGTTGAAACAGTTTGTCATTTAGTCTAGTTTAATTATAATTAACACACTGACTTATAAAGCTGTATGAGGCTAAACTTTATGTTCACCAAGAAACATGAAAAAGAATGTGACCTAACTGAGACTAAGTGGATATCATTGTGATGTCCCCTCCCCACAACTTCTAAGAAAACAGATATGAAAATCTATATTCTTGAGACATCAGAAATACAAGTTTGTTCTAGGAGTAACCACTGATGGACAAAATCAATAACTTTGTTTTTACCAGGAGTCTTTATTTAGTCTGACTTCAGATTGTTCTTTGGTAAATGAGTGCCATATAGTATGAGTCCCATATAGTCTGGCATCTATTAAATATATAATATGGCTGGGGCCATACCATGCCTCTCCTTCAAGTGGTTTTGACTGAGTGGAGTGCTGGGCAGATGACTACAGAAGGAAGTCTCACATAAAGTACACCAACACCAAGACTGAAGTGCTTTCCCCCGTCCGCATTCTGGTCACATGTTGGGGAAACGAAAGGATTTGGATCCAGCAGATCCAAAGTCTTCCCCAATCCACACAAATCTGCCTTTGGAACACCTCCTTTTTGCTCTCCTCATCATCAGGGCACCCACGGTGAAGGAGGGACATGCCTGCAGATTTAGCAAAATCCTATGCCCACTTAGGAGAACCTAATTAGCTATAGCTTTTATTGTTTTATACTGCATTTTATCATCCCCCTTTCTGTTTTGTGAGCCGCAAAGAACTCTTGTTCAGGGGTGGCTGTATAAATGTAATTAATAGAATGTAATATGATATAAATTATCAGGACACGTAACTTACCCTCACTCTGATCACATTAATTTCTACAAGTAGCAACATTCCATAAAGAATTACTAAGAGTCCTGTGAGGCAGAATCGAAGCTGGAGGGGTCCAATATTATTATCACAAAACTTTACAAATTTGATAGTTTTGGTTATAAAAGCTAAAGTCCAGTAGACTAGCAAGGCTGTTGAAAGAAGAACAAAGCACAAGTCAGTACTTCAGAGTTACGCTATGACAAACAAAATTACAAGATTGTTCAAAGAATCTAGCCTAAAGATGTGTTTCATAAATTAATTTCTATAATGTTGGAAATTCTATAGTTTTGACTAAGCTTGCAACCAAAAGCACAAATAAATATAATCATTCTCAGATTTAGTTATAATTTATCAGTTTTTCATAATACTTTGTACAGTTTCAGTTAAGTATGCTGAAACTAATTGGTGAAACTAACTCAAAAACACATTTTAGAGAAATTCCAACCAACTCTTATATGAGTTTGCCTGAAAATAAAGTATTCTTATTCTCTTCCCTAGCCCCCTTCACAAGAACATTATTAGTCAGAAATAACAAGACAAATATAACCCCACCAAAAGCTTGTTACCACCAACTACTAAATACAATGACATCTGAACACAGCTGAAGCAAGAAATGCCTGGGGGGGGAAACACATTTTTTTCTCTCTGTATGAGCACCTGAAAGCTGCCACAAAGGTACTATTGCAGCCCAGTGCACTGAAGAGCACATTTCCCAGACAACAATTCTAAAAAAAAAATAAGAAAAAAACCCACTATTGTTTGTTTGTTTATTTATTTATTACATTTATATCCTGTCTTTCCTCCCATCAGGAGCCCACAACGGCAAACAAAAACACTGAAAACACTCTTAAGACATCTTAAAAACGGCCATCAAAACATCTTTAAAAACATATTAAAACAAAACATTTTAATAACATATTTAAAAAAAAAATCTTAAAAAGCAAATCCAATACAGATGCAGACTGGGATAAATTCTCTACTTAAAAGGCTTGTTGAAAGAGGAAGGTCTTCAGCAGCCACTGAAAAGATAACAGAGATGGTGCCTGTCTAATATTTAAGGGGACATAATTCCAAAGGTAGGTGCCACTGCACTAAAGATCCACTTCCTATGTTGTGCAGAACAGACCTCCTGATAAGATGGTATCTGCAGGAGGCCCTCACCTGCACAGCATAGTGATCAACTGGGTATATAAGGGGTAAGATGATCTTTCAGGTATCCTGGTCCCAAGCTGTACACCAAAACCAGAACCTTGAACTTGGCCCAGTAGCTAATGGAAGCCAGTGCAATTCTTTCAGCAGCAGAATTACATATTGGTGATACCCTGCCCAAGTGAGCAGTCTTGCTGCCGCATTTTGCACTAGCTGCAGCTTCCGGACCAACCTCAAGGCAATCCATCACAGAGCATATTACAGTAATCCAGCCTGAAGGATACCAGTGCATAGACAACAGTGGTCAGTCTATCCCAGTCCAGAAATAATAATAATAAATAATAATAAATTTAATTTCTGTGTCGCCTATCTGGCCAAAGGCCACTCTAGGCGACGTACAAAACAGTTAAAACACAATGAGATAAAATACAATAATACAATAAAAAACAGTATGAGAATAATACAGCGGCAAATGGCCACAGGTGTCTTACTAGCTGAAGCTGGTAAAAGGCACTCCTAGCCACTGAGGTCACCTGGGCCTCTAGCGACAAAGATGGATCCAGGAGCACCCCCAGACTACGGACCTGCTCTTTCAGAGGGAGTACAACCCCATCCAAAGCAGGAAACTGACCAATTATCCAAACTTGGGAACCACCAACCCACAGCATCATCTTGCTAGGATTCAGACTCAGTTTATTGGCCTTCATCCACGCCACCACCAAGTCCAGTCACTGGTCCAGGGCTTGCATGGCTTCTCCCGATTCAGATGTTACAGAGAAACAGAGCTTGGTATCATCAGCATACTGCTGGCATTTCACCCCAAATCTCCCGATGACCGCTCCCAAGGGCTTCATATAAATGTTAAACAGCATTGGGGACGAGATGGTTTTCTGCGGCACCCCACAGTACAACTGCCAGGAGGCTGAAAAACAATCACCCAATACTATTCTCTGAAAACAACCATGGTCAATTATATTAAAAGCCACCAAGAGATCAATTAAAAATAACAGGGTAATCGTCCTTCTCCCAATAATGGTCATCCATCAGGGTGACCAAGGCCGATTCAGCGCTATAACCAGGGCTGAGAATAGGTCATGGTAATCTGTTTCATCCAAGAGTACTTGCAATTGCTGTGCAACAACCCTCTCAATCATGTTCCCTAAAAAGGGGGTATTTGCAACTGGGCAGTAGTTATCGCAAACCAATGGGTCCAGGATGGATTTTTCCGGAGCAGTTGGATCACCGCCTCTTTCAGGGCAGCTAGGGCTAATCCCTCCCACAATGACTTGTTGACCACACCCTGGATCTACTTGGTCATACCCCCTCAGCTTTAATAAGCCAAGAAACACAAGGGTCGAGAGGGCATGTTGCACAATTGTTGTACAATACATTGTAGCAGCCAGCACCAGGCAGGACCATTTAAATCAGATATGGGGAACCTATCCCCTCTAGATGTTGTTAGACTACAACTCTCATCATCTTGGCTATGCTGGCTGGAGCTGTTTGGAGTTGGAGTCCAACAGCATCTTGAGAGTTGCAGGTTCAAATGAAATGGGTAAACCTTAGTAATTAATGATAAAATACATATATACAGAGCAGAGTTATGGAGTTGTGGTATAGTTTTATAAAGATCCCAGTCTTATCTGTTTCATTGCTCTCTTGTTCTGCTTTGATCATATCACTAAATACATTAACTATCCCAACTTGTTTTCTATATTATCAGCAGGAAGGTCAGGACAGAAATTTAAGAATGAGTAAATGAATAAACATTTCCAGAGGAGTCTTTTGCAGCAAAAACAACAGATTGCCCCCACACCCGCCAAAGAAGACTCGTGAGATGTGGCATGGTTTAAATGTTATATTTAATATATATAACATAATCTGAATCAGAATTCAAACATATCCAATGTTAATTTATAACTGCTTATAAATCACAGTCAGGTGAGGAATTGCACTATTCTGGTGGGGATGGAATCCCTCCAGTCTCCTGGGCATGCATCACAGCTGATAGCTGTGGGTTCTGATGCAAGGATATGGGCCAAGACTTCCTCCTTGCCCAGTGAACCTTGGGAGCGGTTTGGCATGCGCATTCTGGTCCCGCTGTACAAGCGTTCACCCCAATGCGCATGACAATCCACAGGGGCATCCACCAGTTATCCACAGACCGGAGTCCTGCAAGATTCCTGAGGAGGCGCCCTTACCCAAAATGCCTCAGAATACCTACCTCTCTCTCCACCAAATTCCTCACCTGCCCAAACTCAATGCCACAAGATGTGTATAGCTCATGTTTATACACCTTGCCCCACAAACCCCAACAACTCTAACCCCTTATGTAAATCCTCTAAGAACATGTCACACCCAAGTTCAGAAAGATGAATGCCATCCTCCCTAAAGAGATGAGGATAGTCGACACCCCTTCCTCAGCACAAACTTCTGAATTCTCCGGTTCACCCTACGCCTAGCTCTATCAATTTTATTGGGGTGAACCGCCTCGCTCCAATAGGGCAGACCAGACAACTAGAAGATGGGGGAAAGTACTTCTGACCCACTCTAAGTCTTGTGGCACCTTAAAGATTAACAAATTTCTTATGCCATAAGCTTTAATGGGCTACAGTCTACTTCATCAGATGCACCCCCTTCCTCAGAACTACAGACTAATTAGTCTGTTGGGTATATTTTCCTAAGACATGCACTACTTTCTTACTTAACAGTGAGTCTCCTGCAACTGTATTTTATTTGAAGAGCAAGTTGTCTTTAGCAATTCCTATTCCACTATTGATTTGTGTTGCACTTTGTTTCATTTTACCAGGAAAACTGATAAAAATAATCCAAAGCTTTTTGCACTGTTTGTTGACCTATTGCCACATCTTGATTCAATAGAAAGAAACAGTCAATGGGATCAATTGTTTACCCTTGATATACTGTAGACCCTAGGTTATTGATGCTTCTTTATCAAACTATGTATCAAAATACTGTTTTCAAAATTCTGTCTGACTCAGTTCCAGCTATGAAGGGAGTTAAACAAAGGTGTGTTTGGGCACCTTTTCTTTTCAGTCTTTATGGTAATGACTTGGCCAAATTGCTTGGTAAATTGCATGAATGCCAGCCTGCCATAGGAAACACAAAGATCAGTATTGTTCTGTATGCAGATGATATGGATATTATCCCTGACCAGGGCTGGTCTGAAAAAGTAGACAGACCTGTTGGCTAAATTTTATTACAAGAAACAACGTAATATTAATTTTTATCCAAACTAAAGTGGTTTATTTATTTATTTATTTATTGCACTTGTATAGCACCCCATAGCTGAAGTTCTCTGGGCGGTTTACAGCAATCAAAAACATTAAAACAAATACACAATTTAAAAATATATTTTAAAAACAATTTAAAACACAATTTTAAAATTCAAAACAATATAAAAACAATTTAAAAACACATGCTAAAATGCTTGGGAGAAGAGGAAAGTCTTGACCTGGCGCGGAAAAGATAACAGTGTTGGTGCCAGGTGCACCTCATATTTTATTTGGTAAGTGATTTCCTACATTTGACTGGGCAATTTCTAATAATCCCATCCAACAGGTTAAACCATTTAAGGGTTCGCTTCATAGCTAATTCCTCTTGGAAGTTCCATCAGGTTGCCACTCTTAGTAATGAACAGTCTTGTTGGAGCTTTGAAGTTCTTGTATACCAAGTGACTTTTATCTAACATAGTTACTCCACCAGTGCAAGGATATCTGTTTATGCAACAGATTCATTCATTCATTCAATCAATCAATTAATATCCTACCCTTCCTCCCTGTAGGAGCCAAGGGTGGTAATTTCCCCCCTCTTCCTACCATGTGTGCCCTGTGCCCTCCCTAAATCCATTCCAGAGGGTTGGAGGAACCCCGGAACAGATTTAGGGGGCAGAGGGGGAAAGTTACATAGTGTAAGCACATATCCTTGTACCAATGGAATATGTTAATTGGATAGTACCCAATGTGGACAACTAGTTGCCCAGTCCTTAAAATCTTTTGGCCAGGATATTTGTGTTATCAAAAACTGTTTTGTTAACTACTGCTGTTATTAAAGCAATTATCCCTGTCTATACTTTTCTATATTTCCATCTGATCTCCCTTTTCACAATCCCCCCAAATTATTATTAGTATTATATATACAGGCATACCCCGCTTAACGTCACTTCACTTAACGTAGCCTCGCTATAACCTACATGCTCCATATGCCTGTATTTCTCCAGAAACGCAGCGCAGCAGCAGAGGCTTTAGTGCGTAGGGGTGGAAATAGATGCGATGGCGCCACTGCAAATCAGCTGGGAGGCGCGATCACGATCAGCTGGGAGGCACGGCAGTGCAGCAGCAGAAGCTTTAGAGCACAGGGGTGGAAATAGATGCAATCGCGCCACCACAAATCAGCTGGGAGGCACGACTGCGATCAGCTGAGAGGCGCGGCAGCGCAGCAGCAGCGGCTTTAGCGAGGGGCTTTGAAGCTCGGCATGAAGGAGAGGTAAAAAAAAGTTTTAAAAGGTAGTGCTTCACTTTAAGGACATTTTTGGTTTACGTACTTGCTCTGGTCCCATTGAGTACGTTAATGCGAGGTATTACTGTACTATAGTCAGCATGGATTTTTTGCATTCCACAATGTTAAATTGAAAATAACTCCCATGCCATTCTGATGCTTCCCATAAGCTCCTTTCAAAACAAAACTTATAGTCCTGAACTCAGAAACGCTTGCTTAACAACCCTCTAAATTTTCTTGGCAATACGCAAAACAGTCAGAGAGAATAGAGAGTTCAAAATGTAAAAAGAGAAAAAAACCAGAAAAAGAAAAAACTTTTTCCTCTGAGAGTTCTGATAATTTGTTGAAATTAATTAAAAA
The DNA here is from genome assembly GCF_030035675.1 of Rhineura floridana. Classification (NCBI taxonomy): domain Eukaryota; kingdom Metazoa; phylum Chordata; class Lepidosauria; order Squamata; family Rhineuridae; genus Rhineura; species Rhineura floridana. The sequence continues at coordinate 116,068,152 of NC_084481.1, read as the reverse complement.
TCAGACATGTTCACAGAGTACCTGTAATCCTATTACTGACCTTGCTCCATACTCTGACCTTCATCTTCTGCAGTTTATAAGTTTAAAAAATGCCTGGCTGATTTTTAATTAATTTAAGAAATTTTGCATTGAACTCAATGATAAGCCTGGGCATGCTCAGTAAGAACCAACTGTCAGGCTCAAGAACTAAAAGTCAGGCTCAAAGCTGCTGGGCTTGCCTAATCAGGAGGCCACACCCGCACCAGACCTTCATTTCACTTTAGACAGTCATGGCTTCCCCCAAAGAATCCTGGAAGTGTAGTTTGTGAAGGCTGCTAAGAGGAGATTCCTATTCCTCTGACAGAGCTCCAGTGGCCAGAGAGGTTTAACAGTCACTCTGATTGAAACTCTGTGAGGGAACAGGACATCATTTAGCAGCTCTCAGCACCCTTCACTAACTACACTTTCCAGGATTCTTTGGGGGAAGCCATGACTGTCTAAAGTGAAATAAAAGTCTGGAGTAGATGCGGTCAGGGACAGCTTTGGTTTAAATTTGGGTGGGAGGCTACATGTGCCTGCTGTAGAATAAAAAGGTGGGGGAAACCCTGAAAAAGAATGATACTGTTCACAATGTTTTCCTATTGGAAAGGAAAGGGGCTTTCCCTCTGCCCAGTGCCCATCCACCCAATCTCCTCCCCCTCCCCTCCCCCCGGTCAGTTTCACCTATCCTAAGTATGATTCACCATATGCTCAGAGGCATATGCTACCAAATTCTTCCAAGCTACACAGGAAGTGGATTGGACTGTGAAAGACCAACCCAAATTGTGTTTGCATTTTTACAAATTTGTAACGCAGTACAATTTCTCAGAGAGGAGGTCAGGTCTCTTGCTCCCCTGGTGCATTCACTATAGCTGCCCAATTTCCCTGCTTTTAAAGTTTGATAGAAATATCTGTGGGCTATAGGTATGTTCTTAAACCACAAGGTTTTTGTCTGTTAGTGAATTATTATTAATGTACCTGCAATGTAGGGTGACATTTCATGCATCTCATGAAGTAGACCAGGGGCGGCAACATACATGGGTGCACCTGGGACAGGAGAGGCTTTCTGTGGCACCCACAGAGTCCCCTCCCACCTCTGAAATCAGTCTTGAAAGAAGCATTCTGTTGTGGTCAATAGAATAGGTTGTGGTGTGTGCTTGGATGCAGTGTGTGTCTGTGTGTACACATGAGTGCACACACACATGTGCAATGGCCACAACATTTTTTCCAGTTTTCCAGCACACTCTGCGTCTGTTGCACCTGTGAGGATTTCACTGGGACTGGGATGTAAGTCATATGGGATATCAGAAGGAAGCTGAGAGGACAAAAAAAAAAAAGCAGAGCTTGATGTGGTACAGATGAAATGGCTTGCTTATTTTAAATAACTTCCTGCTGCTTCACGTAGCTAAGCTGTCATATACAATAATTTGCCATGTGAACCAGGGGTTTTCTCAATGGTACCAAAATCTGAAAGAAAAGGATTTAGTGCCACATTGAGACAGTCACCTTGGAGAGGAATGACAATTTTTTTTGATGTAGCAGCTGTTTGTGTGCATTGGCCTTCAGTATCTTAACTGAAAAATAATTAAGCAGCAGTCTCATTTAAAATGTTTGTGTTGGCTACAAACAACCAAGCACATACTGTTGTTCACAGGAACTACAGGCAGACCATGATTACAGTGGCATTTTTTTAAAGTTAAAAACTTTTAATAAATTTAGTTAAAAAGACATTTATGTGCTCTTGGCACTGTTTAAAGCATTGTAGGAAGGAAGGATGATTTTTTTCAAATACAGTAATCTAATTCTGAAGGAAAGATACAGCAAGTAATTCTATGATCAGTTGGCTAGCAAGGACATGACAGCAATCAAAAACACAAGTAAAACAATGTTTTTAAAATAAAAACCTTTTGCTTCTTGCCCAGCTACATTTACTAACATCACATACCATATTGCTACTTCTAGCCCATGCTCTTACCACTCAGTTTTATAGTTTTTAGTGAAACCCAAAAAGGGTCTTGTGACACTTGGAAGACTAACATATTTATTAAAAAGTATTCTGAAGGAACAGACCACACAGAGGATATACAACGAGAACTTTACTATCACTAAAGATATGAAGAGAACAAGGCCCACAGCATGGTGCTGCTTGTAGGCCAAACTGCAACTCAGAACTGAAACAAAACTGCCACAGCCCTGGCAGTTCCATGTATGGCAAGCCTGGAGGGCCAATACACAACACCCCTCCCCCCTAGCTCTCATAGTCCTGAAGATACTTGGGACGAGCCCTAATGCGGGTTGATCGGCAACAGTTTTGCATTGAAGCTGATAGTGCATCACCTTGTTCCCCGTTTGGCTCTGGTTCATGCAGGTCCACTTCAGGGTCCAGGCGCAACTGCTCTTGTCCAGCATCAGGAGCAGCCACTGGCTCATTTCCTCTTCCCACTTGAGTATTTCCAGCACCCCCAGAGTGAACTGATGGAGGTGGGCTTTGTCCTCTCATCTGGTTCACATGTCGATGTAACACATGGCCATCTGGTGTTTGAGCCCTGTAGGACAATGGCCCCGTGGCTTGGGTCACAGTGGCAGGAATCTGCATTTCACCAGCACAGTAGTTCCTGACTTACACAGGCTCACCTGGGGTGAACACCTGTAAAGGTTCTTGAACTGCAACAGACTCCCTTGGTTGGTCCTTAGTAAAGTCAGGATGCATCCGATCAAGCAGAGTTGCCAGTCATCTGTTCATTAATAGCTCAGCTGGGCTCCTTCCAGTTGTGGCACAAGGCGTGATATGTTGTAACAGGAGAAAACTTGCAAGGCTCGGTCCCAGTCACCTTCTACAAACCGTTTCAAAGCATCCATTGTTGTCCTGACCATCCTCTCAGCCTGGCCATTGGTTGCTGAATGAAAAGGGGCTGAAGTGACATGCTGAATTAGTCCATTATCCAGAAATGTGCGGAATTCCGCAGATGTGGACTGGGCCCCATTGTCTGAGACAATGGTGTTGGGCAACCCATGTGTTGTGAAAAGCCTGCGTAAGGTCTTGATAACAACACGGGACGTCATCGATGATACAGGAACCACTTCTAACCATTTGGAGTATGAATCAACAACAATCAAGAAGGTTTGTCCCTGGAAAGGGCCTGCAAAGTTGATATGAAGCCATGACCATGGCGTTTTTGTCGATTCCCATTGGTGCACTGGGGCATGTGGTGGAGCTGGTCTTGAAACCTGACATTTCTCATATCTCTTGAAGCATTCTTCAAACTCACTATCCATCTTGGGCCACCATACATAGCTGCACCCCAGAGCCTTCATTTTCACTATGCCAGGGTATCCAACATGTAGGGCCTCCAACACCCGATGTCTCAATACAGTAGGAATGACAATTCTATTTCACCACAGGAGGCATCCCTTGTGCACTGATAGTTCATGTTGTTTGGATACAAATGGCCTGAATTTCTCCTCAAGCTTCCCTAATGGCCATCCCCTCCACATCCAGTTGAGAACACGGGTAAGAACTGGGTCCTTGGACGACACAGTGGCAATATTCCCAGCATGGAGGGGTGGTACCGGTAATGACTCTAATAACAGCACATCCAGCAGAGAGGTTTCATCAACCCCAGCAGAAGGGAGAGGGAAGCGGCTCAAAGCAGCAGCATGGGCAATGTTCCTGCCAGGCTGATGTTGCAAGATGTAATCGTACGCGTTCAGGAAAATCGCCCATCGCAACATGCTTGGAGATAATATTTGAGGCATCTGCTGGTTAGGGGCAAACAATCCCAATAATAGCTCATGGTCAGTAGCAATAGTGAATGGTCGACCATTGACATAGTCATGGAATTTTTTTTACACTAGCTACAAGAGGAGGGGAGCCAAGATGGCGATCTAGGAGGACGCATTATCAGGAGCTCCGCATTTCTATCTATTAAGGAACCAAATTAACTACTCACCATCCAAGTGTCGCTATCTCAGGTGGACTGTATATCAACCCTGCTCATATTCGACCTTGAGCAATTGTAAATCTATTTACGGCCTGTCCGGGGAGAACTCTTTTACTTAACACGGCATTCCTTCCTTTCATTTCATCCGGCTTGGCCGTCTGCCCGCCAGTGAGAACTATATCAAGTAAGCTACTACTACGAACTATAAATAGCTAACAAACAATGAACATTTATTTTTACACCCTGGCATTGACATCAGCAAAAGCCTTTAAGATTATTTGTCTTATCTGGTTATATTACGGCAGCTCCCCCTTTTAGCAGTCTGTAGTTTGTATTTTATTTTATTTTAAAGGAACACTAGCCACTGCATTGCTGTGATTGCTTGGTTTGGACTGGATTTTAAAGTGGCAGCTCAGCAGTTACCTAGTAATATGGTTTTCACCAGGAAAAACTATAAAGATATGGGAATCGTCCCCTCACTTGAGCTCAGCACGCATCCTGGCCGAACTAAGCAGTCGAAAATAACTCATTTTTATTCCTCTAAGGAGGCTAACCCTGAAGGAATTAAAGATAAGGAAACCACTGCCAAAAGTGCTCATCAATCAAACTTAGCAATGGACTGGTCAATAAATAACATTCCAGGCTGGCAAACTGACATTTGCGACCCATCCTCTATAAATCTGGCCCAAGAGATAGCCTGGGCGGAGAGCAGGTCTTTGTAAGGAACAGCTACAATCCCCCTGGATGGGGCTAAACTTACTCAAACTGAATGTTTCTCAAGTCAACCCTTGGAAGTCCCTGAATGCATGGACAGTAAAGTGAATTCCACCTCAAAGCACTCCAACCAAACTGCGCTGACTGAGGAACTAAGTGATCCAGGTAAAAAGATTGCCCAGACAGTTGAGACTTGGTTCCTCTAGATAGCAAGGGTCCTTGATTGCATTACAGTATTTTTAGCAGAATCCAACCAATTTCTAACTACTTTAACAGAAGCTCATATCAAATCTGGCCGAAACTGCGAGGAGAAGGAGACCTGTTCGCCATCAATCCTGTCCGTTATTCAAATTTTGCAACCAAAAGATCCTCCCTCGAGAGATACGAAGAAATCCAAGGGCAAGGCACGGAAGTCTAGGAACAATACGGCTAGGTCATCTAACAAGAGCAAGAATATTATTATTTTATTATGTATTGTATTATTATGTATTGCTGAATTTAATGTTGTACGTCGCCTAGAGTGGTTTCGGCCAGATAGGCGACACAAAAATTAAATTTATTATTATTATTATTATTATTAAATCTTTAAAGAGCCGCTGCAGTTATAAAATGAAATTTGAGAATCTCTTTAAATTATTGGATGCTCCACCAACACAGGAAAAGAAATGGCGACAGAAAAGACTGTTCAGCCTGAACAAAACCAGAGTGCCAGCATTAAATCTCCACAAGAAGCTTTGGTGACTTCTCCCCCTCTATCTCGGCCTAAGCCCATATCACAGAACCAGGTTCTTGACCAACTTTAGTTCCTAAAGACCCCAAACCAACCCTGAGGCGGGCGAGAGGTACGAAATGGGTCTTAGTTCTAAACCTTTTTAAGCTGGCCCTGTCTAACTATCCTAAACCGGAAGGCCTTGTAACTCAGAAAAAGCGTAAAATCCATCTGCTAAAGATTCTTGAATGCACTCTTCCCGGGGCTCTGAATATTGGCGACATAGCTCATATAGAATATCTGTTCTACAACTACGCCAATGCTCGTACCTTGGTGTCTTTCACTGACATGGGAAAAACTAAACTGGTATTGGATAACAGAGACTTACTTTCTACTCATAGCCTCCTAGTGACAAGAGTATTTGAGAACCTAGCGTCCCCTCGGATGTTAATCCCCCATCCTGGCATAGGTACAAATGAGACTCTGGTAAAATGGGACAGCAAGGTAGGAAACAAACTGATCAAGTTGGAGTCTGAACCAACATCCTTTCAACCTAGAGTTCCGGACCCACTGGCTCAGAAAGTCCAGAAAGGAATTGACCCCCATGTGCAATTTCCAGTGATAAAGGAGGAGAATAAATGGCTTATTGAAGAGGAGCTGACCCTGCTCGATTTGTTCTGTACGCTACCTACTGCAGCCCAAATGGAAATTCTGGCAAGGCTTTATGGTCTAACAACCCATCTAGAAATGAGAATGACGACTTCTAGAAACGGGGCCGCCATGGAGAATGAACTTGATAGACTGAAGAACCATGAGGTAACCCGCATCGACCATTCTAAACCCTTAGAAAGACCACCTCAAAAAGTGACAGAGGCTAATCACCATGACTCTTTAATTCAGACCACAGCAGAAATCAACCTATTAGCCCCAGGCACGATGCAAGAAGAAGCCGGCTCCTACCGCCCATAATATGGGAACTTCTAGCTCTGTACTTGGACAGATATGAGATGGCCTGATTTAATTGAAGAGGGGTCCCCTCAGAAGGTAATCGCCCCCATGAGCTACCCATCTAACTTCCCAAAACCAATGCTATCAAACGTAAGCAGACTCGATCCAATGTTGGACAGGATCGTCAGCTGGGAGAAGGAGACCGACCTCCCATAACAGAAATAAGGCAGAACTTACTGCCCTGTCAATCTGCCCCTCCTTGACAAAGAGTTAGCCAGCTGGACTGTGGCAACCAAACTGTCTATGCAAACAAAGAACCAATTCTAGATGCAGACCTTGAAATACGTCCATCTTGCATCCAGTGGTTGCCCAATGTAGAAAATGATCTAAAAGAGACACGAGATACAAAGCACAAAGGGCTGAATATAATCTCTTGGAATATGGTGGGATGGGAAAATAAAATGGCAGATAAAGAACTTATTGAAATGTTTCAACAATATGATATAGTCTGCCTGCAAGACACCTGGACTTACGAATCTAACCCCCCTCCTTTACTGGGTTATAAAACATTTAGCCAGCCAGCTATAAAGAAATCTAAGAAGGGTCGAGGTAGTGGACGCCTGATGTCCTTCATATCTTTGGAATTAGCAGGAGAATCTCAATTGGCCAACTTTGGACTACAGAACAACTACCTTCTGTCACTACAACTAAAAACAGGGACAGGAGATCCCTTTTTTTGTATAAATACCTATTTTCCATCTACTAACTGCTCGTTAATAGCCCCTAAGATATGGAAAGATCTATTTCTTTTGCTGGAGCAGATAGATCAGAAGTTCCCACAAGCATACATTTTCATATGTGGAGACTTCAATGCCCGAATTGGGGCAAATTCTGAAGGTTTCTTACAACCGTTAGGCATAGATTTGGAAGATATTTTTCTAACATCCCATATCTCTATGGACAGTAAATATAATCAGCAAGGATCAAAAACTTCTAGAATTTATATTACCGTCTGAATTTATACTCGCTGCATGGGAGCTCACTGGATAAAACTAGAGGCTTTTTCACCTACTTGAGTAAACTTGGTGCTAGTGCTATTGACCACATTATGGTCTCTGCCTCACTATTTCTGTTAGTAAATACCTTTGAAATTCTTGGACGAACTGAAAGTGACCATTTTCCCATATCAGTGTCCTTAAGCCCACTGCTTGAACATGTATCAAGAACTGAAACAATAAATTTGATTGGGGAAATGTTGGGTGAGAGGAGACTGAAATGGTCCTGCAGACTAAGTAGCACTTGCCAGAAGAAACTACAAAATATTTTTTTGCTGAGCAAGTGACAATTATTTTGGGATAAATCCTTGAATCACATAGATATCTTCCAGTAAATTGTCACAGAGCTTAGGCCCTGCTTTGTAATATCTAAAGATAAAAGTACACAGATAACTTGCTATGGCTGGTTCGATGCTGAATGTAAAAAGGCCAAGAAAGTATTGGCAAAAAAAAAAAAGAGAGAATCCCACAAGAAATCATCAGAGGAAACAATGAAAGACTTAATTAAATGTAGGATGGAATACAAAAGATTACTCAAAAATAAGAAAGGGGCATACATAAAAACACAGTGGCAGGATTTAGGACAAGCGGTAACGGAACGGAATGAAGGTAAATTCTGGGAGCTGGTCTCCCGTGGTCTAAAAGAAACAAGGTCTACAGGCTGCAGTCCCTGCCTCCTCATGGATTAAGCACTTCTCAAATATATTCGGAGGACAGCCTAATGACAGGGTAGAGACAGAGGTTTATAAAGATCTTGTTAACCTACCTGAGTGGCAACCAGTTACCACCTGTGAGGTAAAGATTCTTATTTCTTCTTTGAAATCAAAGAAAGCACCAGGAGAAGATATGCTTCCTCCAAAACTTTTCAAAGAAAATGCAGATTGGTGGACGCCTATTCTAGCTGGATTATTCACCACAATAAACAGCACTGGTCAAATGCCTCCCAGGTGGAAAACTAGTATAATATTCCCAATCTATAAGAAAGGGGACAGGAATGACCCACAAAATTATCGGCCAATTAGTCTGTTAGACATTCCTTCAAAGCTTTATGCCCGATATTTACTCCAAAAATGATAGCCGGTATGGAGAACAAGTCTTATGAGGAAAGGTTGAAGGAACTTGGCATGTTCAGTCTGGTGAAGAGAAGGCTGAGGGGTGACATGATTGCACTCTTTAAGTACCTGAAGGGCTGTCACATAGAGGAGGGTACAGATTTGTTCTCTACTGCCCCAGAGGGTAGGACTAGGTCTAATGGTTTTAAGTTGCAGGAGCGTAGATTCAGATTGGACATTAGAAGAAACTTCTTGACAGTAAGGGCGGTTCGGCAATGGAACCGACTGCCTAGGGAGGTGGTGGGATCCCCTTCGCTGGATGTCTTCAAGCAGAGGCTGGACAGCTATCTGCGGGAGATGCTCTAGCTGTGGATTTCCTGCTGTGAGCAGGGGGTTGGACTCGATGGCCTACAAGGCCCCTTCCAACTCTATGATTCTATGATTCTATGAAGAACAAGCAGGATTTAGGAGAGGGTATGGTATGATAGATCAATGCTTTACCCTAAATTACATCATACAGAAATATACCAAGAATAAAAAGCACCTTTACGCCGCCTTTATCGATCTTTCTGCTGCTTTTGACTCTATAAATACATCCAGGCTATGGGAGAAATTACAAAGTACCAACACTGACCGCAGACTCTTAGTTGATTCAAGAACTATACAGCAACACAGAACTGAGGGTTAGAATTGGCTTAAAAGGCACTTTGACAACATGAGGCGTGAAACAGGGATGCCTATTGGCTCCCACTCTTTTTAATATCTATATTAATGATTTGGTGCCCTGGCTAGCCCAAGTAGACTCCCCCCCCGCAGTAATCAGTAATAGAAAGATCTTTATTCTAATGTATGCGGATGATTTGGTGCTCATCTCCCTTTCTTGCTTGGGTCTCAAAAATCTTTTGGACGTATTTAGCGCCTATTGTAAACGTGAGCATTTGACCATAAATTACTCTAAAACCATGGTCTTTGGTAAATGTAATCCAAAGCATAAATGGATTTTAGACCAACAGGTCATAGAGCAAGTCCGTTCATTTAGATATTTGGGCATTATCTTCAGCAAGTCCCTCACGTGGAAATGGCACAGAGAGGCGACGAAGCTGAAAGCAGAGAAAACGATAGGGGCTTTAATGAAGTTCTACTATAACAAGGGAGGACAGTTGATTGAACCTGCCTTAAAGATTTTTGGTAGCAAAGTGGTCACACAAATGCTCTATGGTGCAGAAGTTTGGGGCTCTGATATAGATATCATAAAAACCTTGGAAATAGCACAGAATAATTTTTTTTGAAAGCTATATTCTCTTCCACCAGGAATTCCAGCAGCTTTCCTGAGAACTGAATCTGGTTGGCCGTCAATAAAGACAAAAGCAGAGTGGCTACAGTTAAATTATCTTAAATGAGTAGCCACTCTGACAAATGAACACCTGCCAGCATTGTGCTACATGGAGATGAATAATAACCAAAACTGGAAGTTAATGTCCCACAGGCTCTTAAATAGTTACCATCTCCCCGAGTTGAATTCCCTCCTGGGTATGGAAAAGAGGCACCTAAGGGACTGGCTCTTCTGGATTGATGCCAGAAGGGATTTGCAATTAATTAAGACCTGCAGATTCTCTCCATGGTTCGCTTCTGTGAAAACAGAACACTTTAGAGCCAGTTACTTGACAAAATTAATGCCAGTCTCCCTAAGAAATGCTTTATGGAACTACGTTTCCAAGTTATACCAACTGCAGTATTGGACGGACGCTACCGAAAGGTGCCATTTGAAAATAGACTCTGTATCTGTGACCAAGCTCAGGTGGAGGACATTGTTCATTACATGCTAATGTGCCCACTTTATGGACACCCAAGAGACAGATTCCTGAAACCTCTGTTGTTTCAGGGGAGCAGGAATACCTTAGCAGAATTAGTACAATAACTCCTGAGTGATACTAACAGCCATGTTACTCACAAAGTGGCTCTTTTTGCTCTTGCTGCAAAAAAGATTAGAAAGAAAGAACTAGATAAAATAGCAATAAACTGCCGGGGAGATTCTGATCTTTAAATTGTGCTAGTCGACCCTAAGTCTGAAATTTGTATAATATAGATTGCAACAACCTGTTCTTTGTATATTTTATATATCTTTGTATGTTTTATATTTTACGTTTTTACATTTTAATGTATTTTAAGGTATTTGTCATGGCCTTTCACTAGTAAAATAAATATTTTTGGACTTGACACTAGCTACAATAGCCAGGGCCTCCTTATCAATTTGGGCATAATTCTGTTCTGTTGAAGACATTGTTCTGGAGTAGAAAGCAATAGGCACCTCATGAGAGTCCTTAAGGCGGTGGCTCAGGACAGCTCCAATACCATACGGAGAGGCATCACATGTGAGAATCAAGGGCTTCTGTTCATCATAGTGCACCAAGATGCTGTCAGACGATAACAGATGTTTTACAGCACAGAAAACCTCATCATGCCAGGCTGTCCACTGGACATGCAGCATGCTTGTCAAGAAGGCAATGCAGTGGTTCTGCCACTATAGCTTTATGTTTCAGGAATGCGTGATAGAAATTCAAGAGCCCCAAGAAAGCTTGGAGTTCCTGTTTATTACGGAGCACTGGAGCTTCATGAATCGCTTTAAATTTCACTGGGGTAGGTCGAATGCCAGTGGCATCAATACTGTAGCCAAGGAATTCAATTCGGGAAACACCAAATACACATTTCTCATGCTTGACCCGGAGACCAGTAACAGCAAAAAAGGTGCAGTACATCCCGCACCAATGTGGCATGTTCAGCAATGGAGTAGCTGGCAACCAAGAAATCATCAAAATATGGTTTGGCACCTGGTACTCCTTTAAAAATGTCCTCCCTTAACCTCTGAAAAAGTCCAGGGACCACAGAAACACCAAACTGGAGGCATTTTACTCTGAATGCTCCACGATGAGTGGTGATAATCCAAGCATCGGCAGTAGCATCATCCACAGACAGTTGCTGATAGGCCTGAGCTAGGTCAAATGTTGCAAAAAATGTTCCTTGTGAAAGTGATGCCAAAAGATGACTCACCGCTGGGATTGGATATGGATGCTGATGCAGGGCTTTATTGATAGTACACTTGTAATCACCACAAATGCGGATGTCGCCACTGGCCTTCAATGGAGTGACAATGGGAGTCTCCCATGTAGGGTGTGTCACTGGCTCCAAGATGCCTTTGCCGATGAGGCAATCAAGTTCAGCATTAATCTTTGCTCGCAATGCAAACAGAACATGGCGGGGTTTCATATGGACGGGGGCCACAGTAGGATCCAAGAACAATGAAATAGGAGACCCCTTATATTTCCTAAGACCTTTATCAAAAACAGCTTTGAAATCATTTAGGATGCTATCCCATAATGATTCATCAATCTAGTGGACCCCCGTGATAGCAATGCCCAATGGCTCAAACCAGTCTAAGCCAAGGAGACTGGTGCAATGCCCTTGAGCAACCAATAACTGTACAGTTTCATGGAAAGTTTGGTAATGCACCCCAACTTCACAGATGCCCTTTATTGGAACCTGATTTTCCTGGTAATCAGTAAGTTTGGAGTGGAAAGAGACAATTTGTGGGCCCCCACAAGGAAATATTTGCTGGTAGGTTTCTGATGAGATGATAGTGTAATCTGAGCCCAAATCAGCTTCCATTGTGCATGGAATGCCCTGGATGGTGACTGTCACCTTCACCTTCCTCACATTGGCAGAGTACTACAACCCTGGCTTGATGTGGTTGATCACCTCCTCTGCGTTGTCATATGTGGAAAACTTCTGTACAGTGTGTGTGGTACTGCTTTGTGTCCTACTGTTAATGGTTCTTACAATTTCTGGGGTATGCAAAGAAGCCCTACCCCATGAGGGATGAACAACTGGCTGCTTTACCAGCCATTTCTAGGCTGGAGTTATTCTCTCTGGCACCTTGCAGGGCCCAGAAATTTAGAAACACAGTGGTTGGGCATCTGAAGGTTGAGGAATACCTTTATGCACTTTTGCCCCTCCCTAGCAACTCTTGGCTTTTTCATTGTATTTTAAAGATATCGAAATTTACCTCAAGAACTATGGTTAGTAGGTGGAGTATAAATATTCCAAAACAAATAAATTTCATTACTAATATTAAACTATGGCCTGGATACAACAACCTGTTTTGCTCGGAATGTGCTTGTTGTACCCAAGTGAAATTTTTGCCTTTTTCTGAACGGCTAAATCCTCTGTCATATCACAAACTACTTTTGAAACTCCTCTCAATTTCAAAAGCAGTTTGGCATGCAGTATTTGTGTGGTGCTTGCTGTATGAGAAAAACAAGTCTAACCCCCCCCCCTTTGAACTAGTTACATAGTTCTTTGGATCTTGATCTATATATTTTGAGGCAGACTAAAAGGCGGTTGTCATTTATTCAGTACCCATATTTCAAAGGCACCCATTCTGTTTTCCATTAATGAGTCTCTCTTTAAGTCTTTAAAAAAAATAATGCCCAGACATTAATGAGTCTCCAAGACAAGTGAATTCTTTGGTAGCTGGACAGCTATAACACCATTTTATATCTATCTTTACTGAATGGCCAGAATTTTGAAATGAATATATACCTCTCAGTTAAAGTGCTGGTTGACTTGGCACAGATTATCATCAAACTGTAAACATTTATGTATAAGATTCTAATAAAATCTACCCTAAGTGCTTCGATTTTTCTCTCAATCTTCACTGTGCATCAGTCTTTAAGAATTTTCTATATTGCCATAAGCATAAAATCATCACCACCCATATTCATAATGTCAGCTATCATATTGAGTTTGCAATTACAGTTGATATGTAGTGACACTTTCATTTGAGTTAATGGTTAATTTATTCAGAGGAGTATATGGAAATAGGATACTCAATCATTCACTTCTCCATATATTGTCTTCTCAGGTTAAAATTAAAACAGAAATGCTCAACAGAATAACTAAATCACAGAACAACCAATTTGCATTTTCTTACCGTATATTCTGGCGTATAAGACGACTGGGCGTATAAGACGACCCCCAACTTTTCCAGTTAAAATATAGAGTTTGGGATATACTCGCCGTATAAGACTACCCCTGCTTATGACATGCAGGTACTTAGCAGGAAAACTGTCACTTATAAACATAAGGCTGTTTGTCATCAAACATGTAAACATAAAACAGTGCAAGTGGATTAAACTTTTCCTAATTCACTCTAAAGTTGAAAGGAAGGAAATTCCCTAACGGCTCTCAGGGAGACCGCAGCTGCGGCTCCTTTCGTTTTCCCCCCCAGTAAATTGCCTACGGCTTTCAGGGAGGCTGAGGCTGCGGCTCCTTTTGTTCTCTGGCGGCTGACACAGCTCTAATCAGGAGCTTGCGATCGCGGCTTCCTGGCCCGCTCCGCGGCATTTTTTCCTGACTTCTTCGGCTTACTTACATAAGGAGCCTGTACATACGGCTTCCTTTTGCCTCCTGAAGCTCAGTAACGTTACGGGAGACCGCGGCTGCGGCTCTCCCCCCCCTACATAAGAAGCCTGTGCATACGGCTTCCTTTGCCTCCTGAACCTCAGTGACATTACGGGAGACCGCGGCTGCGGTTCTCCCCCCCTCAGCAAGCCACCTAGAATTAACTGAGAGCTTGCGGCTGCTGCTCTCAGTATTGCTGCCACTTTACCTTTTTCACGGCAGCTCCAGAGCCTGCAGCTGCGGCTCTGTGTCAGAGCCCCTATCTGGGGGGGTTGCTCCGCCTCCCCCGGCTCGTCTGCGGCATCTTAAGCCTACCGCAACTGCCTTTAGAGCCCGCAGCTGTGGCTCATTCTTTCCCTCGTTTGCTGAGCCCAATCATGCTCTCGCAGTCCAGCGGCCCCAGAGTTTTGGTTTGAGACTGTTTTGTGCTTGCTGGTGCGTTCCTATGACCGCCATTGCTTCTTTATCACCCCAAGCTTCTCTGATTGGCCAATTTTCCCGCCTTTTTTGCGGCCGCCATTTCACCCGGCGTATAAGACGACCCCCGACTTTTGAGAAGATTTTCCTGGGTTAAAAAGTCGTCTTATACGCCGGAATATACGGTATTTAAATAGCACAACTTCAAAGCATTTGTTCATCACATACATAGATGCTTCTGGATCTGATGTAAGCTGGGTGCCTACTGATAAGCACTCCTAGAAAAACAACTTCGACAGATACTAAATATTGATGATTGGGTGAATCCTTGTGGGGCAATTCCCATAGGGAAGGACAGGTATGATGTGTCTAGAAAAAGAGGTCCAGAACCATTTAAAAGCAAGACCCTGGACCCCCAATAAAATCTTTTATACAGCTCAGTAAGATCTGATGATAAATTGTATCAAAAGCCGCTGAGATGTTCAGCAACATGAGCAAGGTCACATTTCCTCTCTACATTACATGTTATAATCATTCATTGGCAATCACTCGTGGCCGAGTAAGATTGTCTTCCAGGGTAAGGTCTTTAACAGTGGGTCTGTAAGTGACTGTGCAGGCCAATTCTGGAAACATCTTATAATATCAGATGTTTAACACCAGGGCTACTAAAGCATTCTCTTGAACTTTGACTGAAATGAATCACAAAAGTGAATTGAAATGGCTTGCAATTGCTTGCTTCAGCTAAGACATATGAAAAAACAAAACAAACACAGGCCTATTCTCAGGAGTGATCTAGGTCTCTTCCTTCAACATTTTGAAGGCAGAAAACTGGTCCCATGATTGAATTTACAAGTGATGGAAAATAAATAAAAATAATGTTGACAACTCATTTCCTAACAAAAGCTAATATTTATGATAGAGTATATCAGGAAAGAGCATGAACACCGCAGTTTGATCTTTACAATGTTATTGAATAAATGCACTGCAGCATACTGTCTTTCTCTACTGAATGTATGTGTGCACGTGTGGTGGTGTAGCAGCATGTTATTTGAAAGCCTGCATACTTTTACACTAACACATGTTTATCCTGTAACAGATACTACATTTCATTTTGTAACTGCAATACAATAAAACATACTACATTTCATTTTTAAAAATGCCTCAGGGACTACAATGGGATGTTTTGTACAAAAAATGCACACTTAGGTGGAATATAATTGGTGTTGCTCTGCTGACAGAAGGCATCAGTCAGCAGAAAGGAAATAAAAAAAATGTCAATCCCTCCTTCATGGTGCAGCTTATCCCCCCCCCCAAAAAATAAAACTGCTCAGGGAGCTACGGGAACTCTCTAGATCAGATTTCAGTATGTGGGGTATGAAGAATCACTTAGAATTGCCTCCCGCCTTCTGCTGACAGATGCCTTTTGTCACCAGAGTGACATCCACTGGATTCCATCCTTTACTGAGTTACATGTAACTTTTTATGAGACCAACTGATATTTATGTATATAATGTATATATGTATGTAAAACACACAATCACTGGACACAAAAACATAATGAAGGAGGCATTTATACCCTGAACAATCTTATCAAAATGGTCCTCTGTGAGAATAAACAACCCTTGAGCAGAGTGAAAATTCTAAAGCAAAAGTAGTGCTGTTTTCAGGATGTACCTAAAGAAAACTCATTATCACATGTTCAGAAATTCAACAAAGCCCTATTCAGAGTAAACCCATTAAAATTAATGAATCTAAGTTAGTCATTTCCATTATTTGTGTCTACTGAAATTTTTTAATTTTTTTCTTGTTCTAAAAGTAAAAGCCCTGAGCACTTTAACATTTCCTCATATGGAAAATGTTCAGCTTCTTGATCATTTTTGCTGCCCTTTTCTGCACCTTTTCCAGCTTTACAATATCTTTTTGAGATGGGGCACCCAGTACTGTATAAATGCTATACAATGTAAAATTCCAAATGCAGCCACACCACTGATTTCTTAAAAGCATGATGATATTATCCATTTTATTTTCATTCCATTTCCTAATAATCGATATCATGAAATTTGCTTTTTTTAAAAAATCACCACCAGACACTGAGATCTTGTGGTCAAAAGAAAGTACTTCACACAGTACATAGTTAAACTATGGAATTCGCTCCCACAAGAGGCAGTGATGGCCACTAACGCGGATGGCTTTAAAAGAGGATTATACAAATCCATGAAGGATTTAATATGCTGCCAAACTTTCTTGTGGTTGCATAGGGTGCTATAGCTATCATTTTATTGTTGTTTATTGTTATGTTTTTATAGTATTTTTATCTGTTTTTGTGTAAGTCGCTAACATTGTGTAAGTCGCTTGGGGACCTTCGGGTATCAAGCAACTAAATAAGAAAAAGGAGGAGGAGGAGGAGGAGGGGATACTAGCCATGATGGCTATGCTCTGCCTCTAAAAATTTCTCCAGTTTCAAAAATCTAATTTTGGGAAGATTAAACTGTGAACATTATTTATTTATTTATTGAATTTCTTAGTCGCCCATCTGGCTGGCTATCCAGCCACTCTCGGCGACGTACAAAATAGGCATACAAATATAATAGACATTAAAAATCTGAAAACAATAATGATAAAATCTAGCCAACCCCAAAAGCCTGCCTGAAGAGCCAGGTCTTCACGGCCCAGCGGAAACTCATTATAGAGGGGGCATGGCGGAGATCATTTGGGAGGGAGTTCCACAGGGTGGGGGCCACAATTGAAAAAGCCCTCTCCCTAGTCCTCACCAGTCTGGCTGTTTTGACTGATGGGATAGAGAGAAGGTCTTTTGAGGCTGATCTTGTTGGGCGGCATAGCTGATGATGCTGGAGGCGCTCCTTCAGATAGACTGGGCCGAGACCGTATAGGGATTTAAAGGTCAAAACCAACACCTTGAATTGGGCCCGGCAAGCAACTGGTAACCTTGATCTCTCAGCGGCGTTTGATACCATCGACCATGATATCCTTCTGGAGCGACTTACGGATTTAGGAGTGGGAGGCACTGCTTGGCGGTGGCTCTGCTCCTATCTCGGGAATCGTCTCCAGAAGGTGATGCTGGGGGAACATTACTCGAGTCCCTGGGTACTCCAATATGGGGTCCCGCAGGGTTCAGTTCTATCCCCCATGCTTTTTAATATCTATATGAAGCCGCTGGGTGAGGTCATCAGGAGTTTTGGAGTGCGTTTCCAGCAATATGCTGATGATACGCAGCTCTACTACTCCTTTTCATCTTCGTCAGGTGAGGCTGTTGATGTACTAGACCGCTGCCTGGCCGCGATAATGGGCTGGATGAGAGCTAATAAACTGAAACTCAATCCTAACAAGACTGAGATGCTGTTGGTGGGAGGACCCTCTGCCCAGATGGTTGACGTTCGACCTGTCCTAGATGGGGTTACACTCCCCCTAAAGGAACAGGTACGTAGTTTGGGGGTCTTATTAGATCCGCTCCTGTCACTTGAGGCTCAGGTAGCCTCGGTGGCACGGAATGCATTCTACCAGCTCCGGCTGGTAGCCCAACTACGACCCTATCTGAGCAAGGAGCATCTTGCCTCAGTTATCCATGCTATGGTAACCTCTAGATTGGACTACTGTAATGCACTCTACGTGGGGCTACCTATGAAGACGGTTCGGAAACTTCAGCTAGTGCAAAATGCTGCGGCCAGAGTTCTCACTGGGACAAAGAAATTTGACCATATAACACCTGTCCTGGCGCAGCTGCACTGGCTACCGATATGTTTCCGGGCCAGATTCAAAGTGTTGGTTCTTACCTATAAAGCCTTAAACGGCATCGGACCGCAATACCTGATGGAGCGCCTCTCTCGCTATGTACCTACCCGTTCACTACGCTCGACGTCGAAGGCCCTTCTCCGGGTCCCAACCCATAAAGAGGCCCGGAGATCAACAACTAGATCTAGAGCCTTCTCGGTGGTGGCCCCCGAACTATGGAATGCCCTCCCAGACGAGATACGCCTGGCGCCTTCTCTGTTATCTTTTCGGCGCCAGGTAAAAACTTACCTTTTCGCCCAGGCTTTTTAAATTTTGTAAATTTTTAAATATTTTAAATTTAATATTCTAAACTTAATATGATCTTAATTTATAAATCTCAATGGCAATTTTATTAATGTTTTATAATTGTACTATATATATATATTTTTTCCACACTTGCTCATATTTTAATTGTGATTTTATTTGTTGTACACCGCCCTGAGAGCTTTCTGCTATAGGGCGGTCTAGAAATGTAATTAAATAAAATAAATAAATAAATAAATAAACCAGTGAAACTTATTTAGCACTGGAGTTATGTGATCTCATCGGCGGATGCCTTTAATCAGGCGCACCGCCGCATTCTGTACTAGTTGCAGCTTCCGGACTGTTTTCCAGGGTAGCCCCACGTAGAGCGCATTACAGTAGTCTAGGCAAGAGGAGACCAGGGCATGTACCACCGATGGAAGCAGATGATTGGGAAGGTAGGGGCGCAGCCTCCGTATCAGATGGAGTTGATACAGTGCTGCCCGGCTCACAGCCGAGACCTGAGCCTCCATGGACAGCTGGGAGTCAAGAATGATCCCGAGGCTGCAGACCTGGTCTTTCAGGGGCAATTGTACCCCATTGAGCACCAGGTCCAAATCCCCTAACCTTCCCTTGTCTCCCATGAACAGTACCTCGGTTTTGTCAGGGTTCAGTTTCAGCTTATTCCTTCCCATCCAGCCACTCACCGACTCCAGGCACTTGGACAGGGTTTCTACAGTCAACCTCGGTGAAGATTTAAATGAGAGATAGAGCTGCGTGTCATCTGCATATTGGTGACACTGCAGCCCAAATCTCCTAATGATAGCCCCCAGCGGCTTTATATAGATGTTAGATAGCATTGGGGAGAGGATGGAGCCCTGTGGCAACCCACAGGTGAGAGGCCAAGGATCCGAAACCTCATCCCCCAATGCTACTCTTTGGTGCCTATCAGAGAGGAAGGAACGGAACCACTGCAGTACAGTGCCCCCTATGCCTAATCCCTCCAGGCAGTCCAAAAGGATATCGTGGTCAATGGTATCAAAAGCCGCTGAGAGATCCAGGAGGACGATGAAGGTGCATTCACCCCTATCCAACGCTCTCCTCATATCATCCACCAAGGCGACCAAGGCTGTTTCAGTCCCATGTCCAGGCCTGAAGCCCAACTGAATTGGATCCAGATAATCCACTTTCTCCAAGTGCACTTGCAACTGCTTCGTCACCACCCGCTCGACGGCCTTGCCCAAGAATGGTAAGTCTGAGATTGGGCGAAAGTTGTTCAGATCTTGGGGATCCAAGGAGCACTTCTTTAAAATTGGTTTTATTACTGCCTCCTTGAGAGCTGATGGCATCACGCCCTCTTCCAAGGACGCATTTACCACCGCCTTGATCCCCTCGCCCAGTCTGTTCTTGCAGCTCATAATGAGCCATGATGCGCAATGATCGTGTAAGCAGGTGGTTGGCCTTAAGGTTGAAAGCACCTTGTCCACTTCATCAAAAGGAAGAAGCTGGAACCGATCCCACATCACCGGAGAACCACTGGCCTACTCTGGCTTACTCACTGTATCCATAGCGTGTGGAATCGTACTCTTTAGACAATTGATTTTATCTGCAAAGTGCTTTGCAAACTCATCACAGGAGGTCTTAGAATGTCCCATCGGTTCCGAAGCAACTGGACTGACCAGGCTTCGGACCACTTGGAACAGCCTCCTGGGACAGTACCATGCGGATGCAATAGAGGCAGCATAAAAATCTTTTTTTGCTGCCCTTATTGCCACATGGTAGGCTGCTGCAGCCGCTCTGACCCGTGTCTGATCGTCATCAGAGCGAGATTTCCGCCACAGGCGTTCTAGCCGTTTCACCTCCCGCCTCAGAGTTCGCAACCGTGAAGTATACCACAGTGCCGTCTGAGTCCTATTCAAGGGGAGAGGGCGTTTCAGAGCCACCCGGTCTAATGCCCCGGTGATCGCCTCATTCCACTCCTCCACCAGGGATTCAACCAAGTGCCCGTCTTCAGGCTCCACAAAATCCTCAAGCGCATTCAGGAATCTATCAGGATCCATCAAATGCCTAGGGAGGACCATCCTAATGGGTCCTTTGCCCCCGTGGAGGGTGCGTGGCATCGAAAGATCTACTCTCACCAAGTAGTGATCTGACCATGACAAGGGGGTAAGAGATGTAGCCCCCATTTTCAGATCACTCCCCTCCTCTCCCGAGGCACATACAAGGTCAAGTGCATGACCTACATGGGTGGGGCCCATGGAAATAAGGTGCAGCTCCCAGGAAGCCATGGTTTCCATGAAATTCCAAGGTGCCCCTGTGAGGGTGGCCTCAGCATGTACGTTGAAATCCCCCAGCACCAGCAAATTAGGGAATTGCGCCCGCACATCCAAGACCACCTCCAGCACCTCGGCCAGGGAGTCTGTCGTGCAGTAGGGTGGATGGTACACGAGCAGAATCCCTAAGCTGCCCTTTGGGCCCAACCTCCAGTACATGCAATCAGCAACCTTGGTCTCATGGAGAGGAGGTCTGGTGAGAACCAGGGACCCCCGATAGATGACCGCCACTCCCACTCCCCGTCTTCCGACCCTTGGCTGATGCACATACAGGAACCAAGCTGGACACATGGCCTCAAGGATGGAAGCCGTGGCCTCATCCAGCCAGGCTTCCGTAATACATGCCAGGTCTGTGCCCTCATCTAATATCATATCATGGATGAGATATGTTTTTTGGGTGACGGACCTGGCATTGCACAGCAGCAGCCGGAGGTCAGAACATGGAGTCCCACATCCCCCAGCTATCTTCCGGTGTTGGGCAGGCCCGGAACAAGGGACAGATATTATGTATCTCTTCCTCGTTCCTCTTACCTGACGTGGCCTGCCACTAGCACCCCACCAGCATCTGCCGTCCAGCCTCATTATATCTTGGCCTCCCCCCTCCATCAGTCCCCCCTGATATACACATGCCCCTAACATAAAGGAAGGATATGCTAATAGTATGTAAAACTTACCATATAACCATAGTACTTTACTCTAATGAATGCTTATTCTATAATGTTGTTAGCAGGTTTTATGGGACATTTACAGTTATTTAAATCCTCCAGCCTCACTGCTATATAGCCCAAGGCAGTAGACATATGAAATACTTTTATTGGGAAATACTACCAATATTATACTAATTATAAATAAACTCTAAAGGGATACTTTACATAATAGAGAAGATATACAAAAGTGACAAGATTTAGCAATTTTATATAAATAGTATGGGTACAGAAAACTGATAAAAAGATTATTAATGTTTCTGCATGAAAATTCCCATGGTTTTCCATAACAGAAACAACTTTATTCTGTCAAGCCCTTGCTTAAAGGTAATGTGCTGGACTCCTATACATGAGCTTTCAACTATACCAGAGAGCCAAGAAAATGTCTAAGAAAGTAGCAGGCTATTCTAAACCCCTTGTAGTCTGAGATTAATGTATCACATGCCCACATCTTATTCATAAAGACCCTTGGGATATTGAAAATTCATTTGTAGGTGTGTTTTTCCTGAAATACAGAAAAAGCATGTTTACCAAATAGTGCATAACATCTCCTAGACCTGCTTATCATGTGGCATGTAGTCTTGCATCCAGACTTAGAAATATGCTACAATACTTAAGTATCAGAGGTGAGAAACCTTTTTCAGCCCAAGGCCACATTCCCTTCTGAGCAACCTTCCAGGGGCTACATGCCAGTGGTGAGTGAAGTCAGAGACAAAAGTGGCTGGAGCAATGAATGCAAATTTTACTTTTGTAGAATGGGCTAGTTTCTACACACATTCACATACCCATCTCTATCCTGTAAACATTATTAAGAGTTTGAGGACACATTCTAGCCAAGCGAAAACACTTGGGTGTGAAGCAAGGCCAATGGGGAGAAATGGCCTGTGGAGAGAGGGTGTGACTTGGGGAGAGTTCCAAGAGACAGAGAGGTCTGGAAGGCTTCAATTGGCTCCCAGGCCTGAGGTTCCTCACTCCTGACATTATTATTATTCTTGTTATTGATATTAAATTAATTACACACTCTTCACCAGTAGATCCCAGGTGCATCACAACAATACAAAATATAGTATTAAAAACCAGTTTAAAACAAATTGCATTCACAACTAGAGTGGTCCTAAAAATGTATCTCTCAAGTGTCAAAAGCCAAGGAGAAGAAGTACGTCTTTAGCATTCATTGAAAGCTATATAGTGAAGGCACCAGACATACCTCTGTGGGGAGGGAATTCCACAACTTGGGAGCAGCTGCAAAGAATACCCTCTCCCAGGCCATCACCCTGAACATCTGACGGTAGCAGAACTACCAAGAGGGCCCCTTTTGCCAATCTCAACACCCAAGAGGGTCTGCAGGGAAGGAGGTGGTCTTTCAGATATTTGGAGCCTAAGTTGTTTAGGGCTTTAAACCCAAGCGTAAGTATATATAGCAAGTATACTTAGATATCAATGCTATATAGGAACAGAGAGACCCAAATTTTACTTAGACATTTTAATGCCACCATTCTAAATAAGTCATTCAGTACAGCTTCTCAGTTAGCAGAAAAGGATAATTATTAAACTGTTCAAAAGGTTAAATATATGTAGGAGGAGCTGGTTTTCTGACATTCAGTCTCATGAGATAAGACAAGAAAAATGGTCATTTTCCATTTTCTCACAGAAAGGAAAGCATATGGGCCAAACAAACATGGAACTATTCACATACGACACGAATTTCCTGTCAAGGGATGAGATGACTCCCATAACTATTCCCAAGCAAACTGATTGCATCAACATTACAAACAAAGGCACTATTTGCCAACAGTTCCAGGAACATCAATTCTGTGGAGCTAATTTTTTATTCTATTTATGATTGTCAAATAGCTTATAAAAAAAGCAACAAGTGTATGGTGACAACAACCCCATAGCCTTAAAACTTTGCTGTTTTCAACACAAAGATATGTTGGAATATAAAGTGGGACTTACATCTTGTTAATAAATAATAAATGTTCATTTAATTAAAATATTAATACTAGAAAGAGTCTTGAAATCAGGTTTTATAATGGGAAACAGAGGAGAACAGTTCTAGTAAGCTTTAATAAGAAAATAAAAATCCAGTTCAAGGGGAACTGCAGTGAAGTACTAGCAAGATCTACCAGACCTTAGCTTAAGAACAACATATTCACACCTTCATAGTTTTCTATGTTGTGATACATACCTATTAATAACTTTGGAAAATTTGATGTTTCAATGTTGTGATAGTAAACAATTGATGTGATGGCTGCTAAGAATGCCATTCCAGGTGGCATATACAGGTGTAAATGACGAGATTTTGAAACCCTAAGTATAACAAAACATATTATCAGTCAGAAATACCCTGATGGAGAGTACTGCGTTTATTCTGATCCTTAATTAAACTTAGTTGAACAAAGATGTTGATTATGCACAAAACTGCATGTATGGATCATTCCCTCCAGATGAATTGTATGTGCAAATGCACAAGTACACATATCAGAGTTCCCATTCCTAAGATAAATTATTGAATCAGGACATAAAGATGAAATCCAGTGAGCACTTTTGTGTGAATGCATGCAACAGTGTTAGTTCCCTTCAGTTTCTTCTTCAAATTTTTGATGTTCATGATTTAGACTACGGGGACAGAAAAGAATGGGAAATGTTCAGCATATGGATCTTTCCACATCCTTTTTGGTCAAATTGGTTTTATAGATGTGCCCATACATTACTTTAATTTTCAGTTAGACTAAGCTGAATGGCAGTACAATCCTATACAAGTCTACTTAGAAGTAAGTCCCATTGAGGACATGTGTATAAGATTGGAGTCTTAATGAAATAATTACTTGACAAAAAGGAATTGGTGCGCATGAAATTTCATTCCAGTTAGTAGTAACTTTGTGTAAATGAGAATATGATTGTACTTAGAACAAAAGGAATTACATAGCTGAATTTAAAATAGGTTATACAATTTTGCTGGTTTAAGGGCTTTTCTCTTTCCCCACACCATAGGCACACATAAACAAATTAGATACACACGCACCCACAAATACAGTCATAAAATAAATCAAATGAGCAATACACACTCTATGCAGAAAGCACCAGTTTCATTTTAAAAGCTTAGTTTGGTAGAAAATAGTTTTAAGGCAGGATACAATAGTCATAAAACCAGATTGTGGGCCTTTGATTAAGAAGGAAAACATAACAACTGCTTTGGCAGATCAGAACAACTGTTTATCCAGTTTAGTACTGACACTGTTAAGAAGTGGCAGACCACATGCCTTTGGGAATCTCACAAGTACCATGAGATTTTCTGTCTCCAGTACTCCCCAGAACAGTGTCAGCAGTGCTTGGTGTATTCTTAAGGTGCAAAGGGAAGGGGGAGTCTGATAATTTATTTATTATTATTTATTAATTTCATTTATACCCCGCCTTTCTTTCCATGATAGAAACCCAAGGCGGCTTACATATGGTTTAAGTGGGTACAGATACTGTTTTGTCCAAGTCACTCCTTCCTTAGGACCTAATTTAGCTTTATGTTGTACTTCTGTTTACAGCATCTATTCTAAAACCAATAGCTGCATTTTCCAGGAGGGATGGTTTCAAATGAGGAAAAGGATTTGAATCTTCACAACCATGAGGACTAGAAGCTCACTTTTTGCTTTAAATGAAAGTTAAGCATCTCAGGAACCCATTCTGATAATGATACGAGTCCAGCTGCAGCAAGAGAGCAAGGGTATAGAATTCTGTGCAGTGGGTTCACAATGTGTAAAAGAGCTTTCCCTTCAGGATGTACAGGTTTTAAAGACAGAAACACTATATTTCATTTAAAATAGATGTGTACAGAGGAAAAGTTCTTCAAAGTAGGAGTTCAGGTTTTCAGAGGATTTGCATAGGCTATTCTTTAGCCTCTGTTCTAAACCTGGCACCATTAAAAACAATAACTTATATTGACAGTAAACAGTGCCAGAAACTTATATAATCAAGGGCAAAGTACAGAGGAATACTGAAGTTTTAATAGTTTGACTGCTAATTCTGTAAGTAAGTATACTGTACAGTATTCTGTCAGGCAGACAAGAGCAACAGAAATTTTATGATGTGATGCTATCTTAGGAATCACTTTTGTGCAGCACTATTACCGAATGCTAAGCCTTACATAACTTTTGGTTGCCAAGTAGACTGTTATAAAAATAAAAGGTTTGGATTTTTAGAAGTTGAGGTAATCCTTTTTTAAATTCAGTGTTCCTTTCTATATTGCTGATTGCTCTTGAGATGCAAGTATGTGCTAACATTTCTTAAGTACAGGTCAATAACTTTGAATTACCACAGACAATGACTCGGATCCTAACTTTCCTTCTGTGAATGGATCAGACTTCACATTCGCAGGCTATCCCTTCTCCCCCTTCCCTCTGCAGGCCTTTGCAGCATACTGCAGCCTCCTGCTCTAGGGAGACCCTTGAAAATGGTATGGGGTATGGTGCTGGGGTCTGCAGAAGGAGAGGTGTTAGCAAAAAACTGTTGCAATGTAAATGAAGTATCATATTGGTTTTTTTAAAAAGATCTGATGCAACTTTTATGAATTTGGGTCTCCCTTTCACTTGCCCTGTTTAACTGAGGACGGTGTAATGTAGGATCTGATCTTGCCTCTTTCTCTGGATTGCTATGGGTCTTTTCATCCATAGGAACTTCAGAAGATGGAGCAATTTTTCACAATAGATTGGCAAACAGATAGGATGAATTGGCTAACTACACGTACTTTAGCATACATGTGTATTTGTACACACACATTCTTGGCAAGGAATATCTGATACAAGTCAGTAAGTTAATAATCATGAACACAAATTACATTTCTAACAAGCAAAATTGATAGGATTAAAATGTGTACAGCAAATTGCATACAAATGCATTAGAAGTGGGTAAGTGTTGTAAAAACAAAGAGTTTACCGATTTATGTACTTACCCATCTGACACTATCCCTTCAGCTATTTCACATACCAGCACAAACAGAAGAACGAAAGTCAAAATCCAGCGTAAATTATGTCCAGGAAAATGAAGCCAAGTGCTGTGATGGATATGAACTTTGGAGCTTTGACTTCCCCATCCTAAATGTAACAAAACAAATGATCATAATTATCCTGAGGGGTTTGTGCACATAATCAAATAAATAAAAACACATGTTCCTGTCTATTCTGATCTCAATATGAAATGGAAACAAAGTTAGAGACAAAACATTTGCCCTAGTATAAAACATCATAAGTGCATTAAGGACCTAGAAGACACAAATGGGATCAAAGATCCTGTATATGTAAACATTAGTAATCTAGTAAATACTAAATGAAAGAGAGAACTCTTAATTGGCCCTGTAGTTGGCATATCATTGTTATACATGGCTGAGAAACTGACCACTTGATATTAGTTCCACAGAAGTGAATCAGAAGGAGCTTTACACACAGCTGGTCCAAGTTTAACCCAGATTCATTCTAGCCATGTAGTATGAATCTGCTTAATTTTATTTACTGAGTTGAGTCTGCTTTATTGTTAGTGTGCTGTCAAAGCTTCCTATCACTGTTATGGGGGGGGGAGAGCTATTTTTTGTTTTTTATATTGTATGAAATTTTAATGTTTTATATGCATTGTCCCTATGGTACAATATATGTATACATTTATGTATATGTTTTAAAGTTACTTAGAGACCTTTCAGGTAACAAGAGACTAATACATTTAATAAACAACAACAACCACCTTATGCATGTCAGAGGTTAGAGTGATGGGCTAGGACTGGAGAGACCCCTGTTCAAATCACCATTAAGTTCCCTGCATAACCCTGGGTCTCAGCCTAACCTACCTCACAGGTGGTTGTGAGGATAAAATAGAGTGAGGGAAGACCACGTATTCCGCCTTGAGCTCCTTGGAAGAAAGGTGAGATATAACTAAATATCAAATGTTCCCCCCCCCAAATAAGTCCCATTAACATTAGTGTGATTTATCTTCTAGTCAGTGGATTTATGAATGATTACAGCTTCAGTACAGTACAAATTATTTTCTTGTGTATATTATATAGAGAGCATTATATAATTTCCTCGTGTAACATATGGAGAAATAGTCATACCTTCTTTGTTCACCTGTCTAGAAGGATCTTTTCAAATTGGGAAGGAATTGCTGCAGGAAGTGAGGGGAGCCTCACTGGTACACTACCTCCAATTATTAATAACAACAGTTATGATTATTAGTGAGTATGCTGTGGTTCTCCACCAAGTATGTGCATATATTTAAAATGATTAATCAATCCATACATATAAAAACATTTTTGAAAAAAGGTTTAGAAAATGATGGTGAGAGGCAAGAGTTACATCACTCATAATTCATATTTATATATATCACAAATATATCTAGCAGGTGGATGTGACACTTGCACAAGCACAATCCACACAGCAATCACAACAGCAATGAATGGGAAAAATCATATTGTCTCAAGTTCTTTGCATGTTCAGATAATATTATATTTCTTAAAGTGAAGGATAAGCCTGAAGGAAGATGTGAGAACAACAAATGAGAAACAATGCACACTTTTTGCATTATAAACTGATTATATAGAAACATGAATTATCAGTGAGCCATTTCTTTAGTTCCAAGGTGAACAGGCATAACCAAAGGACATGAACAATAGTGTTGAATTTGTGCTTCATGTGTACATTTCTCTTATGTAGTTCTTTCAGTGTTTTTCTGCCTTGAAAAAGAAGCCTAGAACAGTGCTGAAAATGTATTCATTTTTAAAAATAGCATCATGGATTCTGGGACCTAGAAATCTGATTCAGACTATTTATCTAAGAGTTCTAATGATCCATGTGCATGATTGGCAGCTACTTAAAGCCAGGCACTACCAGGATAATCTATTATTAAACTAGTAACAAAAGTGCATATCTAGTTTGAAACTAAGAACCACTTTTTTTAAAAAAAACAACACAACCAGGTCCACCACAGCAATGTTTTGCTCTTTCTTCTGCTTGACAAAACCTTTACATCTGTCCATCTCCTTAACCTCCCTTGATTTATTTTCAGCTCTGTTAGAGACATACATGAGGCATGCTCTATGACTTATTTAGGACATGATCTGACAGTTGAGCTAGGTCTACAAAAAGATTTGGTTTGATTTTACCAAGGGCTCATCCAGACGACTGCAAAATGTGTGACACGCGCGCTATGTGTGCTTATTATTTTTCGGTCGTCCAAATGATGTCGCGCAGTGTCACGCATTTTCGCGGGTTAAATCCGCTCCTTCCAATACTGGCAAAAATGCGATTTGCTGTTTGAAATTGGGAATTTCATTGGAACATTTTTTTTCATTGGGAAACAGCAACAAAAAGGCGAAAAGTGAGGACTATCAGCTGACAAACCGGATATGGAAACGGTGGATTATCCCGCTCCGTTTGGATAAGCCCCAAGTTTGCTGGAGATGCAGCTCAATGGAACCTGGATGAATAAATGAACTTTAAAAGGAGGATAGAAGGCAAGCATGCAATTCTGCTGCCAGTGCTTTTCCAAAGAGGATGCTCGCTAAAACCTTTGTCTTTGAGCTGGGGAAGGTGGCTGTCATTACTGCTGCTGGGAAAGCAGGTCAGCATCCTTCAGTAAACCTGCTTTTGCTTACTTCTCCAGTTCTCCTGTCTGCTCAGATGGATGCCTACCAATGATCAGGCTAGTGCACCCGGGAGCGGGGGAGATGCCTAGACGAAGGGCTGTAGGGAGCTGGAGCCATTCGGGGGGGGCGAGAAAATGGGGGGGGATGGAAAACTCCTGCTAGTGTGTGAAGCTGACTGTAGAGATAGGCTAATGCTAAGAAAATGTATCCCTGGCACCCGCCCCTCCCCGAGCTTCACTCACCAATGAAGAGGATGGGGAAGGTGATGAAAAGCAGGAAAACGTGCGGCACCACGTTGAGCGCGTCCACGAAGCAGCCGTTGTTGAGCACCCCATTGTTCACCTTGTAGGCAACCGAGTTGTTCTCGCTGCCACAGAAAGCCAAGGACATGGTGGAGGGGCGCCGGGCGCGGTGTCGAGGAGAGGCCGGACATGCACAACACGGAACACACACACGAGCGCGAGTCGCGGCTTAACGGCTGGGCCTGGCCGTGGCCGGGTTGCTTTCCCGCCTCTTGGGGCACTCCCACACGCCTCTCTACCTAAGGCACGCCGCGGCCAGCCCGCCCCCCTGGCGCAGGAGTAGCAAAGCGCGCGCAAGGGAAGCCATGAGAAGGCGGCCAGATGCGCTCCTCTGGTCTGGAGCGCGCGCTAGATGGAGCGAGGGGCCCGGGGATCTTCCTTGGTTTCGCCGCGGTCAAAGAAGGCGGGAAGGTGAGCGGCACTAAGGAAGGTGCGATGGTCCCGCTGGGATGAAAGGCTGAGGCAGGAGACGACGGGACCGGCCAGAAGGCAAAATCTTCGGGCGCTCTGACAGCAGAGAGGACGCTTCTGCCTCTCCAGCAGCAGCAGAGACAAAAAGAAGCTGCGCTGGGTATTTAAAGGAGCCGCCTCCGCTCGTCTGTCAAAGAGTCAGAGAGTCTCTCACCCTTTTTTTCAAGGGTGGTGTCAAGCCTGAGGCCATCTGGTGCATCTGCATCTTTTTGTTTGTAAACATTTTAAATCCAACCAGCTCTCCACTTTCTAAAGAAATGTCCAGCTTCCCACCATTCCCTTGGCCAGACACCGGCTAAAATCCACTCTGGCTTGAGAAAAGTACAAAGAAAACTAACACCTTGACTTTGTCATGGCTGCGCTAAGCTGGAGTATTGGGACACAGAGCTGCTTCCTTAGAAAGACTGGTGCTTGGATTTTAGCAGTTGGGTCTTTAACTTTTTTAAGCTTTTTAAAAAATATTTTAAAGAGGTTTTGTTTTAATATGTTTTAACGTTGTGTTTTAATATATTTTAAAGTCTGTTTTTATGATTTAAAGTGTTTTTAGTGCTTTTGTTTGCCGCCCTGGACTCCTACTGGGATAAAAGATGGGATATAAATATAACTGGCATTTTAACATCTTGTGTGCGCTTTGCATGTGTGTACCTAACAGCACTTTAGATGTCTAATTCTCTTTGTTATGTCTGAATGAATTTGTGTTTGGGAAATTTTGTTCCAAATCTGGGCGGAAGGGATATTCCATGTTGGAAGATTCAGGACAGACAAAAGGAAGTACTTCTTTACTCAGCGCATAGTTAAACTATGGAATTTGCTCCCACAAGATGCAGTAATGGCCACCAGCTTGGATGGCTTTAAAAGAAGATTAGACAAATTCATGGAGGACAGGGCTATCAATGGCTACTAGCCATGATGGCCGTGCTCTGCCACCCTAGTCAGAGGCAGTATGCTTCTGAAAACCAGTTGCCGGAAGCCTCAGGAGGGCAGAGTGTTCTTGCACTCAGGTCCTGCTTGCGGGCTTCCCCCAGGCACCTGGTTGGCCACTGTGAGAACAAGATGCTGGACTAAATGGGCCACTGGCCTGATCCAGCAGGCTTTTCTTATGTTCTTATTTGTTACTGGTTGGGGGAGTTACATTGCAGACTGTGTGTCAGATGAGCGAGGTGAGGGATCAGGTGGTCTGTCTGGCCTTTCCCCAACATTTGTGTCCCTAGTTGCTCTGCTTGCCTGCCCTTAGCCTTGTTCAGGTTGTTGCTAAATGACAGATCTGTCCATAACAAGACAACAACAAACCATTATTTGGATTAAGCTCATCTTGCTTGTATCACCAAAACTTGGGTGGGTGAGTTGTCCATTTGGTTACTCAATTCAGCACCAACATAAGCTTGGAAGCTAGGAAGGTGGTATTGCTATGATCTATAAGAATGCCATCTCTCCAGGCTTCCTGTCTGGTTAGATTCCAGTTTTGAGTGTTTGTATCTTGAGCTAGGCGGTCGGGACAGATTAGGTGTTCTGCTGGAGTACTGCTCAGCCCAGCAGTGTCCTTGCCTGAACTGACAAAGGTGGTCTTTGATCTGGTGTTAGTCTGGAGGAACTGCCTTGACAGGACCTCAACATTCATTCAGGACTGCCTTGACAACATCATACTTATCATGACAAATATGGGGCTCAGGTTCTCCTCAACATGTCACCATCCCAACATATATAGTGGTATTGTGGTCCAAGAGTGGGGGATTTTACTCTAACTCTTTTGTCATGGTTGGATGACTTTCTGTTGAGATTTAGACTCGCAGCACTATTCCCTATTGCAGAGGAGGGGGACCAATTAAGATGGTCTACCCAGGGGCCTATGGAGTCCACAAGATTTCAAAGACACATTGGGGAATTTCTAGTTAGTATGGCTGGTCACTCTATGGAATGTGGAGGTGGCCCAAGTTGTTTAAATTATTACTTCAAAGTGTCTTCTTCCACACAGTGGAGCCCAGTCAGCTTCCTTGTATTTTGAGGAGACGAAGCAAGTAGGAAGTTGGCTAGAGCATAAGTGGTGGAAAAGTCACAGTGAATCTGATAGAACACTAGTCAAACCTCATTATCAAGCTTACTCAGTGGCTCTGACATCTGGCAGAACTTTTCCAGGTAGTTTGGGGCCTCCTACAATCTGGCCCACCTGCTGATGTTAAGGAACCCTTGGGAGTTCCACTGTGACACATTTGCAGAGCACTTTGAGAATAAAATCACTCACATTCACTGTAATGATTTATTCACATTAGCCAGAAGTGTCTAGAGCTTCATCTGGTCCTGTGCTGTTGAATGTAGTGTTATGAGCATGGGGGTTGGAATGGATGATCCCTGTGGGTCCCCTCTCCAGCCTCTGATTTGGAATCCTGTGCCTTGGAGTGAAGAACTCACTCTGCTGGTCAGATGAGTCTCTTTTGTTAAGATAATAGATTGGCCAGGTAGGATAATGGGTCTATCAGTTGCTAAGCAACTGCTGAATGGGCCAGGAAGATCCTTTTGTCATTGAAACTCTTCAGGAGAGCCTCCCCCCCCCTTCCTGGCTGCTAGCAGAAGTTTGTGTTTGGAGTGTGTGTAGGAATTTGTCTAGAGAAAGGCTGGTGACTGGAGGCAGGCAGAGAGACTGGCTCTCTGCACTATGGCATTTGGGGTGCCTCCTGTAATACAGATGGAAAAGCTGGATATTGGACTGCTGATGCCTTGAACCCCCTCCATCCTAAGCTCAGGTTGGAATGTGTGTAAATAAACAAACCATATTTCATAAAGACACCGCAGTCTCCGCTGACCTTCTTCCCAAAGGAAACCAAACCCTGGATGTGCTCAGGGACCTCTGAGATCTCACCGCTCGGAGATTGGGGAGGTGCGCAACAGTATTTTCATTTTAGAGGCCTGAAGAAGTAGACAAAGTGTTGAACGAACGTGGCCTTTTTAACTGTCTACTTGACCTCCTTGACTTATCATGTTGAGCAGGGAGGGCCCAGGTAGGTCCAGGAGGTGATAAATGCCTCCTTCATAGAGGAAGTTGTTCCAGCTGCTTAAAAAGAAGCAGTTGTTTGACTGCTGAAGAAACCCACTCTGGACTCAGAAGATCTTAATAATTGTCAGCCTGTTGCTAATCTTCCTTTCCTTAGCAAAATGCTAGAGCAGGTGGTTCTCTACAACTCCATGCTCTCTTGGATGAGGCTGATTTTCTAGATCCACTTCAGTTGGGCTTTAGGATTGATTTCGGTACAGAAACTGCCTTGGTCACCCTGTTGGATGACTCAGCAGAAGTGTGACCATGTTGATTCACCTAGATCTCTCGGCAGCCTTCAAAACCATTGACAATGGTATGTTCTTCTGGATAAACTCAGTGTCCTTTTTATATGCAGTCTAATTCCTGCTGCTATTCTGTTATTTTTAGCTTGTTTTATTTTTTATTTACATTTTAATTGTTCCATTTTTGTATAAGCCACCATGGGAATATAACTGAAATATTCGTATAATAGTGTATTATAAAAAATATTTACAGTAAACAAACAAACTGGTAGGTGCAGATTATCATGAGAGTTAAGAAAAGCTGCATATGAAAGTCCCTCTTCTACACAACTACAGCCCTCTCCTTCTTTACATTTGGTTAACCTGCCTTCAGAAAATCAGTTTATGTGTACAAACAGCAACTTTGTGGCTCCCTGAAAAACAATTGAATGGAGGCAGGCTAGTCTATGTGACAAGAGATTTGCATTAAGGGGTTATAGAGGTATCAGAATTTACTTTTGTGTGTATGTGCAGAATTTAGATTGTCAAGGTGACCACATTTTTTTTAGTGTAGGGTAACCACAGCCCTGAAATATATAGTGCTCTTTATAGTCCTGGAGCATTCATGAGAATACCCTTCTCTCTACAATTCTTTCCCCCCCCCCCCAGTGTTAAGCTGTTGAGATAATAATCAAGGCTGGTGGTTGCAGGAGCAAGCCATATTGAAAATAACTGCTGAATAAGTTTTTTCTTTGATAATACAAAGACATAAGAGACTCCACAAGCTTTACTTGTACTTTTAAGAACTTTTTCAAGAGCAGGAAATATGAGGATCATCAAAGTCAAATAAAGCTATCACTGACTTTAGAGGGTTTAGATCAAATGTTGTGAGTGTTAGCAAATTCATATGGTCACATATCTTGTAAAAAATCAGCACAAAGTTCAGCTCCTTATAAGCAATTTTATACCCTTGACAGTCACATCATTCATACTGTACCTAGTACAGTCAGTAACCTAATTCAGTTGTGGGCAGAAGGTAGATAGGGATCTACTGATAGATCTCTGGGTGGTGGTTTGAAGCAGATTGGCAAGAATTCCTGACTCTAAATTGTTTTAGCAATGGTAACAACAAAATGACTCTCTTTACCCACACCTTTGATAATGTCCGACCTCCAGTTGGGACACTCATGGGCCAAGGCTTCCCAGTTCTCGATGCTTATGTTACATTTTTTTAGATTAGCTTTGAGAACATCTTTAAACCTCTTTTGCTGTCCACCAATATTCCGTTTTCCATCCTTAAGTTGGGAGTAAAGTAGCTGCTTTGGAAGACGATGATCAGGCATTCGAACAACATGGCCGGTCCAGCGAAGTTGATGTTGGAGGATCATTGTTTCAACACTGTGGTCTTTGCTTCTTCCAATACGCTAACATTAGTCCGCCTATCTTCCCAAGTAATTTGCAGAATTTTCTGGAGGTAGCGTTGGTGGAATCTTTCAAGAAGTTGGGAGTGGCATTTATAGATGGTCCATGTTTCACAGGCGTACAGTAAGGTCGGTAGTACAATGGCTTTGTAAATAAGCTTTTTGGTCTCCCTGCGAATATCCCGATCCTCAAACACTCTACGCTTCATTTGGGAGAA
The DNA here is from genome assembly GCF_030035675.1 of Rhineura floridana. Lineage (NCBI taxonomy): Eukaryota > Metazoa > Chordata > Lepidosauria > Squamata > Rhineuridae > Rhineura > Rhineura floridana. Next base: position 116,033,490 of record NC_084481.1, on the reverse strand, counting down.
TGTGTCACTCACAGAGCTCAGACGATGCTGAATTTCACTGTGGAAGGCTGTGTGGATCCAGAATTGGCCTCCACAGTCACTTACGGACCCACCGTTAAAGACCTTATCTTGGAAGACAATCTTACTTTGCCACGAGTGATTGCCAATGAATGAATGAATGAATAGTGTTGGAATGAAAAACATGTTTTTGGGGATGGAGAAATATTCTGAAGTAGATTTTTATGTGGAACAATTGTGAGCTACATTCAGTTCTGGTACTGAAAACAGATTCCTGGAGTAATAATTATTTAATGTCTTTTGCACTGGACTCCAGATAGTGGATATTAGGAATTTAGTAAAAAACAAAGTAGATCCCACAGTCCTGAAGTCAACCCATTCCTGACTTAATCCCCGCTACTTGAGTCATAACATTCTTTAGAAAAGAACAGTCTGAATGCTGTTGAGTTAAAAGACTGTTGAGTAAAAGTCTGAGCCCTGGATCTTAAATTCCCATGAAACTCTGCTCAAAGGATACTCCTGCTTGTGTGTGTGTGTGTGTGTGATTTCCAGTAATTTCTCCTTCCCTTGCAGTATTCTATGCCCCCCCTTGCAGTATTCTATGCCCCATGAAAAACTCTCCAGAAAGGTGGGAAATCTTCTGGAACTAGCAAAAATTTCCCAACAGCGGAAGCATCTCCTAAATCAGAATCCCTTCAGTAAATGGAAAGATAGCTCAGGATCCAACTCTGAAAGAGTCATCCATTTTGAGAATAGTAATACATAGAATTTGCTTCCTTTAAGGCAGGGCAATCTTGTAGTAAGTTTTTGAGCTTTTATGTACTGACTGGTGGTAATATATTTTCCTTGTCAGAAAACAGCTGGGTGTCTGCATTTCCCCCTTGCCAGGAATAAAATGCCAGTTTAACTGTGGCAGAGCAAACCTAGCAAACAAAGAGTATCATATTGTAGCTTTGAAACTACACGTCACAAACATTTTAAGGTGACTCTGGCTTCCAAGAACATTCCACAGAGAGCAAATGAGGCACTGAAGAGTACTGCTTTAAGAATGCAGCTTCTTGAACCTGTGGTAGCAAGTAGGGCCATGATGAAACAGAACTTGGATATGTGTTGTTAACATAACAAGATATTAAATATGCACAGTTTTCAAACAAATAAGGTATTTTCCAAGCAGTTTTAAAAAATAGCTATGCTACTGGCAGGCCATGCCTCTAGGGCCAGGGTTTATGAATTAATTTTGAGCACTCCTTGTAAAAATATGTATCACCTGAATAACTGTCCACAGAGAGTATCCATTTGTTCAGTGCAAACAAATATTGTTTCAACAACCAACTGGCCATGACAGATAGCCTGACCACTGTTGTCCACGCACTGGTAACTTCCAGGCTGGATTACTATAATGCCCTCTATGGGGGCTGCCCTTGAGGTTGGCCCGGAAGCTGCAGCTGGTGCAAAATGCAGCGACGAGGCTGGTCACTGGGGCAGGGTATTGCCAACATGTCACCCCGCTGCTGAAAGAATTGCACTGGCTGCCCATTTGCTACTGGGCCAAGTTCAAGGTTCTAGTTTTGGTGTACAAAGCCCTATACAGCTTGGGACCAGGATACCTGAATGACTGTCTTACCCCTTATATACTCAGTCAATCACTGCACTCTGCAGGTGAGGCCTCTTGCAGATACCATCTTATCAGGAGGTTCGTTCTGCACAATATAGAAAACGGACCTTTAGTGTGGCAGCACCTACCCTGTGGAATTCCCTCCCTTTGAATATTAGGCAGGCGCCATCTCTGCTATCTTTTTGGCGCCTTTTGAAGACTTTCCTCTTTCAACAAGTCTTTTAGGTTGAGACCTATCCCACTCTGCGTCTGTGTTAGAATTGCTTGATATGTTTTTTAATAATGTTTTAACCCTTTTTTAAAGTTTTTTTAAAATGTTTTAACGCTGTTTTGTTTTAATGTATTTTAAGATCTGTTTTTATGATGTTTTAAAGTGTTTCAAAGTGTTTTTAGCACTTTGTTTGCTGCCCTGGGCTCCTGCTGGGAGGAAGGGTGGGATACAAATCAAATTATAAATAAAATAAATAAATGAAAGTCCAAAATCACAACTTTAAACAATGACATAGTCTGGCAATCATGCAACAAGTACATAACAAGCAACCTAAAAGAATGTACATTTGCAAAATAAGTGAACAGGCGGTAAAATGGCAAATGCAAATCAGAGTAAATAAGTGCAAAGTGTTGCATGTTGGGGCAAAAAGTCCTAATTTCACATATATGACCATGGGGTCTGTATTGTCAGTGTCTGACCAGGAATAGACCTTGGGGTCATAAATGAATAGCTCAGTGGAGATGTCAACCCGGTATGTGGCAGCTGTGAAAAAGGCAAATTATATGCTAGGGATTATTAGGAAAGGAAAATAAAACTGCCAATATCATAATGCCATAATACAAAACTATGGTACAACCACATTTAGAATACTATGTACAGTTCACCTCAAAATGGATATTGTAGAGTTGGAAAAGGTTCACAGAAGGGCAACCAAAATGATCAAGGGGATGGAGAAACTTCCTTATGATGAAAGGTGGAAGCATTTGGGGCTTTTTAATTTAGAGAAAAGGAGAGTAAGGGGCAACATGATAGAAATGTATAAAGTTATGCATAGCATGAAGAAAGTGGATAGAGAAAAGTTTTTTCTCATAACACTAGAACTCATGGAATACCCTGACCATTTGAGTCATTATTTATTTATTTATTTGGTTTCTTACTGGCTCTTCACCCTAAGGTCCTAGGGTGGGCTATAACAATTTAAAATTCAATATAAAAAACAGTTAAAAAAATTACAATGATAGCAATATGGTGGGTCCTTGTATACCCCCTTCCTGGGCATTCGGGTTTTCAAGGCACCAGAGAGATGAAGAAGGCAGACTGAGTCGCAGGTTTACTTAAAAGGAGACAAAGTGTTTATTGAGTAGCTTTCAACCCACAGGTATACCCAATACACAATGGGACAGGCTGCCAGGCTCTGCACAAACATGGACCAGGCTGAACACTGAACCAAGGAGCCCAGACCCCTTTTTATAGCATACATGTTTACCAGCTCAATGAGGTTAAATAAGCATTAATTAATATGACGCATTAAATCATTGCATCTATTCTATTAATCTTTAGAATAACAAGGCAACTTCAAACAAGCATTAATTACCAGGAAAGGCTACATCATACAACATAACAACAACTGATAAGCAAAGGCTCTAATTGCCTAACAGGGCATTAACTGCTCCAAGATCTACACTATCTTGGTTAACAAGGCACCTTCCCAGCATCCCAGAATCACTCTTGGCAGAGCATCACACCAAATGCTTATTAGGAACCCCAGATTAGACTCCAGGTGGCTCTGAGCTAATTCATTGACTGTTCCTTGAACCATCTTCCTCATGCTTAGATACTGAATGCTAAACTAGAGAACTAAGGCTGGGGGGGGGAATATAAGCCCCCCCTTGCCTACAGGCAGCTATTCTGCTAATATAGCTGCTGAACTTGCCCACGGGCCAATACAGTCCTAAAAACACATTTTTTAGTTTTCAAAGCCCAGGGAAAAGAGGTGCATCTTCAATATGCAATGGAAACTATATAAAGAAGGTGCCAGGCACACCTTGTTGAGAGGAAACTCCACAGCATAGGACCTGCCACAGAGAATGCCCTCTCCCAGGCCACCATCCCCTGCAATTTTGGAGGGTTGTGGAACTACCAAGAGTTAAATAGGTGTGAATAGATTATCTTTTCTGCAAATAGCATGCTTGTTTTGGTTCTCAGTGTAGCTGAAGAGATATGCTAAAGGCTTCTTAAAATCATATTCTGAAAACATTACAAATTTGTTAGATCCCATATTTTGGTGCCATAAATAGGGCATACAGTTTTGTTTCCAAGATATTCAATAGCAATATTATTTTCTTATTTCCATAAGTCCAGAATTTTATTATACCTGAAACTGATCAGCTGTGCCCAATATGACTGATTTTTCCATGAGTCTATATGTAATGGAGAAAATTAATCTTAAATAGCAATACATTTTGACCTCATTTGTGTGGGAGTCAATACACAATGTGTGCTTCTTTAATTATGCTGGGATTAAAATATTTCCCAGACAACTTAATTAATGAGAATATTCACTCCTTTTACATCCCATTCACATTTTATCTATCTCCTGCTTCTTCATCACTATTTTTCCTGGTTTAGGACTTCTTTCTAGATCAGATCCAACAATCGGGGTATTGTAGTGAATACAACAATACTGTGATTATGTAGCCAATCAGATTTGACTATATGTTGATGCCATTGAGAATAAACAAATTTGATTTAGAGTGGGGGCAATGATTTTTGGATTGGTTATATCAGTGATCATAGTCAATCATGAATCACATACTGAACATGAAGATGCCATTGAGGACAAACAAATCCTAATCTGAGTAATGCTTCTTAAATAACATAAAGATGTTATCTCCCATCAGACAATAACCCCCAAAAACTCACTGTAAGGGAATGCCTTGTATTTATTTTATTTATTTATTTATAATATTTCTATCCTGCCCTTCTACCCTCTAATAGGGCACTCAGGGCGGCTTACAAAAATAAAATCAAACACGTACATAATAAAATTGTAAACAATAAAATCACAAAAACATTAAAATAAATTAAAATACAAAAAATACAATTAAAATACATAAAATACAATACACACACACACACATATACATATATATAGGGAGTGATACTAAAGGGGACTACAAGGGTAAAATTTAACATAGAGGGCATAAAATCAGTGTCAGGCTCTGCCTTCAGTCCTTCCCAAAGGCTCTCCGGAACAAGATCATTTTCAGAAGACTCCAGAAAACCATCAAGGAGGGAGCAGAGCAGACTTCTTGGGGTAAGGTGTTCCAAAGCTTGAGGGCCACGGCTAAAAAAGCTCTCTCCCGCGTGCCTGTCAATCTAATGTCTTTCACTCCAGGCATGCAGAGGAGACCAGAGGCAGATGATCTTAAATCGCGGGCAAGTACATATGGGCGTAAGCGGTCCCTCAGGTACATTGGTCCAAGGCTGTTTAGGGCTTTAAAGGTCAGAACTAGCACTTTGAATTGGGCCCGGAAGCAAATTGGGAGCCAGTGGAGTCGATAAAGCACAGGGGTGATAGGCTCCCTGCGCCGTGCTCCAGTTAACATTCTGGCTGCTGCATTTTGAACCAACTGTAATTTCTGAACCATTTCAAAGGCAGCCCCACATAGAGTGCGTTACAGTAATCAAGCCTCAATGTCAGCAATGCATGTGTCACTGTGGCCAAGTCAACTGCCTCCAGGAACGGACACAGCTGGAAGACCAGTTTGAGTTGGCCAAAAGTGCTCCTGGTTCCCACAGCAACCTGATATTCAAGCAGCAGGGGAGGATCCAGGAGGACTCCCAAACTGCGGACCTGCTCCTTTAAGGGGAGTGCAATCCCATCCAGAACAGGTTACAACCCTGTCCCTGGTGCAGTTTTTCCCTTGACCAGCAGTACTTCCATCTTGTCTGGATTAAGTTTAAGTTTGTTAGCCCACATCCAGCCCTTCACAGCCTCCAAGCACCGGTTTAGGATGAGCATTCCCTCCCTGCAATCAGGTGGTAGGGAGTGATAGAGCTGTGTGGCATCAGCATATTGATGACATTGTACTCCAAATCTCCTGATGACCTCTCCCAGCGGTTTCATATAAATGTTAAAGAGCATGGGGGACAAAATGGAACCTTGCGGTACCCCACAGGCCAATGGCCAGGGGGTCGAGCAGTCGTCTCCCAGCACCACTTTCTTGGTCCTGTCCGTTAGGTAGGACAGGAGCCACCGTAAAACAGTGCCTCTCAGTCCCATCCCAGCTAGAAGGCCCAGAAGGATACCATGGTCGATCGTATCGAAGGCCGCTGAGAGGTCCAGCAGCACCAACAGGGATGCACTTCCCCTGTCTGATGCCCGGAATAGGTCATCAAGCAGGGCGACCAAGGCAGTCTCTGTCCCATGACCTGGCCTGAAGCCTGATTGAAAAGGCTCTAGATAATCCGATTCATCCAGGAAAACCTGGAGCTCAGCAGCCACTACCCTTTCAAGCACCTTGCCCAGAAAGGGCAGATTAGAGACTGGGCGGAAGTTGTTAAGATCCGCATTGTCTAATGAAGGCTTTTTTAACAAAGGTCTTATCACAGCCTCTTTTAACAATGTTGGCATAGAACCTTCCCTTAGGGAGATGTTAATTAAATATGCCAAGCAGTCAGCCACTCCCCCTCTGGCAGATTTGATTAACCAGGATGGGCAAGGGTCAAGGGAACAAGTAGTGGCCCTCAATTCTCCCAGAATCCTGTCCACATCCTCAGGCTTTACAAGCTGAAAAGTATCCACAGAAAAATGACCAGAGGAAGCTTCAAGGACATCTGGCACAACTGTAGTTAAAGAGGAGTCCAAGTCAGTCCGAATGCGAGCAATTTTATCTGCAAAGTGCCTCACAAACATGTCACAGCGAGCGACTCAAGGCTCGGGGTCTAATGTAGGGCCAGAGCCCAAAAGACCCCAGACCACCCATAAAAGCATCGCCAGACGACACTGAGCAGATGCAATGGTGGTAGAGAAGTGCACTTTCTTCATGGTAGACTCGAAAATGGGCTCTAGCCTGTGTTTGATTGGAAGCGGACTAAGTTTTTCTCCATCGTCACTCTAGCCATTGTCCCTGTCATTTCATCAGGCCCAAGGTTTGAGTAAACCAAGGTGTATTATGGGCCTTCCCTGGTGGGAGAGGGCACTTTGGAGCAATAGTGTCCACCTCCCGGGTCAACCCGGTATTCTAGAGATTGACCAGGGCTTCAGCAGTATCGCCAGCCATGCTGGGAATATCCCCCAGAGCATTCAGGAAACCATCTGGATCCATGAGTCTCCAGGGGGCAGACCATCTTAATTGGCCCTTCAACCCTGCGAAGGTTACTGGGGCCTAAAGTCTAAACCTTGTCATGGCCAGATCACCACCTGACAACAGAGTCACTAAGAACCCCTCCACCCTTGGATTACTTTCTTCCTGTCCCGAACTGAACACAAGATCATGTGTGTGTCCTGTCACATGCGTTGGTCCAGATGATATTAGAGACAGCCCCATGGTTGCCATGGCAGCCATGAAATCCAGAGCTGGACCTGTGAGTCTAACCTTGGCATGTATGTTGAAGTCACCCAGGACCATCAGCCTGGGGAACTGCAACACCAATGCTGAGACCAGCTCCACCAGCTCACGGAGGGAGACTGTTGGGCAGCGGGGTGGACGGTACACCAACAGAATCCCCACTCTGTCTCGCTGACCCAACGCCAGGCACACACACTCAAAGCTGGAGGTGTTAGGGACAGGGTACCTGACAGGAGAGATAGATCCCTGCAGACAATTGCGACCCCACCTCCCCGTCCCCTGGATCTAGGCTGCTGGAGTGCCACAAAACCTACTCTGCCTTGGTTATTTAGCCAGGTTTCGGTAATACAACCAAGGTCAGCGCATTCATCCAGGATTAAGTCCTGAATTAAAGTGGTTTTATTAGTCACTGACCTTGCATTCATCAGCAGGACAGTAAGATCCTGAGAGTTCTCAGAATAGCTACCAGTGTCCTGATAGTTGGAAGGGGGACTAGAAGGGATGCAAGCACGAAGATGTCTTATATCCCTTCCCCTGTAACAGCCAGTCTGCCTACCACCACTATTACATCCCCTGCCCAATATTACCTCAATGATGCTGATGGAACAGTTCACGAATATCATTCCCACGGTTCAGCCTTGTTTAAGGGAGAAATCCTAACTATGGGAAATCAGCATAATTTGCATCAGTTTAAGTTAAGCCAGTATAAAAGATACAAGATCCGAACCCTGTTCAGGAGCAAAGCTACTGCCAGCTGAGCCGGCCCAAGCCTGGCAGAGGGAAAACAAGCCTTTAGAGTTTGATTTATTTATTTAGTTAACAAAATTTATATACCGCTTGAATGTAAATACTTCTAAGAGTCTTACACCAGCCTTTTTGCTGGTGAAAGTTCCACTGTGTTGCCAGGTCACATCACTGAGATGAGCAGAGTTAGGATCCAAGGTAAGTTTCCCCCTGGCATACCCCTTTTTGGGGACTTACATTTGCCCCATAAATGAATTTTTCTAGTTTTAATGTCATTTAAAATTTAATCTATTGTTAGATTCTTGAGTGTTTTTTAAATATGAAATTTAAATGGTATAAATAAAATAATAAATGCAAGTACACTTGAAACACTTCTTATTCATTGTTCAGATTCTTCAAGTGCACTATAGATAACTGTAAATAGAGTACTTATTGCCTTGATTGGGATGCAACACCCAATGTTAGTTGTTTAGCTGTGCCTGGAACAAAATAAGCTCATCTGTGTAATGTTATTAATGAGTTCCAGAGCTTGGATTTAACTCCAAGAATAGAGTGAAGCTGTTTTATAAATGAAACAAGGCACTGCCCTTGTTAAAGAGCTGGATTTCTGATAACAATGCGATGACACAAGGGTTAGTGGAAATTTTCTGCAGAACCATTTTTAGAAGCATAAACATGAAAAAGATTCCATATCTGTTGCCGAATGAATTTTGCTTGCGTATAGTCTCTGGTCCGCTTCTGATCTACACTGTCATTTCACAGAGGTGTGAACAAACTCAGTCATACTGTATCCAAATGGAAAGCAACACACAGAGTGATTACTCTCTGACATGTGAGCTAGAAGCATTCCTACTAGAGCCAAGCTTTTTGTTGTTGCTTAGAGCATTCATATCTTTGTTTCTGGCCCAAATTATGGAGAGGAGAAGTAAAGAACACGCCTGACTCTTGTATAGACCCCTAAGTATACATTGCTGCCAGTGCAGGATTTAGACTTGGTGAGGCCCTAAGCTATATAAAGCTTGGAGGCCCTTCGTTAAAAAATTACACCATAGTACACATAAAAATTTAAAAGCCCCCCCAAAAAATTCTGAAATTTTTTGAGGCCCCTGCGGATTGTGAGGCCCTAAGCTGTAACTTGTTTAGCTTATGTCTAAATCCGGCACTGATTGCTGCTTATATTAATCCCTGTTGCTGTCAGGCCCAAACAGATATGGGACAGAAAATCACCAATTTCCTCAAAGGCAGTGATCCAATTACATAAAAATTCTGTGCAGGTGGTGACCACTTTGTAAACATAAGGAGGTTTTACCCTTATTTGACCTCTAAACAAAAACATGGACTTTAAAGTCTCTTTTCTTTGGTCTTTAAAGCTGGTGGTGTCTGCAGTGACTTTTGCCTGTTGAAGCTCTTCAGAGGATAAACTTAAAGGTATGAATTTTCCCTCACCATTCTCTTAAGGGAAGAAAAAACTGCAAATAGCTAGACTGCTTGGAGTGATGGTTCCAGATATCCTCCTTGTCTTCCTGCTACTCAAAAGTCATGCTAGCTGGTACATACATCTGTGTAAAATTGGTGGTGTGACTTTTATCCTAAAAGTCATTGCATTGAAATGAAGTTCTATTAAGCAACCAGAGATAAACATTACTGCTGTCTGCTGATCTAGCTAATTTCTCATTCCAGTTAAACAGTTCATTCTCTGCTGAGCCCTAGTTAATCATTTGCTCTATTCCTGGAGAAATGTCTTTGTACCAATGGGCAGATAAACAAGCCTAATTATTTTAAAATATCTATAATATCAATATGCAAATCTTTGTATTGTGACTAGTTTTTTACAAGTTGTTCTGTATACTTCCTGTGCACAGAATGTTTGCTTTAAAAGGAGAAAGAAGAGGGGAAGAAATCAATTAAAAATTAAACAAAACATGGACCCTCAAAATGGTGGCAGGGGTGTCTTTTGTTTTCTTCTTTTCCCATTAAATGTCAGTATAATTGCCAGATCAGTCCTTCTACAGCATGATTACATGGGAAAAAGATCTTCTTTCCCACTTAAATTTCCTGTTAGGCAATAAGTAAACAAAAACCTTCTAAAGCTATGCGAGGATGAAGAGGTCAGGGATCTGCATAATGGAAAACAGTGCAGGAAAAGAGACAAGAGTAGAAAAAAGTCCAAGCAAGGTTTATATTTCTTCTAAGGACATGTTTGCACACTTGCTGGTGAAGGTATCTGAGATTATTTCACACAGAAGCCTTATGGCTTCTCTTGCAATGATAAAACTATGATAGTATAGTATTATATAATGTGCCTTCAAGTCGATTACGACTTATGGCGACCTATGAATCAGCGACCTCCAAAAGCATCTGTCATGAACTGCCCTGCTCAGATCTTGTAAGTTCAGGTCTGTGGCTTCCTTGATGGAATCAATCCATCTCTTGTTTGGCCTTCCTCTTTTTCTACTCCCTGCTGTTTTTCCCAGCATTATTGTCTTTTCTAGTGAATCATGTCTTCTCATGATGTGGCCAAAGTATGATAACCCTGGTTTCATCATTTTAGCTTCTAGTGACAGTTCTGGTTTAATTTGTTCTAACACCCAATTATTTGTCTTTTTCTCAGTCCATGCTATACGCAAAGCTCTCCTCCAGCACTACATTTCAACTGTTGATTTTTCTCTTATCTGCCTTTTTCACTGTCCAACTTTCACATCCATACATAGAGATTGGGAATACCATGGTCTGAATGATCCTGACTTTGGTGTTCAGTGATACATCTTTGCATTTGAGGACGTTTTCTAGTTCTCTCACAGCTGCCCTCTCCAGTCCTAGCCTTCTTCTGATTTCTTGACTACTGTCTCCATTTTGGTTAATGACTGTGCCGAGGTATTGATAATCCTTGACAAGTTCAACTGTAAAGTTACATAAATCTTATGTTGTCATTACTTTAGTCTTCTTGACATTCAGCTGTAGTCCTGCTTTTGTGCTTTCCTCTTTAACTTTCATCAGCATTTGTTTCAAATCATTACTAGTTTCTGCTAAGAGTATGGTATCGTCTGCATATCTTAAATTATTGATATTTCTTCCTCCAATTTTAACACTTCCTTCATCTTGGTCCAATCCCGCTTTCCGTATGATATGTTCTGCATACAGATTAAACAAATAGGGTGATAAAATACACCCCTGTCTCACACTCTTTCTGATGGGGAACCGATCGGTTTCTCCAAATTCTGTCCTTACAGTAGCCTCTTGTCCAGAGTATAGGTTGTGCATCAGGACAATCAGATGCTGTGGCACCCCCATTTCTTTTAAAGCATTCCATAGTTTTTCATGATCTACACAAAGGCTTTCCTGTAGTCTATAAAGCACAGGGTGATTTTCTTCTGAAATGCCTTGTTCCGTTCCATTATTCAAAGTATGTTTGCGATATGATCTCTGGTGCCTCTTCCCTTTCTAAATCCAGCTTGGACGTCTGGCATTTCTCGCTCCATATATGGTAAGAGCCTTTGTTGTAGAATCTTGAGCATTACTTTACTTGCATGGGATATTAAGGCAATAGTTCAGTAATTACTGCCTTCTCCGGGATCCCCTTTCTTTGGAAGTGGGATATATGTTGAATGCTTCCAGTCTGTGGTCCAGTCTTGTTTAGTTTTCCATATTTCTTGACAAATGTTTGTCAAAATTTGGACAGATTCAGTCTCAGTAGCTTGTAGCAACTTTATTGGTATGCCGTCTATTCCTGGTGATTTGTTTCTTCCAAGAATTTTAAGAGCAGCTTTCACCTCACATTCTAAAATTTCTGGTTCTTCATCATATGGTTCCTCCATGAATGAATCTGTCATCCTGGCATCACTTTTATAGAGTTGTTCAGTGTATTGCTTCCATCTTCCTTTTATTTCATCTCTGTCAGTCAGTGTGTTCGGCTGTTGATTATTCAACATCCCTACTCTTGGTTTAAATTTCCCTTTCATTTCTCTAATCTTTTGGAATAGGGCTCTTGTTCTTTCCATTTTGTTGTCCTTTTCTATTTCTATACAATAACTATTGTAATAGTTTTCTTTGTCCCTACGTACTAGTCGTTGTATAGTTGCATTTAGGGTTCTGACTGTCTTTCTATCTCCTTTTGCTTTTGCTTTCCTTCTGTCTTTAACCATTTCAAGAGTTTCTTCAGTCATCCATTGAGGTCTTTCTCTCTTTTTAACAAGAGGTATTGTCTTTTTGCATTCTTCCCTGATAATGTCCCTGACTTCACTCCATAGTTCTTCTGGTTCTCTGTCAACTAAGTTTAAAGGCTCAAATCTGTTCCTTATTTGATCTTTATATTCTTCTGGGATGTTATTTCAATTGTATTTTGGCAATATGATTGGTTTGTTGTTCTTCTTTAGCTTTACTCTGATTTTCGATACGACCAGTTCATGATCTGTACCGCAATCTGCTCCTGGTCTTGTTTTTGCAGAAAGTATGGAACTTCTTCATCTTCTGTTTCCAATTATATAATCAATTTGATTCCTATATTGACCGTGTATTTATACATTATAGTATAGTACTAAATATAGTAAGTCCTTTGAAGTCAGAAGTCCCCTTTTGATACTGGAAAGCCTATTCTGCTCACAGGCTAAGAGGAAGAGTGCTGCATTAAAAAATACCATCCCTTCCAAGCCAGATAAATTATTTCACAAGATCTTTTTATTGCCCACTAGAATTTATATAGTACAGCCTATATCTTCCTTACTCACCGTTATTTTTCATGCTGTAATGCCACCCCCAATACAGTTCAAGGCTGCACTGTGAGAATAATTGAATTTTGTAGCACATGAATGGTTTGATACCTTAACTATTTACCTATGATGGAACAAGGGCTGATGGAACTGCTGTCTTTCACTTTCTGCTTCCCTTAAAATTAACATACCAAGAATATATGGTATCATAGATTTGTGTACAATCAGGGAGCATGATTTTCTCCCTCTGTCATGGTCCAGACAAAAATCCCTCCCACCTTCTTTTTTGCTGCAAGAAGAAAATAGCTTTTGATGCCAAAAGGAGGTCATGTTCTAGTCCTAAAAGGAGGGAGACAATTGGTCTAAACTAGATAATTTCTAACACAGTGCTGTCCATTTGGAGTGGTGGTGGCTCTCTAAAGTCTAGTGCTGATATCTTTCCCAGTCATGTTATCTGAGATCCTTCCAAGCAAGAGATGCTGGAAATTGAAACCTTCTGCATGCAGACCATATGCTATACTACCAAATTATAGAACCCATATCCCAATGCACCTAGGGTGATGTTTGTCACATACCTCCCCAAAGTGTTTTTTTAAATCATTGTGAAACAAACCAATAATTTGAGAGATCTATCACCAACAACTAGTTATCAGAATTCAATTAAAAGACACAGTGGTTTAATGTTTGGCAAGTACCGTTTTATTTTCAAAATACTCTATTGTGTGAAAAGACAGTTAAGAAATTGTGCTGTATATTTGGATAACATGGCACATTGGAACTATAGTGGATATGAAACATAAAAACAAAATTTGAATACAGAGAAACGAATAAAATGTAAATGCAGCATCTAAAGGTTCTAGACAGCAATTCAAAGAAACATTAAGTACTGTATTCAATTATTTATGTTATCACTGTGATTTAAAAAAATATATCTTTCCTCTGTGCCTCAAGTATTAGTAAGTTAGAAAAGTACACAAAAGGCAATATAAAATTCACAGCTGAATGTAGATGTGATTATAGCAGATACATGCCTACACTTATGAACATACTTGTATTATTGCTTTGCTGACAGATGCTTTTACTGATTGTGCATGACTTTGGCCATACAATGGAATTTGACTAACTGAATGATGTGAATATGGGTCTTCTCACTAAGATTCAAAATGAAAGAAATGATAAAATTCTTATGATACAATGTCTGATTGTTATAGAATAAATAATCTATTATAAAACAAGACTGGCATCTCTTCTCTTACACCTCCTATCTCCATCCCATTTTTACTATTCCTCCCACCCTTTATCATGTCTCTGTAACGCAGATAGCAAATACTTAGGGAGATACGATGTAACTTATGTTTACAATGCCAAGTCCTGGTGATACATGTTGAGTGGTAGCAGAAGAAACAGGTTTGTGTTTGTCTGTGAATTGGCCTTAATTCAAGTACTTTGGTTTTACTGGGTTATGATTTATGATTTACTGATTTGATTGACTGTAATGATGCCAAGTACTGACTAGGGTGTAGTCCTCCAGATGTTGCTGAACTACAAGTCCCATCATCCACAGCTAAATACTCACGATGAAAATTCACTTCTTAGCAAAGAAGACTTCTATATTTAAATATTACCTGTGAAACAGGAATTAAGTGACAATTTACAGTATTATAATCCCATTGAATTCAGTGAGAATCTTTCAATCATACTTCTAAAATTTCAAGATGGTGGGTGTACTGGCTCATTTCCAAGCCTCTGCATGGGGTATTCAACAGGTAGACGGGTAACAGAACGAATTTCAAAATATGGCCTTATTTAATTATAAAGTCTGTACAAAGAAAATATGCTGTAATAGATTGCATCTTTTTAGTGATCCTCTTTGCTAAACGGTTTCTGGAGTTGCATTTCTATACATGCCTTGCAGGGAGTAAGTCCCATTGAACTCAGTGGAGTTACTTTTGAGTAGACATATGTAAGATTGTGCTGCATTTCTACCTATGGGAAATGACCTAACTCTCTTTTGTAAACATGAGAATTTCTAAACAATTTTACCTGAAGTGGACTTAAGATAATTTCAGAATTGGCCCTTGACTCTTTTTAAAATCAACAACAAACTATTCAACTATTAGCAGTAAATAAGCAACCACAGATCATAGCTTGCAAGAGGAAATAAAATGGCATGTTGCCACAAGAGTTCAAACACAAGGTGCGCCTTGAATTGGCAGAATCTAATATTCTTCTTATTCACGCTTTTCTACCGGAAGAAGTTTGTGATTTGTCAAAAATTACTTGATACCAATAAAGTGGTAGTTCTCTTCAAAATTCATGTTTTTTGTTTCTCCCACGTTATTAAAAAAATGTCCTGTAAGAGAAGAGGCAAAAAAATTGTTAATGCCTATCCTTGTTAAGTTATGATAAGATTTGAGAAAGCAAAACAATATAACAAAATAAAGGTAATGTTTATAGCATTAACCTTTCAAAGTATGATCACAAAAAACCTCATGCAAATATGACAAATTTGTCATGTAACATTACAAATAAAGAACCATAAAACACTTGCTGATGATGAGTGTAGCCACCATTTTTTTTGCAGTGGGTTAAACAAAGGTGAGCAAATGGGGAAAGAAAATTTGAGTGAGTTATGTTTTCTCTTTTTGTGTTTCTGGTGTAGCATGCAAAACGTGTTTCTCCTCTCTGAAGAGATGCATAGGCAGTTTCTGCTGTTCTGTTTATTCTTTCAGCAGTTCATACATCAATTTGTAGTGAATTTGCAGTGGAGTGTTGTACTGCGGGTTCCCCTTGGAACATTAACAACCCCAGCCAGCATGGCCAATGGTCAGAGATGATGGGAGTTCTAGTCAAACAACATCTGGAGGGTCACAGGTTCCCCATTCCTACTATATACCTTTTTGACTTTACAGTGCAATTCTTGTATATTCACTCAGAAGTAAGCCCCACTGAATTTAATTGGGCTTAATCCCAGGTCTGTGGGTATACATATTTACCTGAGAGTAATTCCCACTGAAGTGAACATACTTCTGCAAGAACATGTATAGGATTGCACTGTAAGAAGTTCAAATCAACTGTCTTATAAAACTGAATTGATGAAAAAGAGGACTCTTGGACAATCATGATAGATGAAATGACAGCAGATGATTCTGAGTCTAACAGAAAAGCAAAGTGACACACAAAACCCAACATCAACAGAAACATGTTTTCCTTTGGAAAACCTAATTCCTTTAAATATTTGATTTGATGTTCATGGGATTTAAAAAGCAAGCAGCTGTACACTGCACAGATCTATGTAAATTCTGAAAACAAACTTTATTCTTTAATTTCCCCCCCTTCCTCCATCTGGAGCAAAAACCAAGTTGAGGGTGTGCCCTGCCTATGTGTCGGGCCAGTGACAACTTGAGACAGCCCCATGGTTGTCATAGAGGCCATGAGGTCCCAAACTGGAACACTAGAGGCACCCTCAGCGTGGACATTGAAATCACCCAGAACTATCGTTCTGAGCTCCTCCAATACCACAGCCAAGATGGCCTCAGCCAGCTCTTCAGAGAAGCTGCTGGGCAGCAGGGTGGATGGTACACCATCAGCAACCCTAGTTTATTGTCTCCTTGACCCAACACCAGGTGCAGGCCCTCCCAGCCAGCTCCAAGACAGAATGGTTTCCTGGTGACAGAGATAGAAGTTCTGAAGACCACAGCAACTCCTTGCCTCTTTCCCTGCAGTCTGTGCTGGTGTTGCACCGAGTATCCAGGTGGGCAAAGCTGGGTCAGATCAACTCCTTCCAGCTTACCCACCCAGATCTCGGTAATGCACACCAAATTGGCACCTTCATCCACAATCAAATCATAGATGAGTGTGGTTTTATTGTCTACCCATCTGGCATTAAAGAGACATTTGGTCTTACCGTGAAATCGGTTTTCTCTGTGCATGTCAAAAGATGATATCAGGTGGGTAGCTAGCTCCACCTAGCGGTTGAAGGCAAAAGAACACTGCTGAATTTTTCGCAGGCCCTTCCTAGTTCGGTCCTGTTCTTGTTTCAGTTTCTCCATGACAAGCCAATAAACGAAGAATAGAACAGGAAGAACACACTAACAGAAGTAGACAACAGTACTCATATACTCTCTTCTAAAGGCCTATTTGTGCTTGTCACGGCAGCCCAGCCCTCCTACGGAGTGACCCTGATATCATCTTTTGACATGCACAGAGAAGACCGATTTCACAGTAAGACCAAATGTCTCTTCTCCTGTGCATGTAAAAGATGATTTCAGGTGGCGCATACCAAAGCTGACCCATGTAGGGTGGGAATAATGCTGGGCTGCAAAACTCTAGTGGTCTGAGAGGACGTGCTGTAGCACTCTCCTCCCAAAAGCTGCCTCAGCTGATGCATATGCATCTATCTTGCAATGCTTAATGAACGTATTCGGAGTGGCCCATGTAGCTCCCCTACAGATCTCTGTTGGAGGAGCATTGCGTGAAAACGCTGCTGATGTGGCCACCGCTCTTGTTGAGTGAGCCACTATGCCAGCTGGCTGGGCCAGTCTTAGCGAGGCATATGCCAAGGAGATGCACACTTTGATCCATCTAGTTAAATGGAAGTGGAAACTTTGTTCCCCAGAGACGCTGGGTGAAAAGGCACAAACAAATTATCTGTTTTCCTAAATGACTTAGTCTTAGAAATATATACTTGAAGGGCTCTCCTCACGTCAAGCAAGTGCCATGCCTTCTCTGTGGGATGAACCAGATTTGGACAGAAGGACGGCAGTACCAGTTCCTGTTGGCAATGGAAGGTGGACAGGACCTTGGGACGAAAGGAAGGGACTGTGTGGAGGACTACTCTATCCTTATGAAACACACACAAACTTTTATGCACAGACAGGACATTCAGCTAAGACACCCTACGGGCCAAAGTAATGGCCACAAGAAACAACACCTTAAAGGACAGCAGATGAAGAGGAATTTGACTTAAAGGCTCAAATGGAGGTTTTTGAAGGGTCGTTAACACTTTGTGCAGATCACCCTTTTCTTTTAAAACGGGGGGGGAACTTAGAGAAAAACATAAGTCAACAAGGAAAAACACTAATATAAAAACACAGAACAACAAATAGAACAATTAGAAAAAAGAATACAGGCCTGAAACCAAGGAGCAGAGAGGGCCCAACTGAGCTTGGTGAAGGCAAAAGAGAAACTGAAAGAAGAACAGGACCGGATCAGGAAGGGCCTGCAAAAAATTCAACAGTGCTCTTTTGCCTTCAACCGCTAGGTGGAGCTAGCTACCCACATGATATCATCTTTTACATGCACAGGAGAACAACAACACACACAGGCTAGTGGGCACAGCAGATGAGCAACGAGGAACCCATCCATGAGAGGAGTGGCAGCAAGGAACAAGGCGTAGATAGCCCCACCCCCATTTTCTATGGTAATTCACCACCTCCCCATGATCACTGAAATTGGGGTGGCATCATCCATGTCCCTCCTACAAGTTCAGGTTCAGAGGAGGGCAACAAGGATGATCAGGGGACTGGAAACAAAGCCCTATGAGGAGAGACTGAAAGAACTGGGCATGTTTAGCCTGGAGAAGAGAAGACTGAGGGGAGATATGATAGCACTCTTCAAGTACATGAAAGGTTGTCACACAGAGGAGGGCCAGGATCTCTTCTCGATCGTCCCACAGTGCAGGACATGGAATAATGGGCTCAAGTTGCAGGAAGCCAGATTTCAACTGGACATCAGGAAAAACCTCCTAACTGTTAGAGCCATACGACAATGGAATCAATTACCTAGAGAACTAGTGGGCTCTCCAACACTGGAGGCATTCAAGAGGCAGCTGGACAGCCATCTGTCAGGAATGCTTTGATTTGGATTCCTGCATTGCGCAGGGGTTTGAACATGATGGCCTTATAGGCCCCTTCCAACTCTACTATTCTATGATTCTATGATGATTCTACATGCATTGTAATGTACACCCATTTGCACAAAGAACATAATTTGTGCACCCAGCTCTGCTATTCACCATGAGGGAATACTACAGTGGTTACAGCTGCAGAAGAAACGCATCTGTACACAAACGCACGGCCTTCAAAAAACCTTTCTGTTTAGGTGTGGGCTGACACACAATGAAGGAATAGTAGGGCAAAATATAAAGGATATGAAAACACACAATAAGGATGGAAGTTATTCCTCTGCTTGCTTGCACTCCTCTAATAACTAATTACAGCAGCTATTTCTAAGTTCATTTTCCTGGTGGCTGCAGCTAGTATTGGCGTTCAAAGCCATTAATAGGATTCCACCCATTTAAACTGCTCAAGCTTTACAATTGGCTTTGGAGGCTCTGTTCTGTGGACTGTCACCAGTACAAATATGGCTGCAAAATACTATGGACAGGGCCATCTCAGTGGTGGTACCACAGTTGTAGAATGCCCTTTTAATGGGTTCCTCTCCCTCTGCATTTAGACAGATTGTTAAGACTTTTAAATTATTATTTAGATACGCCTTTTTATTGTTTAACTTCCTGTTGTTTGAATTCTTTCTGCCACTCCTCCTCCTCCTCTACTTTGATTATTTTATTGACTCCCCCCTTTTGTGTACATGGTTTCTCATCCAGCTAGAGGTATGCATCTAGAAGCAGAAGCAGTTTTCCATATGCATTGGAATCAGGGTGATAATTACAGGTTGCTATTAGAGCAGTTAAGAAGGAACATGAAATATCCAGATTTCACTAAGGCAAGTGATTTATTGAATGATGTAAAATCAGGAAGATTTTTATGGGGTTTTGGCCATTTAAAGCCTAAGTTTCTTGCTGTCCTCTTACTAGCCCGGATAAACAATTGAACTTTTCCCCACTCTCTTCATATAGCAACTAACAGCTGTTGTCTTTCTTCTGCTAAATATTCTGTCAGAATTGTGTTCTGTAAGGTCCCCAGGATTCTCAGAGCCCAGGTTGTCTTTTTCTGTCAGAGACTGCCTAGTCAGACCATCACCATTTAGTCTTAGGTACCCTTCTAATCACAGGACCCATAAACTAGCCTGTTTTCCATGGTATTGCACTCCCTAGCTACAGCCCCTAAGCCAGGATAGGGAACCTCTGCCCTCCAAGCAAATCATGGCCCCCAAGGAGTCCAGCTTGGTCCATGAAGCCATTTCCCCTCAACCATGCCCACCTGCTCACCAGCTGGTGTCACTAACAGGGCTTAATCCTGTCTTGGCTGCGTGATCTTGTTTCCAGTAGGGAACAAGATTGCACAGCAAAGGCAGCAGGATTTGATCGTCGCTCACCAACGGAGTGGAGATTAAAGCCCTGTGAAAAAGCACCTTTTGAAGCAGCACATGAGATTGTACCACTTCAAAGAGGGTTTTGCAAAGGTTTTAAGATTGTTCCTGTGCTCCCATTTGCTCAAACAGGAGCATGGAGACTGCCTTAAAGTCTCCATGATTGGGAAGTTAAAAGGGGAGAGCAGAAGCCTTGCAAAAGTGCTTTCCAAGTCTCCCCATGTTTCCCTTTAATTTTCTGCGAATGAGGACTTAAAGGGGATGAGGGGAGGCTTGGAAAAGGCTTCTTCAAGTCCCCGATCATGGGGACTTAAGGCAAGTGAAAGGGATTTTGACAGGTGGGCACACACACCTGTCTGCTGAACATGTGACATCATAAAGATGCCCACCTGTGAAATTTGGTGCACGAGGCAGATTCTAATAAGGAACTGGCCTATGGAGCCAAAAAGGTTTGCCACCCCTGCCCTTCTGTAGTGTAGTGGTTCCCTTCACTTGCATATTTCCTTCTCTCTCCTAGAATGCCACTGGGTTGACTAAGACAGGCTTAGTTTCTTACACTTTCCTGTACCATTATTTCTCTTTGTAATCTCTGATTCACTTTCCTTGCTCTGCAGCCTGTCCATGGTCTATAAGACCTTCAACATCCCTCCCTCCCTCCCTCCCTCCCTCTCAGGACCTCTCTACACTGCTGCTGCTGCATCCTGCCTTTTATGCAGATCCTGTGAGTTTCTGAGGAGTCTTGCAGTGTCACTATCATCCTATTGTATCTCATTCCAGCCCACCCATGCCTTCATTTGCTTGTGCCAGAAGTGAGAAGCAAGGCTGTGCTCTTCCAATTATTCTGTGTCCAATTCAATTCTTCTTAAAATGTGGTATCTAAAACTGGACCTACATCTAAGGACTTCAGCTGAAGCCAAATAAAAAGGGTCATCTAGTTTATTTCTGTGAACAAATATATAACTACAGAAGTGAAACCTTACATTTCATCATCATATTCCTTGGGAGGAGACACTGCGATAACCAAATCAATCCAATCCTGCAAAAGAAAGGCTTCATCAAAATTAGATCTAAATCAGGAGCGGCTAACCCATGGCCCATGGGCTGTATCCATCCCCAACTCTTTCTGGGTAGGCCTGAAAAACCCCTATAATTGGGCAACAGTTGTGTCCTGGAGAGGCTGGAAGGTGGCAATGTGGCCTTCCAGGATTTTTTAATAAATGTTTATCTTGCCTTTTAAAAGAAACCTTTTTTTAAAAAAAAAAATCTATACCACTCTTTTGTTAAAAACATCCAAAGCAGTTTACAACCGGTTAAAAAAACACAACCACCATAGAATAAAAACATTTGAAATACAAGGTAGTTTTTAAAGCAGTATGGGAATGCCTCATGCCATTCCCAAATCTGTTCTGAAGGATTGGGGGAAACCCCAAGACAGATTTATAAATTAAATAATTTATAAAACAAGTATATCAATAAAGTAAACATACATAATTTATCAATGCCATTAAAATACGAAATAAATATTCATTATTTGTGACTAAAATAGATAATATGTGAGCAAGCTGACACACAACAATTTGGGTGAGTTAGTAATTTTTGTGGACAGTTGCCAGGCTGACATATGGGATCAAGGTATACAATTTGACTAAGATTGTTAAGCAAAGTTCAGGATAAAAAGCACATTTTATCAACAGATGGATAAAATTCTATCTACATTACGCACATTTTCCTGTATGGTAGCACATTCAAGCTTCCTGCCTGTTAACTCAAAGGATCAGGTAAAGTATGACCATATGCTAGATCTGATTTTCATGCTCATAACCCACCTAAAGTAATTGGAAACTCTTGTTTGATTAACACAAAGTTTATGGCGTAAAACATTGAGTGCAACAAATACTTTTTATCATTTTCATGAGACTAGACAGAAGGCTATTGAGACCTAATGTCCATCTTGGTCTATGGCTAAATATTGTTTTTTTTTAAAGAACGTAGATAAAATGGTACAGCTTTTAATGAAAGATTGCTAATAACATCCATGTTCAGTAAAAAGGTGTGTATTACCTTGTATTATATAACTTCATAGTTTAAGATAATATAATTTCCATTCTGAGATTCTTATACCTTCTTTCGTCAGGATATGGCATATTTGTTAACTCAAACTTTATGTTTACCAGTACATTATCTACTACTAATTCTCAAAGAGAGAAGGAAATATATGAATGTCTGACATGTAAGATCTAGATAAGAAAATGCCTACTAACTTACCCCACCCACGTTCCAGGCTTTTGCAAGAGTTGCCTGAGCTTCATCCAGTTTAACATCTAATAATATCTTGCCATTCACAGCCATTATTTCATCCCCTTTCACAATACCTCCTGAAAAAGGAAATACAAAGCAAAGGAACAAGAACATTTCTGATTTAATTTCATAGTCATTTACTTCTCAGAGTAATGGAAAATCAAACTGGAATATTTAATGAAGGCAGGAATCTGGGTAGTGGAAATATCATATATTTCAAAATACATATTCTTTATTTTCAGGACAATCCTATGAGTTAAGTTAGGCTGAGAGAGTATGACTGGCCCAAGGTCACCCAGGGAACTTCATGGTTGATTGGGGAGTTAAACCTGGATGTCCCTTGTTCCTAGTCCGACAGTCTAAAACTACAATACTACACAAGCATTTAGAAATGAAAGCAGGAACCAAATAGAAACATCTTTCTTACAGGCATAGTCACAAACAGTCAAAATTTGAATTTATGCTACAATTAAATGGTACAATGAATGCTACAATTAAAACTATGGAGGAGCTTTTTAAAGGCATTATCAGAGATAGAGTATATTAAAAGTCTCTAAAACTATTTCAGGATGAAGTTATAAAGTATTAAGAGGACTATAATTATGCTTTTTCTTGCAAATAATTCTCCTATATACTCATGTGGAATTTACTGAAATCACAGTTAGGGCAGTGCTAAAAGTGAGAAGGATGAACTAAAAATAACATTTTAAAAACTCGGTGCTCCAAAGTAATTTGTGGTATTAAACAGTGCAATAACATATTTAGTGATCTGCACATTGATATTAGATGCTAATATGACAGCTTTTTTTAAAAAAAAAACCATTTCATAGTAAAAATTTTAAAAAATGAGACCTTTTATTAGAAAACATTTTGAGATTGATGTCTATCAAAAATACTTCTATATTTAGTTTTAACATTATAATATTGTATTTTTACACTGTTGCCATGGGAGTTTATGGTTAAGGGCAGGTACAAAATCTAAATAATAATAATAATAATACTTTGTTTAGTTTGCACTTTTACATTCTTTAATATCCTACGAAATTTGGGTAGCCTCCTTGAGTACCACATAATTTGTGTGTGTGTAAATGTGTTAATCTCTTCTGAGCAACAAAAGGACTGCAGTTTAACAGTTTAATACCATAATTCCCCTCATCAAGAGCATTTCAGATGGCCAATGGACATACTTCTTAATTTAGACAAGCTGGATTTCAGACTGATGAAAAAAATTAATAAAGGGTTGTATTTAATGGTATCCTTCTACTGATGGAAGCATCTTTGATGTGGAGGCTTCAGTTGGTGGAACAGGGAGTTAGGCAATTTTTGCCAATTCCCATCTCCCTGCTGCAGCCCCTCAGATCTGGTCCAGAGGGCTAGTGGAACACCTTGGAACAGCATGGGAGGTGGCACAATGCAGCAGAGGGGGGGGAAGGAGACTGCAGACGGAGTTAGTGAAAATGACCTTTCTCCTCATTCTACTTATGGAAACCTCTACTGGATCACAGTGGCGTCCTTCAGCAGAGGAACACAGCTGAATACAGCCTACAATAAACTTATACATTTCCAATAAATGCCCCCTCCCTCCTTCCACCATCACCACAGGGGCATCAGCAGTAGAACTATCTTGACCCAAGGGGAGAGGAGAAGATTCTTATTAAACAAACTGTCTTTTCCATTTTATTGTAACTTTTAAAAAAATCATTACTTATTGTTGTAATCTTATGTAAACCACTTTGTGAGGTCTGCCGGGAAAGTAGTTTACAAATTTCTTTCTTTCTTTCTTTATTTATTCAATTTATATACCGCCCCATAGCCGAAGCTCTCTGGGCGGTTTACAACAGGTAAAAAACAATGCTATAAATAAATAAATAAATAAATAAATATTTGCTCCAAGAATTCAATTCCTGAACAAAATGCATTGTAAAGGTTGAAAGCTTGCAAAAAAGGTTAAAATAACTATTTAATCTAATGAGTGACATGATGTCATATATTCTATTGTACTTCAACACAGCTACCCACCATGCTTGTCTGCAGCACCACCCTCATAAATAGCAGACACCACTATTTTTCCAACTGGAGAATCGATGCCTCCTTCTACTGCAAGATCTAATGATCCTTCCTGTTAAATAAAATTTAATTCAGAAAAGATGAAAGAACAACGCCTCTGAGAGAAGGAACACTTCCTTCAACCTTAATGGTCTTCAGGATTAAACCTATCATCTACTTAAACAGACAAATAATACTGATAAAAGTGCTTTATGGGTATGTGCCAAATTCTTCAAGAACAACTAGGCTTGGGAGAGGAACTTCTAGGTCACTCAGTGTGAGTGGCTGCTGAACTCGATCATCAGCACCAGTTATGTTTGAAAACAAATACTGGTGCTACAGCACATGTCCATACAAAGAAAGGGCCTCCTGTCCTGTAGCTGAACCAGCTATCCTGTCTCATTCGCAAACATTACCTTCTTTATCCGCAGAAGCCGCACATCTTTCCCCATAATCTGATCAGGTGAAAACTAGCAGAATTAAAGAAACACAAGTTGATCAACTCCACTTTTTCAAATGCAAAAGGTAAAATACATAATGTGAAACAACTTAAAACAGAATGTGAGCCCTTCTAGAAATAATATCTGCAGAACATGTCGCTTTGCAGGCCTATGCATTAGTTCCTGCCTTAGCTCAGAAAGCTATAAATGCCACCAGCGTCAAAGGCTTCTTGAAAGACATAGCACAAGTAAAAAAAAAAAAGACATATTTCAAACTTCTCCTTACCATTGTGTAGGGATCATAATCTTCCACATACTTCTGGAAGCCCTGAAAATAAAACTGATAATCAAATATATGTAGGGATGGGGTACAAATTTGATTTAATTTGCATTTAAAGCCAAATCTATCAAATGTGGGTTTTCTGAAACAATATGATAACCGAAACATAGCCATCCTTCAAAATTAATCTGAAATTTGCAATGCAGTTCTTCAATCAACCAAATGCATATACTAGGGGAAAGTGCATAAAAAGAAATATATTAGTGAAAATAACATGCATATGTAAATAACATACAGAAATGCATCATATTAGGAAAAATTGCTTAAGAAAATATGTATGTGTCAAAACTGCACACAAAAATGTGTTTATTAGGAGAAATTCATGCTAAAATGCTGACAAATTTTCATGAGTTTTTCTTTTAAATTGCAAATTGCTGCAGAAATGTGGAGAATTTAATTTAAAGTTGGAAAAATGAGAAACTGAGAGAACCAAAATTGACACATCTTTCCATCCCCAATGCATAGAAAGCAATAAATAGAGAAAAGGCTCCTAGATAAACTAAGGCAGAAAGGAAATGAGATGAAGACATATCAGTTTGTTAATGTTCCTCCTGACAGTCAGAAGACACATAAAGTCATTACAACTTTTTAGGGTGCAATAGTCAAACAAAATTATTCTCGAGAAGTTTGCTGAATTTAGTGTGACAACTTCAGACTTAGTTGTTGACAAGTTACTTTTTATCTGCTGGTAGTGAAGATCATATGTAAACGAAACTATGCTGGATTCTGCTGCATTCCACTAGCATAATTAAGGCAGGGCAGTGTGCTCTCAGTACAGAGCAATGTACTCAGTAGAGTACATTGCAGCAATGTAAGGAGTAAAGCTACGATGGAACTGGCAAGCTGGCTGCCAAAGCATGTACATGCACACACACAACTTTTCTAAAAAGCTTTTATTTAACTGAACATGCATCTCATCCATCTCTTCCATTCATGCATGCCTTTTAAATTCCCTATCTAAAGCTAATCCAGCTCACCTTTCTGTAGATCTTGACTGCTCCACTTAAACAATGGAGCAG
This sequence comes from Rhineura floridana, assembly GCF_030035675.1. Classification (NCBI taxonomy): domain Eukaryota; kingdom Metazoa; phylum Chordata; class Lepidosauria; order Squamata; family Rhineuridae; genus Rhineura; species Rhineura floridana. The sequence goes on along the minus strand of NC_084481.1, from coordinate 116,007,448 downwards.
CAGGTAAGACTGTGTGGTTTTGGTAATTCGTTGTCTGGTCTAACCCTGGCTGGAATCCCTGTGCCACAGTTTTACAGATATCTAACATAGATCCATATACCACAATAGACCTACAATACTTACTTGTATAAAAATCGATGGGGCACATGTTAAAACATTTTCCTAAGCACACATACTAGGGAGTAACTCATAGATCTAATTAAGATGGTAAACATGTTAGACTAGTGCTGTTTTATTAATTTCATGCCAATTTTCTCTTTGTTGCCCCCTTCCCTTTATTAGGTCTTGCTTTTGTCTGGCCCACTTTTTAGATTTCTGGTTTCAGGTTTTGCAGGTTCTAGATTTGTTCTTTGAGGAATAAGTGTGATCACAAAGCACTTTATGTTGCAAATAGCACAATCTTGGCAAAATATTTACAATAATGAATTCTGTAAAGATGATTAAAATGAAAGTGAGCTGGGCATATTAGAAGGAAAGATTCTGAACAAATGTCTTAGAATAGGGAGTTGTAATTTGAGCAAAGTCACTGATTCATGGTGTGATTTAAGGCAAATAGCTTCATCTTTTTAACCTCAGTGTCATTTTCATAACAAACACATGTTATCCCTGAAGAATATTTTCCTGGGAAAATATGTTTTAAAAAAGAACAAATACAATACCTTTAAACAAACACTGCCTGATCCAATAAGCAAATAATTACCACTCTAGAATAAACATTCTGAAAAGCATTTAGGGTTTCCTGGAAAAGTGTCATCACACTATTTTCAGTGGGTACTGGCAGATGTGCTATCACAGCACAATGCTGAATTAAAATGCAAATTGCAGATCTAGTCCTGTACTTGCTCTTCATAACAAAAGGAAAAAACATTTGCAGATGGATTCCAAGTAGGAAGACAACAACTTTATTCCTGTATTTAAAGACCACAACTTTATTTGACAGACTAAGAACCAAACTAGACATATGATGTTATTAACATCTTTTGGTCTTGTGTAAGAGGTTTTTTTTGGGTGGGGGAAGAGGGGCTTTAACCCTTTGCCAAATCAGGGCCCCCTCATGCCTGTAATTTACAATAGGAAGAAAGCTCCTATTGGTGTCTTAAAATATCAGATTCCTTTTTAGTACTCTTAATTAGAACCAAACTACACATGCCTTTTATCATGTAGTTTGCCCTTTAGTGCCAACATTTTCTTTCACAAATTGCCAGTGCAAGGATCCCCAGTCCAGAGTTTGAGGGCCTCTATTTCCCCCCATAACTCTGGTCTGAATCCTGATTGTTGCCCTTCCACACCTTTGCCACACGCAATTTGCCTTTTGGGAAAAACTCCCATTTGTTGTAGAGGGACCCCGCTCAGAACCCATTGCAGAAAGCAAAGGGTTACCTGGCACACCAAGGTCTTGATCCAGACAGCCCCCCTCCAGGGCTGGCAATTTATGAAAGAGAAAGCTTTTACTCAAGAACAAACTACATGATAAACATCACATGTAGTATGGCACGTAGTTTCTTAATATGCTAACAGGAGTTGCATGCATTCATCAAGAGAATACAAAGCTTAATTTTAAAATTAAGCTTTTAAAATGACAATACTGCATCCTTATCCCAAGTGACATAAGAGAGGGGGTGAATAATTGATTGACTGATATTTTATTTACGGTCATAGACCAAACTGAGGGGGTGAATAAAGAAAACTGTTGGTTTCAAAGCACAATTGAAACACAAAAATACCACGCAAAGAAAGAAAATGTTGTTTTACTTGTTTTTTGTTAGTTTTAAATGATGAATTGTAAACCACCATCCTTTTAAACATCTCTTGAGGCTGAAAAAGAAGAAGAAACAAATTGCCAAATGTGCAATTAGCAATCTACACACACACACACACACGAATGACCTTCAACATTTATTTATACAGCCAAAGTTAATTGGAGTCAATGGAAATAATCCTTTTGACTTTTTAAAGATCCTGGTGGTATTGAATACTGCTGAAAATATTCAATGGATATTTGTGTTTTTGCACGTTATTGTCCTGCAAACACAGCTGTGATGAGGTGAAAAAGCTCCTCTCTTAAAGTCAACTTAGTGGGCTCTCTCTATCCCTACTTGGTCATGGGTAACACCCACACATGAACAGGGACTTGGGATGTGCTCCCTGGGTGTCCATGTGTAAAATGCAAATGTCTGAGAGGAGGGGGGAACCTTTGTGCTTACAGACTTCCACAAGATCTGGAACCCCAACTGTTCAAGGTTCCAGATCTTGTGGAAGCCTGTGCGTACAAAGGCTCCTCCTCCCTTTACACATTTGTATGCTATGTGAGGATGCCAGGAGGAGAGACTACTCAGCACAGCTTTGCTTTCTGCTCATGTGTTGGTATTAACAATGAGTAGAACACCTGCATAGTGCTTTTGGGATAATAAAAACCTTGATTATCCAATTAGAATTTCAGACACATTTATCTAAACAATGCTGCAGTCCAATTGCATCAACACCATCATAATAATTAACAACTGATGCATGTCCAACAATGTATTAAATCACATGCATTTCAGTCACAAGATTTTCCTTAGCTGAAAAAAGCTAGTAAAAAGAAATGGCAAAGGCTCTGTCGTTTTCAGGATAACTTCTCACAGAATACCTCGGGATAACCCTTAGTCCCCACATCCTCCCCCTGATAACACACTGGATAATCTAAGGAATAACAGCGGTCAAAATTGTTGCTGAGCATTTCCACACGCTGGCAGAAAAGTGCCTAGTTAGAAACAATCCTTTTTCTCCTGTACATACTTCACAATGGTATATTGAAATATAATTTCAGCTGTGCCCGAAGTCTTAAAATTTATGCTCTTTAAATAATTCTTGATGTATTTTATTTCCTCTATAAGGAATAGATTGGAGGTTTGATTGAGGTCCAACTCTTAGAGCAAATTTAGATGTTTAAGGCAGGGTAACGCTTAAGAGTTCCTATTAATTCATGGCATAATGCAGGGTTGCATTATGGATGAGACACCATTCATGCTAGCAGAACTTTTGTGACCAGGTATTGAGCCATTTTTCAGTATATCATGGCAGTGGAAAATAAATTATACAGGCCAGCACCCTGCCAGCAGTGTATAAGACATGGTGGGACAGAATGGTAACAGTTAATGAAACTTAGTAATGTAAGACAATACCAAGTTTGATCATAAATAAATTTTGTACATATGGTTAAATTAAAGAACTGGGGCTGATTCTCACATTACTTTTTGACATAGCAAATACCTTGCACTGATTTTATCATGTCATTTCCTTGTAGCACATCGGTAAGTCTCCAGGGCTAGCACCACCGTCTGGTATCTTTGGGCATCTGCCAGGGCCACAGCACTCTGACAGGGCCCATTGCTTTCCATTTTTTTCCAGGCTCTGTGCTCTGGACAGCACCTCATGAGTTTACCTATAATTTTAATTTCCTATAATGCAGTCTGATGTGGCATTACTATGGGGCATTGTAGGAAATTAAAATTGCAACCCTTAGTCACCAAATGCTATCTGCCGTCACTGCCAGGTAAAGATCTTGAGGATGCACTTTACTGGCCCAGTAAGTCTCTTTGAGTAATTGCCCACATATTCACATAAAAACTTTTCAAGCAAAGAAAAAGCACAAATATATTTTCACCCCTACTTTCTCTCTGTTTTAGCTTCAGTTTTGTACTAGGGTTCTCCTAAATTCATAGAAAATAAACACCAAGAGTGTTTTTTTCTGAATAGGGCATTAGACGGTGAGACTGCACAGAATAATTTGCTTTTGCAAATTAGATCAGAAAAATAAAGGGACACACTTTCTGATAAAATTCTGACAAATGTAAAAAAACCCCATAAACAGCTTGCGAATAGAGGAAATTGACATCTGTGGCATGAAAACAGATCTGGAAGAAGTGTCCATGTATAATAAGCAGCACAAGAGCATCGCCAGAAGAGAGGGTTCTCTTTTCAATTCTTCATGATTATGAAAATCATAGCTAAACAGTTGTAAGCAAAATGATGTTTTCTAACCATCTTTCTCACTGCACCCAGCATTTTAAAAATGCAATACTGTACTAAATATGCTAATCTTGGGAGGGTGGATTAATTAGAAATTTCTCAGGAATTACTTAGCTGTGATCTTCATTATAACTGAATGAAAAAGAAACCTCCAAGGGCCACAATTGGAAGCTAGAAATTGGTGCCTGATAGATGGAATGTTCTTTTTGCAGACTACAGATGAGATGGTCATCTTTGTGATGGTTGTTTTTAAGTAGTTTCTTTGCTGATTTTAAGTTTATTGTGAAAGCAGATGGTTCTGATTCAAGACTGATTTTATAAGATGTTATATATTCTAAGAGTGAATACGTGCAAATTACATGGAAAATGAATTTCCTGTAATTCATTTTTAAAGTTAATATATATGAGAATGTTCCACTTTTTATTACCAAAGATCATTTGCCTATTAAGCCTAAGAAAACAGAAGCCATTTATTTTCTATAAATACATCAGCAAGAACATGGTTACTTTTGCACAAGCGCAAAACCTTGTGCATAGGTCTAATATTGGATGCACAGTTGAACTACGTATTGCGCAGTAAATCATAGATCAGTTGCACAGGAGAGCCCATCTGGACCACAGGGTACTCTTATTATGCCTGTAAATGCATACTGGAAAGCCACTCTGCAACATACTATTCCTGGTATAAAAGGTATTATTATATCACCTTTAATGTCATTTTTAAAAGTGCCAACTTATGTTGGAATCAGTCCTTCATTTTATATAAAAGTATTGTCTTTAGCCTTTATAAGTACATAATCATCACAGCTGTGTTGAGATTAAGTCAAATGTTCATCTAATGGGTTGATAGTCATCATTACATTGATTAACATGGTTGTAAATACTGATTCTTTGCCTTATCAGTTACACAGTTATAGTTGGTAAAAGATTGACTGAACCCCTTCCTGCCTAGCCTGTCCCATGAAGGCAACAAGAAATTATCTCAGGGAAAAATAGAGAGGGCATTTAGCTGCAGCTCTCTCTCTCTCCTTCACAAGCTCTACAAGCTTTGAGTAGTCTATCTGCATCAATCATTATCATCAACAACAACAACAAAAAGTTTGTGCCTTATTCTAAGACATCAAATGCTAAATTCTGCATCTTGCATATATCACTCAAAGTAAGCATTTTGCATATATTTCTCTTAATTTGTATAATTTGTTCTGCATTTTTAAAAAGAAAAAACCCATAATTTATTCTGTTTCTTGTAATCATGGGGTGGGGGGAAATAACCATACAGGGCACTGAAGCCCACCACTGACTATTGTTAGAGGCAGTACGTTCTGAATACCAGTTGCTGGGAATCTCAAGTGGGCAAGTGTTGTACTCAAGTCTTGCTTGTGGGCTTCCCATAGGCATCCGCTTGGCCACTGTGAGAACAAGATGCTGGACTAGAAGTGCCTTTGGCCTCATCCTGCAGAGCACTTATGTTCTTACTGGAAATCTTATCCAGCAATGCCTCCTGGCTTCAAGAGTTCGCCAGGTATTGGGTACACACATGTATATCACTGCCCCTAAGTTATGGATGCTAGTGAAACTTCGTCATGGTGTTTACATATATATTTGTATTTTTCAAAATTAAACACAAAAACAATTCATGGATGGTAAGTACATAGTGCAGTTTGAAATAGGTAAGGAATTGGTAATGACACAAGAGGAAGGGGAAGATGACAATGCCAGCAACGCCAATTCTAATTACACAGTAGCAACACTTATGTCACACCTGTGTTATGAGAAAGAGCTTGAGATCTGATGCGCATCATTATATATCATTTGACATGTCATACCCAATACACACACAGCATGCAGAATATATTAGCATGGGCTTACCAGGGCTTCAGATTTAATTGCTGGTCTGACCATGATATTGTGGTCAGGATGGAGCATGATTGGTTTAGAGACTATAGGTACAGCTGGGTGACGCAGGGCAGGAGGGCTCAGAGAAAATTGCTATGGGGGTACAATGTAAGAATATTATGGAAAATTACCTGTATGTTTTATGCAAACCAGACATTTCACTTCTATCAACAGTCACACCGAATTGAAAGAAAAAGTTGCATTCCTATAGCTAGGTAAAATATGTACGCAACCCTTCCTATACTAAAAAATAACTTTCGTTGTCTTTGGGGTGGTGGTGAGAGGATGGCGACAGCCTCAGCACACAACAATGAACAAATGTAGCCCCACAGCTACACTAAAATGCAAACACTGTTATATTGTTTTGTATTCAGCATTTTTGTTATGCATTTTCTCCCTTCCCCTATTAAAAAATTGACTCAAATTCAGCACACAATTATGACCACCCAGTGCAGCTCCAATGAAACAGGAGACAAAATAACGCACTCCAAAACAAACAGAGTGGAGAGTTTATGGCAAAAGAGCCCTAGCAATGGAAACAGCTCAGGCAAGGCATAGAGCATCTGCTTTGCATGCAGAAAGTCCCAGGTGCTATCTATGGCATTTCCAGGTAGAGTTAGGAGAGACCTCTGCCTGAAACCCCAGAGAACTGCCACTAGCAAGTACAGACCGCATGGAGCTAAATGGACCAATGGTCTGACTTGGTGTAAGGCAGCTTCCTACGGTCCTCTTTTTACATTCACAATGCTTCTGCAGTCAAGAAGAGAACATTTTTCATCTTTAACAGATATCTTAACTGAACTCATATTCCCCCTCCGCCGCCAGTCCTTTTTATCCCTTCCCTCACCCAGTCTTTAGCTTCCCACCCCTTGTTGGGCCCACGGCATTGCCATGGCATCTTTCCCCCTGAGTCCCTGTGCCAATTAAATCCTCCTGACTCCAGAGCCAGTTCTCAGCTGCTCTTCCTTCCCAGTGAAGCATTACAATCACAATGACATTCCAGCTAGAGAAATAATATTTATTAAAAAGGCATTTGAGTACATTATCCCTGATTGCTATTCCAAAGGGAGTTAATTTGAAATATACATTTTAAATTTAAAACTGAGTTATGGATGCTGCAGATTGAAACCATTCTGTAAAGTGGGTTTGCTATTCTGATGCTCTTTCAGTTTATGTTAGGTATAAATCCAAATTGCGTTAATAATGAAAGAGGGTAGTGCATGATTCAAAACTTTCAAGGTTGGAGTCTCTTCTCATATATACTTGTTGAAGGACTTCACCCAGGGATAGTGTCAGCACTTCGGCCAGAGGAACTTAGGACATGGCCAGCATTAGAATTATCTTTTTCCCCTCCTATTGTTCTTCTTTGTGGGGAGGGACTGCAGTGACTAGCTATTGTCAGTTAGACTGTTAAGAGGGAAAGGGTGCACCCAGGACCTATGTGGTGTTTGTGATTTTAAAAATGTTGCTACATGAGTGCCCTTGTTTGGCCATTGTACGGAGGAGAATAGCACATAATCTCAAAAAACTCTCACACAAAGGGTGATATACATTGTTAATCATATTCAGAGTTCTATTCATTGACATCAATGGATTTAAGTACTGTAACTTAAGTCCATTAAATGTGTGTACTCTGCATATAACTTAGTTGGATATTACCCATAACATTTAACACATGCAAAATGGTACATGTTCATAAAATGGTACCAGTATTTAGGGAGGTGAACTGTCATTCATGTTCCATGTCACTGTCTATATAACTAAAATATACCCAGCTGAGTCTCATGAAATTCATACAAAGGCAATTCACAGCATCCATAATAGTAACATAAGGACAGAATATGGAGAAACCAATTGGTTGCCAATCAGAAAGGGTGTGAGACAGGGGTGTATTTTATTACCCTATTTGTTTAATCTATACACAGAACATATCATGTAGAAAGCGGGATTGGACCAAGATGAAGGAAGTGTGAAAATTGGAGGGAGAAATATCAATAATTTAAGATATGCAGACGATACCATACTACTAGCAGAAACCAGTAATGATTTGAAACAAATGCTGATGAAAGTTAGAGGAAAGCACAAAAGCAGGACTACAGCTGAACGTCAAGAAGACTAAACTAATGACAACGGAAGATTTATATAACTTTAAAGTTAACAACGAGGACACTGAACTTGTCAATGATTATCAATACCTCGGCACAGACCTTAACCAAAATGGAGACAGTAGTCAAGAAATCAGAAGGCGGCTAGGACTGGGGAGGGCAGCTATGAGAGAACTAGAAAAGGTCCTCAAATGCAAAGATGTATCACTGAATACTAAAGTCAGGATCATTCAGACCATAGTATTCCCGATCTCTATGTATGGATGTGAAAGTTGGACAGTGAAAAAAGCAGATAAGAGAAAAATCAACTCATTTGAAATGTGGTGTTCGAGGAGAGCATTGCACATACCAAGGACTGCAAAAAAGACAAATAATTGGGTGTTAGAACAAATTAAACCAGAACTGTCACTAGAAGCTAAAATGATGAAACTGAGGTCATCATACTTTGGACACATAATGGGAAGACATGATTCACTAGAAAAGACAATAATGCTGGGAAGAACAGAAGGGAGTAGAAAAAGAAGAAGACCAAACAAGAGATGGATTGATTCTATAAAGGAAGCCAAAGACTTGAACTTACAAAACCTGAACAGGGTGGTTTATAACAGATGCTAGTCCTGCTCCGCCTGCCCGAGTGAAGCCTGGACAGGTGGTGTGTATTTGCGGCTGGGGTTGAAGCCCCAGTCGCCATGGGAAGAGTGGACTGCGGTTGCACATCGCGAGGCTTGCTGAGTGAGAGGGTGGGACGGCATCAGGCTATTTAATCCTGTGCTGCCCTCCAAGAAGGGCTTTATGGCCCGAGGGCAGGATTTGAACTGCTTCTGGGGTCTGCTTACCTCATCCACCTGGAGTTGTAGGGACCCAGGGGGTGGTGACATGGGAAGGCCTCCCTGCTCACCTACAGGTGTGGCTGGGGTAAGGGGTAAGAAAAAGGGCTTACACTTGCCCCAGCAGGGACTGGTCACCCGAGAGCTGTACTCCAAATACTTGCTTATAGATAGTTCCGCACCTATGTTTTCCTCTGCAGGTTAGTTAAAGTTTTGGTTTATAGTTTAATAAAATGGCCCTTTGTTCAACCCAGTTTACTGTGTCCGTGTCTTATTTCAACCCTCTGCCGCAATTGGAGGTCGCTGATTCATAGGGTCACCATAAGTCGTAACTGACTTGAAGGCACATAACAAATGCACTACAGGACAGAGGGCGAGGAATGTGCCCTGTTTGAATAACAATCTAAAGACTAAGAAACACTGTAATCCAAGCCAGGGCCATATGGATGTTTCATTAAGAATACCTGACTCTGCACTGATAGCAAAGACCATAAAACAAAGCATTTTTAAATAAAAATTCCTTCTGAGAGCTGAAAGTCCTGATAGATTTTTTTCAATGGTATTATGTTGGAAGATATTGGATTTTTTATTTATTTATCAATATATATATGACATACCAATGGGCTGCTTGATGCAGATGATACTTTGCTGAGATGAGATGTATTTCGTGCAACCTAAATGACAGCAGGTTTTCATCCAGGTTATAATTATCCATGATTTTGACATGGCACACAACCAATAACCATTTGAAAAACAAGTTGGTTTATGGCAGAAATAAGAATAATATGTAGGTGACAAAATACATACTTCCTTTGAAGTAAGCATGACTACCTTTAGATATTTTGCCCCTTCAAAGAGCTCTCTTATCTTAAAACAAGGTTAAAATAAAATAAAATAAAAATGGTTAGATAAATTTTCTCGTTTAAATGTTCTTAGCCTTTTATGGGTTCTTCAACCATTTTATTGATTACAACTGCAACACTGCACCCATTACCTGGGAGTAAGTCCCATGGAACACAATGTGATTTACTACTGAGTAGACATATATAGGATCACACTATATATTAAAGTGGTTCAATCACTGGAACACATTAATTCTTTCATTGAAATAATCAGAATTATTTCAGAATTATAGATATCAGAATTAAATTCAAGTATGCATATTAGTGTAATCTGACATAGGCAATATTTTGCTGTACTGTCAAGCTTCTGGATGCATGCAGACTAATCTGATTTATTACCCACCTTGGGATCTTAGGGTGTAGGGCAGGTAATAAATCAAATTATGATGATGATGATGAGATTGTGATTAATAATAATAATAACAACAATAATGATAACAGCAATTCTAACAATAGGAACCATAACAACTTTTCATTTATATACAATTCCTTCTATCTCAAATCAACTTACAAAATAAAAGTAAGTCAAACTATTAAAAACATGAGCATTACAATTTCCACCTTGACAAAAAACTTATATTAAAAACTTGTCACCTACAACAATCAGACATCAGAAACTGGAGAAAGCCTTTTGAGACAACGAAGCATCACATGCCAAAAGAAAAAAATGCAGTTTAGGAGGTCCATGCATCATCTTTAGTAATAATCTATAAAGAATATGGGGGAGGGCTGTAGCTCAGGGGTTCCGGGTTCAATCCCTGACATCTCCAGGTAGGGCTGGGAGAGACTTCTGCCTGAAAGCCTGGAAAGCCACTGCCAGTCAGTGTAGACAATACTGAGCAAGATGGTCCAATGGTCTAGCTCAGTATAAGGCAGCTTCCTATGTGCACCATTAGGATCCCCATTATGGTTAACAGAGGTATCAGTAGCAGACTGATTACCTGGTTTGGTTCTCAGCTGGCATGCACATTTGCTTAAGCAGGCTCTGGATGTTTTTTTTCCCTTTTCTTTTTACACAGACAAAAATATGTAGCCAGAAAAAAAATCACACACTCAAATTGACTAATATAAGCTTTAAAAGTGTTTCCATGCAGCACAACAGGATTTCCCAAAATGTGCAAAAAGCCACACTGGAAAAAGAGAGGAAAGGCACGATGAGACCACGTCCTACAACAAGCCAAACTTTTATTTTGTGGGTGGGGATGCTATGGTATAATATCATGCAAAGCACAATCCACAGTGGAATATATTTATCTTGATAATTCAAGCAGCAGCAGCAGCAGCTGAAAATATATTCCATGCTATACCATACCTTAGGAGTTGATAAGTAGGTCTGCTCACTGGACTGAGAACTAACAGGGCTAAAACTTCTTCCCTTGTAGTTTTTCATTTCCCAGTCATTCAGTGAGTCTGCTGGACCACTAGGCTGAAAGCTGTGGCTGCCCACTCTTTCTTCCAAATGAGTGGGCAGTGGATGGAGAGTACCAATAGTCTGAGGGGGAAGAGGAGGGGGTGGGGGAGAAGATGGGGGTGACATGGGAGGGGGTGGAGCATGCACCCAAGAAGATGATGTCATCCATGAAGGTGCAGTAGAGGGTACTGGAGCTGGTCCCCTAGCAGGTGGGCCATTTGGTGCAGAAAGTGGATAAGCCACTGAAGATACAGATGCTGCATGGGGCAATGGAGGAGGTGGTGCTGGACGTTTTGGAGGCTTGCCAACATCATCTAAGTTGATATCATCAAGGTCAGTGGTGTGAAGCTGCAAACCACCAGCAAACTTCCGCATAGATGTAGCAGAAGGAGAAACAGCAGGACGTACACCTGTTGTCTAATATAATATAACAACAAAGATCTATTGTAATGTTGCACTTGCTTAAAAGTATCTGAATACATTCTCAGTAAGAGCAAGCAACTGAACTGAAGTGCACAGTGACACCCCTTGGTATAAAACATTTCATAGGTATACAATACCTTCACCTAATTACTCCACATCAATATATAACAATTCATGTTAAAGGAAATGATTGTGTGTGAGACAGAAATGACAAATCCTACAGCTGAAAGAGACATTTCAAGAAGGTAAAGGTAAAGGCAATCCATGAAAGCAGAATCAAAATAAAAACCTAGCTTCCTAATAGGGATTTCTGTTGCAACCAGTATTGTTTAGGATTTCATGTTCACAGTATTGTTTGTAAATTAGGAGATAGAAATTATTACAGAAACTTAGACTGTTCATTTACTTCATTGACATAAAATTGTGGGAATGTTTTTATAGGCTCGACGACATTTGGCACAAGTTATTCTAATATCTGTTAGTAGTGCATTGTACTGCTTTGCAGTCAAAACCATGTTGTTGTGCTTTAATGTATGTAATAAGATGTCATGTAAAAGGTGCCAAGCAATGGTGATTACTTCCCATTTTCTACATACTAGATTTTAAAGGACAGATTACTAATAAACGTTACTGTTGGAAATCTAGTTTTTTCTTCTATTTTGGCTTCTTTTGACTGCCTTTACCGTCTTAACATGTTTCTCCATTGAGAAAGGTCATCTTTTTCCATGTGTGAACTTGAAAATATTTAATTTTTTAAACCTTGAAATAAGGGAACAAGAAACAATAATGCCAACAATGTTTGTAAAATAGTTCCTAGATTGAATACAAAAATTAAGATAGCCATTTTAGATATCACAGTGGGTGGATCAGAGCATTATTTTACCTCAGGAGAATCATTCTCCACCGAGGAGATTTGTTCTAAACGTGTTTGGCAAAGCTTTTCCACCCAATGCTGAGTCTTTTCTGATTCCTCTAAATCTTCTCGTTCAGTCTCAGATACCTGAGTCATATCACAATTGCAGAAGAAAGTGTAAGACTATTGTTCTAGATATACAATTAAGATTCAAATGGCACAAGTGAATTAAATATGGTGTGCAGAAATCCAAACATTCTTTTCCAGTCTCTATAGTCTCTGTGCAAATTTTTACTCCAAGATGCAAAGAGCTTATTTACACATGTTCTCATTGTTCAATGACCTGCAGATGAATATGCAAACTGCCCCCATGAAAAAGCATTGTGTTTAGGAGTGATATTCACACTTTCTGTGTGGATATTTTGCATGTACAAATCATCATGTCACATGGCATTAATCAAGTAATTAAAACCTAAAGGCATGCAATCTAGTTAGCATAAACACACACCTAATTGTGTGTGTCCACCACTTAGACCTCCAACTTCATGGTAGGTATGCATGGACACAGAGTATTTTACACCTTTCAAGGTATGCGCAGTGCACACATATACTTCTCCAATATCAGCATACTTAATTTTGCCACTCCTTGTATAAATCTAAATGCCAAATTTAGTAAGATTCAGAGTCACATGCTTGGTACTAGTAAGCATTATATGACAACTCATTTTAACATATGCTAAAAGATCTGTTTGCATAGTGACATTACAGTCACCAACGTGGAGCTTTTAAATTGTGCTGGCTTTTTGTTTTTTTGCCACCTAGCTAGAGAACTTAAAAGGCACCTCAGTGGGAATGTTTAAATTTGCACGTATTTGAATCTGTCTGCATGTGCAAAAACCATCCATGTTTTCCCCACAGAGAATACATGTGAAAACTAAAGGTATAAAAACTATATAATGTGGTCCGAACATACCTCTTGTACTAGCCGGTTGATTTTCAGCTGTTTTTCTCTTTCCAGGTTCTCTTCTTTTTCCCTGAGAAGCTTGAGCTCAAATTCCAGTTGCATTTTGCTCTTTTTCTGTTCACTGAGACTGTCACTTTTGGATTTCTTTTTTTCTTTGCCTTTCTAGGTGATTTTTATTATTATTATTATATACATTCAGAAAACATGTGTGTTATGGGGCTAACAATATAACATTGAGAGAATACATGAGCAGATTTGTCCTAGAAAATTGGGGTCTGTGAATATACTTATGCATCCATGCACAGTGATTGCTGGGGCAGGGCACAAATAAACAGCAACCTTACATGGAATTTTATTTCAGCTAGATCTTTTGGGGACAGCCAGATAGAAAAGAGCTGAAGGCAGACCCTCCCTGAGACTCAGAAAGTACTGAGCATGGACCTACAATGACTCTGCTCGTGTTGTATCTCTGACCATTCCAAATCAAAGGCCAATTCTAATTCATTATTTCCCAAAGGTGAAATGGACAACTTCATCCTGCTGTACCCTTATTAACTGCATACCAGACTTTGCACTGGACCCTTCTCAGAGCAATAAAATACCAATACTTTCACAATGCATGAGGGTGCCTCTGATACAGATTTAATTAAAACTACATCATTTATAAAATATTATCATTAAGTGTGGTCCCTCTATGCATGAAGTACATGCTTAGATGATGGCTTTTACATCACCAGGGTTTACTTATTAAGTAGCAATAATTCTTGTATTGTGCAAGGAAATAATTCAGTACATTACACACCCAAGCATCATACAACGTATTGCTAAAATAACACAGCAAGCCACTGCAAATGGGAACAAACAAACTCAGATACTGTGGAAAACCAAGCTGCTTATTTAGAATTTTGTATTAAGCTACTTAAATGCCAGGATTTTAGATGGTAGACGGGCGTTAATGGAAGTCACAGGGTTTTATATTCCTACATGATTTGGCATCCTGGAGATTACTGGGTAATTACTAGATCAACATATAACTTGCTCCGGTACAAGCAAAAGCTGCCTTGAAGCTATTGGATGAATGTTAAAAAGCCAGTGCTTTATGTTTTCGAGATAAAAGGCCCTCAAATCAGGTCTTGTGTCTTTAGCAATTGTAAGTGAACTGCTTGGGTTGACCTAAAACATTTTGCTGCCTCATGCAAAACACAATGGCATCCCTGGTTCATTTGAAGTTGTCTGACATGGACTGGAGTTGAATTTCACTTCAACATGCAGCATGCTAGTTTAGTAGATGTGGGACAGGTCACATGACACACACAGAGATTAGTCCTCAAACTCCATGTCACTGCTCCCTGCCCCCAGCATCTGCCACTTGAGGCTGCTGGCTCACTGTGCCTAATATGAGGGCCAGCCTCCATGAACTATCTTGTAAGAGTTTGCAAAAGTCAGAAAGACAAGAGACAAATTAGTTTGACTGGTGTATTAATAGGGAATGGCAGAAAGTAATGGAAAAGGCTACCCCCCTAATCCTGGTAAATCCCTTTTCACCAGGGCACACTGAAGAAAGACCCATTTCTCCTGGACCCATTTCTCTCATTGGTAAACAATGCTTGAACAAGTTGATGCTTGCTGGACTACATGTAACTATAAATAGGTTGGCTTTTAAGTAGAGAAAAACTAGTTAATATTTCCAGCCTGCACTATATCCACTTATCCACAGAACTCAATGGGACTTAACTTCTGACTAGACATGAGTAGAACTGGATTGCTAGTGACACAAACTCTGAAAGTGTCACTCTGATTATATTAAATATGCATGTTATGTTTTATTTCATTTCTGATATTAACTTGAAAAGGTGCCTTACATATGTTAGGGGGGGGGGATGACAAATTTAGCCAGTTCATTCACAGGAGTCTTTCCCAAAAATCATTACAGCTCACAGTGCCACAGCTGAATAGCCACCAAGTGGGAAAGAGGTCCATGTCCAAACTGGTGGGCAAGGTGAGGTGGCAGCAGAGACAGAGAGGCTATGACAACAGCAGGCATGGGCCAATGGCATCAATAGGAGCTACAAAAGGCCCTACTGTGCAGTCAGCAGCTGTGTGCCAGCACAATGAATTCAATCATGCAGTTTCCTTCATCACCTTACAATGCCCACCAGTAAGGGCGTGTGGTACCCCTCAACCTGGTCCCTTTTCAGCAGTGGCATTAGTAGTATCTGACTTCACTATCTCACTGGCTATTACTGGTAATTGATAAAGGTGTTCTTTGTGATTTTGAAATGGGCTGACAAACAATTGGTTAGCTGTTAAAGACATATTTTGCATTGCTTAGGTTAAATTTTACATGTGACTGTTGATACTTGTCTTGATGACCGTTAAATTAAGCAGTTGATTCACTTCCTCCAGAGTGGGCATACTTACTTCAGTCCAATTCTGGAATATACACCTGAGATTTTCAAGCATATGTATATAGATTGCAGCTCTGTGCATAGTTACTAACGCATGTTCCACTGAAAAAAAAATCTCACTCACCCATAATATAGGGTGGGGTGAGATTACATCTTGAAAGATTTACAGCTTTGCTCTTAAAGTTGTTCCTCCAGCACACTCCATGTTTAAAATAGTATGGAGTTGGCTGAGGATTAAAAAATGTCACTTTTGAAAACAAGAGGCTAAACCATAAGCATATTTATATGGAAGTAAGGGCCGTTGGGCTAATTAGGAATTATTTTGAGTGAACCTGTTTAGGACAGAGTTGTAAATGTAATTTGGTTTGCAGCAAATGAGATAGTATATACATAAATAATCTAAAGAAATCAGACACATTTAATGTCACATCATCCTAATGATAGAAGTGTATAAAATTAAAATTTTGCATGGCATGGTGAAAGTGGATAGAGAAAGGTTTTTCTCCCTCTCTCATAACACTAGAACCCATGGATATCCAATGAAGCTGAATATTGGAAGCTTCAGGACAGATAAAAGAAAGTACTTCTTCACACAGTGCATAGGTGCTAACCCTATGGAATTTGCTCCCACAAGAGGCAGTGATGGCCACTGGATGGCTTTAAAATTCCTGGAAAATAAGAGTATGGATGGTCCTGGTCAGGATGGCTCTGCTCAGCCTCCATAGTCAGTGGTAGCATTCTTCCGAATACCAGTTGCTGGAAACCCCAGGAGGAAAGAGTGCTTTTGTGCCCAGGTCCTGCTTGCAGGTTTCCCATGGGCACACACAGCTTTTTGTAGACACTTACGGGTGGTTGGGTGGGTTGGTAGGGATTTCGCTATATTGACAAGATATTTAATGCCTAGATAAAGCCACCTCAGCTCCCAGTGAAGATAAAGCAAAACAGAAAGAGTCAACCCTATGTATGAACTACTATTTTAGTTGAACCACCAAAACAAAAATGGACCTTATCCTATGCCTGTTTACTTTGCAGTTAGTCTCTATGCTCAATGGACCTTAATCCCAGATAAGTGTGCACAAGATATTAATTATTCTTATTTCCATTTTCTGCACATCCCAAATGGAAAAGTGTTTGTGAATATGCAAAATAACATCCATTTAGATCCTAAATTGTGTTAGTGGAATTCATCCTTGCAATGGGGCTTTCCATTCTTCCTCTCTACTGCAACTACCCACACACTCAAAAAAGCCACTCTTGAGGGTTGGGTACTGTCTGGAATGGGGTAGGATGGGCCATGAGGGGAATTGGCAGAAATTAGGGGTGGGGCACATTGTCTGAATTCATGCAAGGCACCTTAGCATCCAAGCTGCTGTGATGTAAACAAGCTTTCCTTCATTTTGCGCTTATCAATAAATATACAAGGATGGACAATTTATTGGAAGAATATACACTGGATTAGAAAGCAGTTTCCACAGCAAACCTTCTCTAGATTTAATAGCACTCAACATTCTTTGTACCTTGCGAATTGTGGGAAATTTTCCTTCATACCGATAAAACCATCCCAAAGCTATAAATATGTAAAGAAGAAATATATAACAGAGAACAACTTATTACAGATGTATGCATCAGTAGAGTTTCATATGTAACTGGTATACAGCTGGTTAAAAGGGAAAAGCCACACCAATGGGATCAAGCACTGCATAGGATACAATATCTTTAGTTTCATACTTTTATGTTGACCTTGAACTAGCTATTGTTAATAAGCAAATAACAGCAGCCCATTATTCTTCACAGTTGTTTTACCTACCTACCTACATGTTTACACAATCATTTTGGCACAAGTGCCTCAGTCCAGTGATCACAGTGTAAGGGCTCAGAAGTCCACATGAAGCTTCCCCACATGCAAACTACTCATATAAATAGAGAAGGCAACTGTTTAGAGCTGTGTGAACAGGAAAACTCTCACACACAGGAACTCTGTGTTCCTAATGCACATGGAGAGTTCCATTCAACATTACTCACATGCAGAATAGACCCATTAAAATTAATGAGTATGACTAACTAACTCATTTCAGTGGGTCTACTCTGAATAGAACTTAGATACAACCCAAAGTTCTGAACCAAGTATAAGTAACAAGAAAACCCCCAGTATGTTTCACAGCCTGCAACCTTCTGTGAACAGGAACAATTAAGCTGCAATTTTTCAATACAGGATAGGGTTTAATAATCAAATTACTATCCTTAATGCAAAATGCGCTAACTGAACTAGTTATATATCTGCTGATACAACACTATATTGTTTGAGTCACTATTTATATTGCAGCTTTCACTTGGAATTCATTGAAATTTATGTAATGAATATTAGCAGCAAGCCAATTCTACTTTCACTGGTTCTTGATCTGCTTAACACCATCAACTCTAATGTTTGTCTTGTTTGAAGATTATAAAGTTGGGTTATAATGTAATGTAGTAATATAATAAATGTAACAGCACTGATTAAACATTTTTGCAGGCTTTCAAAGCCTGCAATGTACTTCTTTAGGCTAAGATGTTCAGATTAAAACAAAATTAAATGTATGGAGTTCTTACAGTTTCATACTTAGTTGTTAAGTCACCTGCATACTAGAGAACAAAGGATGAATGCAGGGGCATATACTCCCCTTTTTCTTTGGATATCCAGATAAAAAAAATTAATGAATCAGAATTAGTTTAACACAACATATTTTCTTTTTATGAACTTTACCTTGCCTGTTCTGTGGGATTCACACCCTGATATGCTGCGGTGGGTCAATGAACACTGAGTAAAAAGGTGACTGGCTAGTCTGTTAGTTGACTCCTGGTTTCTTACAGCATGATTTGAGTCATCCCTTGATCACTTTTCTGATTTCCAGTGTTACAAAGCAAGAACCATAAAAGTCCCTTGCTGGGCTAACCCAGGATGATTTCTTGTTGTGGTGAAAAATCTTGAAAAGTATTCCTTTCTACCTCCATAAGTATATGTGTGTCTAGAATAGCAAATTAATATGAGTCATGTCTCTATTAATATGAGAACTGTGGGATAAGGAAGCAGAGTACAGCCTAGTCCATTATTAAGACTGACTGTCAGGAGGAACAGCAGTGCAGGAAGCATCAAAGTCCAGATAAGAAGCCAAGGTGTTGCAGCAAACCTGTTGGCTCTCTTTCGACTTCATTCCAACCATATCATCTGCTGCAGGCTGGTCAAGTGCATTTTCATCTACATCTACTAGAGAAACAAAGGAGGAAAGAAACAAAGGAAAAAGAAATGATAATACTTTGGGGTGCCCTCTGCCCCACTCTGGAATGAAAAGAATTAACACAGAGAGTCCCTGAAGCAGTTACGCATGATTTCTTCTGATCTCATTTTTGAGGAAAATGAAGAAACTTCCAGAAAGGGTGGCTACTTACACATCAACAAAAAAGAGGAAATTCATAACCAATAAAGAAGACATAGATTTCCATAAAATCTGCATATATGATGTATATGAATAGATACAAATGTAAACACAATGGACAGTATCCAGCTAACTTGTTCCATCAATGCAAGGATTTCTGCTTCTGCCAATTAATTTCTCCCCATCCCCCCTGCCCACTAATCTGTGCTTGGCCTGGTCAGTCAGATGCTATGGAGGTTTGCTTTAAAGGCCAGCTTTAATCAGTGTATTAAAACTTCTGGATATTTCTTTACAGCTGCATCTGTCAATTATAAATACAAAATGCATGTTTAATTTTCAGGTTTCCTTTCCTTTCCTTCTAAATCTGGAGGAACTGAAATTTAAAGGGGATTGTGGAAGAAGGCTATACCTTGAAAAGAAAGAATGAATAAATATGGGGCAATGAAGAAAAAGGCCAGAAGAGAGAGGTTTTTTGGGGGTGGTGGGGGAAATCACTTGAAGATTTTATGTAAGGCCTGCTAAGTTTTGGACTCACCAAGACGAATGCAACCCACTAACATGTGCAGTGGCTACTCAAGGACTTGAAAAACCTCCTATTTTTTAAGGATTTAAGGATTAAATTCAGTGTTCAAACCTTTGTCCCAATATGTGGACTATGTTTTACATCCCTTTGTGCCCGGGATTCCATCATATTTAAGAGACACTAAAGGCTTTATTAATAGTATTCCTCATGAGGCCCGTATGGTGGCGAAGTCCTATCTTAATACTAGAGATGTTCTTTTGCCTCCAATGTATTTTCTCCTTGAGCTTATGGAGGTTATTCTTGAAAAAAAAACTACTTTAGATTTTCTAATCAGTTTTATTTTCAAATTAGAGGGGTTGCTTTCTGAAGTCTGTTTGCCCCAAGTGTAGCTAACCTGTTTATGGCATCTCTTGAGGATACAGTGATATGCAATCCGAATAATAATCCTTTCTATGTTTTTTTTATAAACGACATATAGTTATATATATATATACAAAACTGACCATGGGGATGAGGAGGGGGAAGGGGGAGGAGGAGGAAGGGGAAGGAGGGGAATGGAAGGGGATGGGGAGGGAGGGGCAAAGGAAGGGGGAGGGAAGGGACAAGAGGGAGAGTATAGGAGGGAGGAGAAGGGAGGGTGGGTTTGATCATTTGTATACTTTTTCAGTTCAGTGGGATTTCTGTGCAGTCATGTTTGAAAATGGAAATGGACTGCCTTCAAGTCAATCCTATGACTTATGGTGACCCTATGAATAAGGTTTTCATGGTAAACGGTATTCAGAGGTGGTTTTATCATTGCCTTCCTCTGAGGCTGAGAGGCAGTGACTGGCCCAAGGTTACCTAGTCAGCTTCATGGCTGTGTGGGGATTCAAACCCTGGTATCCCAAATTGTAGTGCAACACTGACCTGGGGGAGGGGCAGGGAGGGTAGGAGGAGGGGGAGGGAAGGAGATTGGGTGGGTGGGCACTAGGCAGAGGGGAAGCCCCTTTCCTTTCCAAAAGGAAAACATTGTGAGCAGTATAATTGCTTTTCAGCGTTTCCGCCACCATTTTATTTTACAGCAGGCACATGCAGCCTCCCACCCAAATTTAAACAAAAGCACTCCTTGGCTACATCCACACCAGGCCCTTTATTACTGAAGGGTGCTGAGAGTTGCTAGGGGACGCCCTGTTTCCTCACAGACCTTCAATCAGAGTGGCTGCCTGTTAAACCACTCTGGCCACTGGAGCTCTCTCAGTGGAACAGGAGTCTCCTCTCAGCACCCTTCACAAACTATGCTTCCCAGGATTCTTTGGGGGAAGCCATGACTGTCTTACATGAAATCAAAGTCTGGTGTGGGTGTGGCCCTGATTAGCCAAGCAAAGCATCTGTGAGTCTGACTTTTAGAACACTGACAGTTGATTCTTACTGAGCATGCCCGACACTATCATTCAGTTCAATGAACAATTTCTTAAATTAATTAAAAATCAGCTAGGCATTTTTTAAAATTTTAAACAGCAGAAGATGAAGGTCAGAGTATGGGGTGAGGTCAGTAATAGGATTACAGGTATTCTGTGAATATGGCTGATTTTTAATGAATTTCAATAGATTATGAGAACTCTGACAGAAAAAAGTCCAAAAGGGCTCTGGGTTTTTTTTCTCTCTTTTTATACTTTGAACTCTCTATTCTCTCTGACTGTTTCATGTATCACCATGAAAATTTAAAGGGTTGTTAAGCAAGCGTTTCTGAGTTCTGGACTGTATGTTTTGTAAGGTTTTGTCTTGAAATGAGCTTATGGGAAGCATCAGAATGGCATGACGGTATTTTCAATTTAACTTTGTGGAATGTGAAAAATCCACACTGACTACAGTATACAGCCACTCTTGTGGCTGTATAATGATATTTTCAGGGTATTTTTCAACTAACATGGGTGACAATATATTTTTTCATGTGGATGAATATTATACATACCACTATAAAATGTTCTTTTCATTTTAATAAGCACAGTATTCCATTTTTAGATACAGAAATATATCATCCGCAGGGTCAGTTATACCTGAGAACATTTATTAAATTTACTGATGAGACATTCTCTTTTGCACTTTTCATCCTTTCATCCATCATACTTATGCAGGAATTTACCATATGGACAATACTTATGTCTTAAAAGGAATTCCTTGCAGGAGAAAGAATCAGATTTAGACATCAGTTGGTGGACAGGGGCTATCCTATGACTATTATCAGAGATGCTGAAAGTTGTGCAGATACAATTTCTAGATCCAAGCTATTAAGAGATTCTGCTAGGAGCCTTGGGAATAGGATGACATGTTCCTTAGAGTATTCTCACTTATTCTCTGTTATCATGAGAATCATGTGTAAATACTGACATATTGTGAGCAACATACCTGGCTTCAGTTGTCCATGCTCTGGTAACTTCCAAGCCAGATTACTGCAATGAGCTCTACATGGGGCTGCCTTTGAAGACAGTTCGGAAACTGCAGCTTGTGCAAAATGCAGTGGCCACATTGGTAACAGGGACCAGACAGTTCGGACACATAAAACCAATTCTGGCCCACTTGCATTTGCTGCCTGTATGTTTCCGAGCTCAATTCAAGGTGCTGGTTTTAACCTACAAAGCCTTACACGGCTTAAATCCACAATACCTGATGGACTGCCTCTCCCGACATGAACCCACCTGTACACTACACTCAACATCTAAGGCCCTCCTCCAGGTGCCTACTCCGAGGGAAGCTGGGAGTCTGGCAACAAGAGAGAGGGCCTTCTCAGTGGTGGCCCCCAAATTATGGAATGATCATTCTGATGAGGTGCGCCTGGCGCCAACACTGTTATCTTTTTGGCGCCAGGTCAAGACTTTCCTCTTCTCCCAGGCATTTTAGCATTTGTTTTTAAATTGTTTTTAAAAATCTTTTTAAAAAATTGTGTTTTTAAATTGTTTTTTGTGTTTTAAAATTTGTATATTTGTTTTATTTTTTTTAATTGCTGTAAACTGCCCAGAGAGCTTTGGCTATAGGGCGGTATATAAATGTAATAAAATAAATAAATAAATACCTGCTTGCAGTATTGTGCCATGTATTGGATTTAGACATACAAGATATCTTAGGGACTATTTAATCCACTCTGATATTGTCCCTCCTATTACTACTGATATCCAGTTTCAAGGTCACTTTAAATGTGGTAGATGTTCAGTGTGTGCTTTACCTATTCAAACCCAAACTTTTGAACATCCAAAGGATCATCAGCATTTTGTTATGCAATTCCTCCAACTGTTCCACTAAATGGGTTGATTACATCATCATTTGTCCATGTAGGCTTTTATATGTGGATAAGACCTAGCATAGTATTAGAACTTGGATCATAGAACATTGTTCTAAATTAAAGAATCAGGTTCTGAATGTGCCTTTCATACAACACTTCATTGATCATTCTCATGACCATAATAATTTTGGGGTTTTAGTTACTGAGTTTATGCACATAAATATAATTGGTGTAACTATGATAATCTGCTTTTGTGCAAGGAAACAGAATGGATTTTTAACCTGGATACTGTGATGCCCAAGGGATTACATGCCATTCTAGAATTGGTGTCTTTCTTTGAGTAATGATTGTATGCCATTCCTCCTTATTTGTTAATTTTGAAGGATAATGTGCCTTTAAAGAAATTTATATAACATTTAGTCACCACATGGATGAATAAATGTGTCTTTAAGGGAAATATATATATGTTAAGGGTAATGTAGGTTGAATGGTTAATGGGCATAATGACCGATCATTGTGCACATTCCAGAAGTCTCCATGAAGAGGGAAATGTGCACATTTCCCAATCAGTGTACACAATCCTCAAAAATGTTAATTTGGAGCTCCATCCTTTATTTGTTTATTAGATTTATATTCTGCCCTTTTTCCCAGCAGGAGCCCAGGGCAGCAATCTTTTCTTCCCTCAGCTCAGCTGCTCAATGGAAGGGCCTTGTAAGATTAGGCAGTGGGCCAGAAACAGCTCAGGAAGTGCAAAGTGCATATTTCTCTGAACCAGCAATAGAAAACAAAGGCATGTTTCTTGGAGACTATGCATACTGACTGGAGAATGTACAAAATTCTGTTGAGGTTGGCACATTCCTCAAATCGTCTTGGAGAATATACATAATGACGAGACAATGTGCAAAAATCAGTCGATATATGCACATTCACCAAGGCCTGTTGGGGATTGTACACATTGACCGGGAAATGTGCACACTTCCCTCCTCATGAACGGATTATGTGCACGCAAGGCCTGGGGAATGTGCACAATGTCCGGTTATTATGCACATTAACCACTCAACCTAAATTTCCCTTAATAAAAAACTCTTATGAGTGAAGTTAACACATCTGCTTGAACAACTCACCAACACTAGAGTGATTTGAACTGCTACTAGTGGGTTGACATTTGGATTTACTTTCTTTCCAAATTTGCCTGGTGTAGTATGGTTATTACTGAAAGGCTTTCCGTTGTTTCTCAGCTATGTCCTCCTCTCGAGAAATGATATGTTTTGTTGTGAGAGACATCCAAGTAAAATTAAATAACACTTCCAGTTCTAATCTTTGCCCCATGGCATGTGTTGCTCTGAGGCAGTGAGCTTGCAAACCTTTTAAACCACCATTTCCCGTTGTTTATGTATTTGTATTAGTGTTATTAAAATGTTGATACTGGAAATGTGTAACCTCATATGGGACATGTATTATCTCTTTACAGTTTATTTATTACATTTATACCCTGCGTTTCTTTTCATGATAGAAACCTAAGCCGGCTTACATATGGTTTCCAGGCTGTCTCCCATCCAGGCACTGACCAGACTTGACCCTGCCTTCAGCAGGGAGCTGGCCTTATGTGCCTTCAGACCATAGCCTGGGACCAGTTACTGAGATTCCATTACAAAGATGTGTAATTTCTGAAGAATTGCTTGTTGTGAAACAGGATTATATTGGGACCTTGAGAAGACCTATGTTCAAATCAAGATCAATATTTACAGCATGTATTACAGCATGTATACAACATGTCTATCATATGGTGTTCAACACATTTGTATACACAGCATGTTTTAATTTTTGTATGTTTGTGTGATTTTCATCAGCGTTTTCTAAGCACTTATTCAGTATTTGTTCATTGTTCCCCATATTTTATAAATTATGCTTGTCAGCATTGGTGTTTTGAACGGAGATGACATTGGTATAATATGGTTGGGGAGTTGTGGGGGATTCATATAATGGAGCCAATTGATAGAGAAAACAGATATTCAGTTGCTATATAATTAGCAATCAGATGGAACTCTACAATTCAAGCAAGAAAATGTGAATTTTAAACACTTTTACTTAATATTATACAAAAGGAAGTGGGCATTATGGTGCAGTTATGGTGCAATCCCAAAAAGGGATTGGGCAGTGCTACTATAGATTGAACTGAAATTCCAGGCCAGCTGTTCACTATACCTGGAAGTCACAGCACAGCAGCTAAAATGATTGCATAAGATTGGACAGTCAGGCAAACTGTAAAGATTTCTTGGACCTATTTCTTGTTTGGATGTGGGGTGGAAAACTGAGTTGTAGTTTTTCTTCCTTAGTTCATTGTTATCTTCCTTCTAAATATGTAGCATTTAATCAAATTAATAGAAAGGCAAAATCAATGACTACACCAGGCACTCATTTCCAGAGTACAAAGGCATTAGCTCCTCACCAGGCAGATGTTTTGAGAGAAATACAGAGCTGTATGTCGGAGTTAATGATGCACAATTCTAATCATGCTTGAATGAAAAGCATTACTTACTTCGATGTTTAGGATGAGGAGGAGGATGTACTTCTGCAACTACAGTTTTGGGAGGCTTTGATGGCTCTTTATGGCCCCAATCTTCTTCCCATTGCTTTTTAAATTTCTCTT
This sequence comes from Rhineura floridana, assembly GCF_030035675.1. Lineage (NCBI taxonomy): Eukaryota > Metazoa > Chordata > Lepidosauria > Squamata > Rhineuridae > Rhineura > Rhineura floridana. The sequence continues at coordinate 115,981,806 of NC_084481.1, read as the reverse complement.
CCTCTGCCTTTATCCTAGGAAGGAGTATAAAGTATTTAACTGGATTTTTTTTTAAAAAAATGGAGACCGATTGGCCCAGTTTACATGTACGGTTAAGAACAGGGAAGCAAGACTGTGGGTACACAGAATAACAATCATGGCCACTTTGCTTCTCCCCCATTACTGCTCCACTATCTAGAGCTAAGCCATGGTTTGATTTGGGATTATATGTGAACCCAGACTAGAGGTTTGTCTCCCCAAAACAAACCATGAGCCGAAAGGCAAGAACAAACTTTCACTACAGCTCATGGTTTCTTTGGAGCATGATAAACCATGAGCCCAGGTGTGCAAGTAATACTAGCCAAACCACAGCTTATTACTGCAGCAGGACAAGAGGAGTGAAGCAGTATTGATTTTTGCTCTGTGTACCTGCACACTTCCTTGTTCATGCTAAACCATAGTTTGGCTTACAATTAGTGGGAACCATTTTATCTTTCATCATTCACAAATACTTAAAAATATTACTTATCACTTTAAAAATATTAAAACATAAAACACAAAAACCTAGAAGTGTTTTAATTACAGATATAAGCCAGATTCAGTTTTCTGTCTTCTTAACAGGGTGCAAAGGCCCCAGGCAAGTGCAATTTTCTATAGTCTTAATATCATCTACATGTACAAGCAGTATTATTCTCCATATATTAGACATGCAAATAAATCCTTTTTTGCATGAGTGCTGCTTGTCAAGATCACTGGGCTCCCAAACTCACTGGGCTCCTATATACACCAGCATTGCCAACTTACCAGGCTGTAGAAACCAATACTGCAAGTTAGCATGCTACCACCACTCCTTATGCCCATCCAGACTAGGCCAAGATACTCCTAGCCTTTACTGGACATCCCTGGGATTCCAAATGGAGCAAGAGCTAGACTCTCTGCTTCCTGGAGCCCCAAGCGAACAGGTTACTCAATAACAGTTAACCAAGATGGTCAAGAAACTGGAATTTAGTACCAAGGTTTTTCTAAGAAGATACACCAGTAATGAAAGAGGTAGATTTACTGAGAATAATTACAAATAGCAGCATAAAAGAAAACCATAGCACCCATAAGAATATAGGCAGAAAACACCATTAGGAATACATTTAGGAATTATAAAAGAGAATAAAACAAATAAGCTAACTATTCCTAGTTCTAAAAATACCATACAGAGCATTAAAGCATCGACCCTACCAGCAACAAAGGCACACAACAACCAAGGTGTTGCAAAAGTATAAATCAAGAAAAATGTGGGCACCAGGTGAGGCCAGCTTTATAGTAAAAAGCATAGCAACCAGAGTGAATTACAAGGGCAAATCAGAAGGATTCTGAGCTGGAACTTTCTAGTGCCATGGAGGACGTGCATTTCCACAGCTGAACTGAGTTCCCAGTTAGCAGGCCTCATTCCCTGACCCTGAAGCACAGATAACACAGATGCTCCACTAGCATGAGATCATCTCCTTTAGTGAGAACAGACTTCTTACCTGCAACAAGATTTTACCCACAGGTCTGTACCAAGGAATCATTTTCTTAGGCCAAGAAACCATTTTTTTTTTAAACTTGTTACATGTAAAAAACCCAGATCTTTAAAAACCAGGTTTTTTTCAGAGCTCATAAAATGCAAAAAAAAGAAAGAAAAAAAAGTGGAAGGAATAGAATACATACCTATGACATGGTGTGAGTTAATATATTGTTAACACAGCTAAACAATAGCATGAGACAATATAATTTTAGCAAACCTTACCATGACTTTTATCATGGTTAGAGGCTTTTAAGAGGGCTAATATGTCATCAATCTACTCATAATTTATGTGGGGAATGCCCCAGAAACAATCACAGAGCCTCATGAGGCTCTATGTTGTTGTTTTTACTTTGGGAACTGGAGTTCATTAAAACAAGATCCAAATCCACACGTAGGGAAAGAATGTTTATAATGGCCTGGTTTGTACTTAATGATCTCAGCTGAGAATGAGAATTGTGCTGATGCACTTACCCCCCCTTCCCATCTTGATCTTACTTCCTTCAAGTAAAGCTTTTGGCATCACCCCTAGTTCCCACACCCTACTATAACTTAGCCTGCAAGTAACCTAAAGCACATGCAGATGAAACAGCTGCATGTTCCTTCTAGAGTTACCAGGTCTCTGGTTTTTGGCCAGAGTCTCTGGTTTTTGGGGGGCCCTTTGGCTCTCTGACTAGCACCCCTTAATCTCCAGACTCTCAGCTTCAATTTAAAAAAAACATTAAGTTTCTAGGTGGTCTGGTTCCCGAGATATACACCAAAATGTCAGCCGCCCCCCCGCGAGTGGTTAATCTGTTTAACTGATACGACCCTGAAGTTGGTTCCTAGCTCCCAGTTCCTTATTTGCTTGAAAGTTCAAAACACTAAAAAAGAAGAGTTGACAACTACAGCAACTTCAGACCAAACTTAACATGTCTCTGAACCCCAAAATATATGTTGGGGTACCCTGTATGATATATCACTGTGATCGGGGGACTCTCCCCATCAAGAATAACAACACATTTATGCAATCAAAATCATCAGGCTTCTGATATTATCATAAATACATAATGATGTCATAAAATCATAAAAAATAAGTAACAGGGGGTGCCCACCCCAAAATCTGCTCTGGGAAGGACAAATCATATACCCCAGGAAAGGGGAGGGTGTCCTCTATGAGATGCCACTGCGTCCCGCCTGCCCAGAGCTTCTGCTGGGCGCAGGGCACGGAGGAGGGCATCTATGCAAAATCAAAATGGACAAAAACACGTAGAAAAAAATAAGTAACTGGGGGTGCCTGTGATTTCCTTATATGTTAAAACCTGTAAATATGGTAAGTGCGGGTTTATATAGAGATATATGGTAAGTGAAGGGGGAGTAAGAACATAAGAACATAAGAAGAGCCTGCTGGATCAGGCCAGTGGCCCATCTAGTCCAACGTCCTGTTCTCACAGTGGCCAACCAGGTGCCTGGGGGAAGCCTGCAAGCAGGACCCGAGTGCAAGAACACTCTCCCCTCCTGAGGCTTCCAGCAACTGGTTTTCAGAAGCATGCTGCCTCTGACTAGGCTGGCAGAGCACAGCCATCATGGCTAGTAGCCATTGATAGCCCTGTCCTCCATGAATTTGTCTAATCTTCTTTTAAAGCCGTCCAAGCTGGTGGCCATTACTGCATCTTGTGGGAGCAAATTCCATAGTTTAACTATGCGCTGAGTAAAGAAGTACTTCCTTTTGTCTGTCCTGAATCCTCCAACATTCAGCTTCTTTGAATGTCCACGAGTTCTAGTATTATGAGAGAGGGAGAAGAACTTTTCTCTATCCACTTTCTCAATGCCATGCATAATTTTATACACTTCTATCATGTCTCCTCTGAACCGCCTTTTCTCTAAACTAAAAAGCCCCAAATGCTGCAACCTTTCCTCGTAAGGGAGTCGCTCCATCCCCTTGATCATTCTGGTTGCCCTCTTCTGAACCTTTTCCAACTCTATAATATCCTTTTTGAGATGAGGCGACCAGAACTGTACACAGTATTCCAAATGCGGCCGCACCATAGATTTATACAACGGCATTATGATATCGGCTGTTTTATTTTCAATACCTTTCCTAATTATCGCTAGCATGGAATTTGCCTTTTTCACAGCTGCCGCACACTGGGTCGACATTTTCATCGTGCTGTCCACTACAACCCCGAGGTCTCTCTCCTGGTCGGTCACCGCCAGTTCAGACCCCATGAGCGTATATGTGAAATTCAGATTTTTTGCTCCAATATGCATAATTTTACACTTGTTTATATTGAATTGCATTTGCCATTTTTCCGCCCATTCACTCAGTTTGGAGAGGTCTTTTTGGAGCTCTTCACAATCCCTTTTTGTTTTAACAACCCTGAACAATTTAGTGTCGTCAGCAAACATGGCCACTTCACTGCTCACTCCTAATTCTAGGTCATTAATGAACAAGTTGAAAAGTACAGGTCCCAATACCGATCCTTGAGGGACTCCACTTTCTACAGCCCTCCATTGGGAGAACTGTCCGTTTATTCCTACTCTCTGCTTTCTGCTTCTTAACCAATTCCTTATCCACAAGAGGACCTCTCCTCTTATTCCATGACTGCTAAGCTTCCTCAGAAGTCTTTGGTGAGGTACCTTGTCAAACGCTTTTTGAAAGTCTAAGTACACTATGTCCACTGGATCACCTCTATCTATATGCTTGTTGACACTCTCAAAGAATTTTAATAGGTTACTGAGACAGGACTTTCCCTTGCAGAAGCCATGCTGGCTCTGCTTCAGCAAGGCTTGTTCTTCTATGTGCTTAGTTAATCTAGCTTTAATCATACTTTCTACCAGTTTTCCAGGGACAGAAGTTAAGCTAACTGGCCTGTAATTTCCGGGATCCCCTCTGGATCCCTTTTTGAAGATTGGCGTTACATTTGCCACTTTCCAGTCCTCAGGCACGGAGGAGGACCCGAGGGACAAGTTACATATTTTAGTTAGCAGATCAGCAATTTCACATTTGAGTTCTTTGAGAACTCTCGGGTGGATGCCATCCGGGCCCGGTGATTTGTCAGTTTTTATATTGTCCATTAAGCCTAGAACTTCCTCTCTCGTTACCACTATTTGTCTCAGTTCCTCAGAATTCCTTCCTGCAAATGTTAGTTCAGGTTCAGGGATCTGCCCTATATCTTCCACTGTGAAGACAGATGCAAAGAATTCATTTAGCTTCTCTGCAATCTCCTTATCGTTCTTTAGTACACCTTTGACTCCCTTATCATCCAAGGGTCCAATTGCCTCCCTAGATGGTCTCCTGCTTTGAATGTATTTATAGAATTTTTTGTTGTTGGTTTTTATGTTCTTAGCAATGTGCTCCTCAAATTCTTTTTTAGCATCCCTTACTGTCTTCTTGCATTTCTTTTGCCAGAGTTTGTGTTCTGTTTTATTTTCTTCATTCGGACAAGACTTCCATTTTCTGAAGGAAGACTTTTTGCCTCTAAGAGCTTCCTTGACTTTGCTCGTTAACCATGCTGGCATCTTCTTGGCCCTGGCGGTACCTTTTCTGATCTGCGGTATGCACTCCAGTTGAGCTTCTAATATAGTGTTTTTAAACAACTTCCAAGCATTTTCGAGTGATGTGACCCTCTGGACTTTGTTTTTCAGCTTTCTTTTTACCAATCCCCTCATTTTTGTGAAGTTTCCTCTTTTGAAGTCAAATGTGACTGTGTTGGATTTTCTTGGCAATTGGCCATTTACATGTATGTTTAATTTAATAGCACTGTGGTCACTGCTCCCAATCGGTTCAACAACACTTACATCTCGCACCAGGTCCTGGTCCCCACTGAGGATTAAGTCCAGGGTTGCCGTCCCTCTGGTCGGTTCCATGACCAACTGGTCTAGGGCATAGTCATTTAGAATATCTAGAAACTTTGCTTCTTTGTCATGACTGGAACACATATGCGGCCAGTCTATGTCCGGGTAGTTGAAGTCACCCATTACTACCACATTTCCTAGTTTGGATGCTTCCTCAATTTCATATCTCATCTCAAGGTCTCCCTGAGCATTTTGATCAGGGGGACGATAGATCGTTCCCAGTATTAAGTCCCTCCTGGGGCATGGTATCACCACCCACAACGATTCTGTGGAGGAGTCTGCGTCTTTTGGGGTTTCGAGCTTGCTGGATTCAATGCCTTCTTTCACGTATAGAGCGACTCCGCCACCAATACGTCCTTCCCTGTCCTTCCGATATAGTTTATATCCAGGGATAACCGTATCCCACTGGTTTTTTCCATCTCACCAGGTCTCCGTTATGCTCACTATATCAATGCTCTCCTCTAAGACCAAGCACTCCAGTTCTCCCATCTTGGTTCGGAGGCTAGAATGTACATGGACTAGAATGCTGGAGAATGTTGGATGATGATTAGCTGAGTGTTTGAATGGCTGAAGGTATAAATGAGAGGATGACAGTTGAGTTGGAGAGGTTGTTGGGGGGAGTTGAGAGGAGAGTGATTGGAAAAGAGTTGAAGTGGGAGGCAGTTGGGATTGAGTTGACAGAGTTCTGAGGGAGGTTTGGATTCTATTAGGCTGATATTTGGACAGAATATATATAACTGGAAACATAAGAGTGACACTATATGAAACCATACGCTTGTTAAACTTTCCTAAAGTAATCTTGTTATTTCCTAGTGTTATCAAATAAATACTTTTATTGGTTTACCAAAAGCCTGATCCTTGGCTGGGGATATACAGACCAGAAGGGAGGGCAGGGTAATTACCAAGGCTGAAGGGAAACTGTATCTAATGGTGGCAGCAGTGAAGGAAGAAATTGTAACATCATCAAGTATCCAGAGCAACCCAGGATTGTATGCTTCATAGACAAAGATACAAGGGGGTTGTGGACAGCAAGGGCACCCAGACACAAAGTAACAAGCTACAGAGAGACTGAGGCAAAGTCTCTAGCAGTATTGTTTACAAGGAGTGACTGGTGGTGATGCCTAGCAGTGGGATCTTGTGAGATCTGTGCTAGAGCGGAGTGAGAAAAAATAAAAACGACGATCCTGACTGGTGGTGTCCTGAGGTGGTGCCTAGTGAAAGGCGGTAGCCACAACCAGGTGGGAACCTGACAGGGGGAGTCAAAGGTGGGATCGTCACAGTGCCCATCCCAAAATCTGCTCTGGGCCAGGGCAAATCATACACCCCATGAAAAGGGAGGGTGTCCTCTACGAGATGCTACTGCGTTCCGCCTGGCCCAGAGCTTCTGCTTGGCGCAGGGCACGGAGAAGGGCATCTATGCAAAATCAAAATGGACAAAAGCACGTAGAAAAAAATAAGTAACTGGGGGTGCCCACCCCAAAATCTGCTCTGAGACAGGATGAGTCGTATATCCCAGGAAAGGAGAGGGTGTCCTCTACGAGATGCCAGTGCATCCCATCCAGCCCAGAGCTTCTGCTGGGCACCGGGCACACATGAGTGCATCAATGCAAAATCAAAATGGACAAAAACACATAGAAAAAAATAAATAACTGGGGGTACCCACCCCAAAATCTGCTCTGGGACAGCACAAATCATATACCCCAGGAAAGGGGAGGGTGTCCTCTACGAGATGCCACTGCGTCCCGCGAGGCCTAGGGCTTCTGCTGGGCACAGGGCACAGAAGAGAGCAGAAAAAGACATACAGGAAAAATAAGTAATTGGGGGTTCCCACCCCAAAATCTGCTCTGGGCCAGGACAAATCATACACCCCATGAAAGGGGAGAGTGCCCTCTATGAGATGCCACTGTGTCCTGCCTGGACCAGCTTCTGCTGGGTGCAGGGGAAGGATGAGGGCATCTATGCAGACAGAAAGGGTAGAGAATCTTCTTACTCTTACTCATTTCTCAGACCTCTTGCTGAAGTGAAGGGTCAAATCTGTAAAGAAGTTTGGAGCAGCCACATTAAAAGATAAGGGCAGGGCATTCCAGGCAGGGGGTTGCCAACCCTGCTTGGATATGGATGTCTTTGCAGAGGATCCCTAGTCAAGCTTTACCAACAGCACAATCCAAACTATATCTACTCAGAAGTAAGTCCTGTTGAGTTGTATGGGGGCTTAGTCCCTTAGTACGTGTGTTTAGAATTGCAGCCTTCAGAGGCATCCATCTTTACTCCCGAATGCTCCCATCTAACATCTCCACAACACTAGGCTCCTTTCTTCCTACAGTGACCTTCTGCTGACTGGCCTGGCCTGAAGGCACTTAAACCCTTCTTGCCGAAAGTAAGTAGGCTAGATTAAATGTTCCTTACCCAAGCACCATCTTTTAGCTAAGATGTCTAGCTTAATTTCCAGTCAGATATTTTTTTAATTGTACGCTCCAAGCAACTGTGATTGATGCTTAATGTATCATGCTTAATGACATCACTTGGGCCCGCCCCATGACATCACTTGGGCCCACCCCTAAAATCTCAGGTTTTGGGATGCTTTTGATCTGGCAACCCTAGTTCCTTTCCAGTTTATTCTATCTCTACTTCCTTCCCTTTCCTTTGTTGTTTCCCCTGTGTCAAAGTAAGCAGCATATAGCGTAGACCTGTCCTCTGTATACGCCAATATATAAACAAACAATAAAGATGGTAGGTAAGTTAAACACAGAGTATATTCTTGATCCAGGGATCTTAATGGAAGTGGCTCACCTAGGGTTGCCAGTCAGAAGCATCCCAAACCTTGAGATTTCAGGGGCAGGCCCTAGTGATGTCATTAAGCATGATACATTAAGCATCAACCACAGTTGCTTGTAGAATACCACTCAAACAAAAAAAAATGTCTGATTGGAAATTAAGATAGAAATCTTAGCTAAATGAGGATGTTTCTAGGTCCAGCTGAAGTGATGGAATCATTCCTTCTCATCTGCTTAGACAGCTTGGGTAAGGAACATTGATTCTAGCCTACCTGCTTCTGGCAAGAAGGTTTAAGCGCCTTTAGGCCCAGCCAGTCACCAGAAAGCCACTGTAGGAAGAAGGGAGCCCAGTGTGGTGGAGATGTTACATGGGAGCACTCAGCAGTAAATATTTATTTATTTATTTATTTATTACGTTTGTATACCGCCCCATAGCCAAAGCTCTCTGGGTGGTCTACAACAATTAAAAACATTAAAAACAAATATACAAATTTAAAAACACATTTTTAAAAAGCAATTTAAAAACACATGCAGGGTGGTTCATGACAGATGCTGTTGGAGGTCACTGATTCATAGGGTCGCCATAAGTTGTAATGGACTTAAAGGCACATAACAACAACAACAAAATGCCTGGGAGACGAGGAAAGTCTTGACCTGGCGCCAAAAAGATAACAGTGTTGGCATCAGGCACACCTCATCAAAAAGATCATTCCATAACTTGGAGACCACCACTGAGAAGCCCTCTCCCTTGTTGCCAGACTCCCAGCTTCCCTCAGAGTAAGCACCCGGAGGAAGGCCTTGGATGTTGAGCGTAGTGTATAGGTGGGTTTGTGTCGGGAGAGGTGGTCCATCAGGTATTGTGGTCCTATGCCATGTAAGGCTTTATAGGTTAAAACCAGCACCTTGAATCGAGCTCAGAAACATACAGGCAGGCAATGCAAGCGGGCCAGAGTCTGGTCCCTGTTAGCAACGTGGCCGCTGCATTTTGCACAAGCTGCAGTTTCTGAACCATCTTCAAAGGCAGCCCCACATAGAGCACATTGCAGTAACCTAACTTGGGGGTTACCAGAGCATGGACAACTGAAGCCAGGTTATCCCTGTCCAGATAGGGACGTAGCTGGGCCACCAAATGAAGTTGGTAGAAGGCACTCCATGCCACCAAGGCTACCTGAGTCTCAAGTGACAGAGATGGTTCTAGGAGACAGTGGCATCACTAGGGGGGTGCGGGGGGTGCAGACCGCACCAGGTGACACCATCAGAGGGGGGTGACTCTCAGCTTTAATTAAAAAAAAATTAAGTTTCTAGGTGGTCTGGTTCTCGAGATATACATAAAAACGTCAGCTGCCCCCCTGTGGTGTCACTAGGGGGGTGCGGGGGGTGCAAACCACACCAGGTGACACCATCAGAGGGGGGTGATTCTCAGCTTTAATTTTAAAAAATTAAGTTTCTAGGTGGTCCGGTTCTCGAGATATACATAAAAACGTCAGCCGCCCCCGTTAAATCTTTTTTTAAACTACTGTATAGCACTTCATAGCTTTAACCCCGCCCGTTCAGGATTGCAGCCAATCAGTGAAGTGTTTGTTTGACCTGTGGCAGTGTCTAGTAAACCTCATTGCAAGGCCAGAAAATTGTGGTTTCCCCCCCGTTTATCTGAAAATCTCATAAATTGGGTAAGTATATATATTTCAGTTTTTCCCCCTCTTGTGTGTAGGAGTCAGATCCTGGGCAGTGTTTTCAAAACCTTCCCAATACTTGCTTTTGTGGGGGTAAAAGCATTGCTAATCTCATATCTCCAGAGTAAATCCCATTGAATTCAATAGGATTTACTTTTGAGTAGACATGGTTATGAATGTGCTGAAAATCAATGGGACTTTGGAGTGAATGTAAAAAAGAATTGTGTTTGTGTTGTCTTTCTGTTCCCCGCTCCTCCAGTCCTATTTTAAAGCAAGTAGGCAGGGCTTACTTAGGTATTACAGTTTTTATTCTGTAGGAAACGAATACTGATTTTTTAAAAACTAATACTGATTTTTCTGCAATGACCAACTGGTTTGACAATAAACTATTATATGGGCTGTATGTATTTATCAGAGCTTGGAAAAGTTACTTTTTTGAACTACAACTCCCATCAGCCCCAGCCAGCATGGCCACTGGATTGGGCTGATGGGAGTTGTAGTTCAAAAAAAGTAACTTTTCCAAGCTCTGGTATTTATACATCTGCAGTGTGTGTGTGTAGTCTTTCCAACAACCCTGTGAGGTAGGGTAAGAAACCAAGGCAGCTCACAACAAGAAATAAAGCCATTTAAAATCCAATAACCATAAAGCAAGAATAAACAGTTGGAAAACAGCCTAAAGAGGCATGATTCTGAATTTTGGGTTGGGTGAATGAAGTTTATTTATTTATTATTTGATTTATATCCCGCCCTTCCTCCCAGTAGGAGCCCAGGGCGGCAAACAAAAGCACTAAAAGCACTTTAAAACATCATAAAAACAGACTTCAAAATATATTAAAACATCTTTGGAAATAGTTTTTAAAAGCTTTTAAAAAATTTAGAAAAGAAAAGAAAAGGCTTAAAAAATATTAAAAAGCAATTCCAACACAGACTCAGACTTGGATAAGGTCTCAACTTAAAAGAACAAGTTGAAAGAACAAGTTTCTTATTACTTGAGGCTGTAGTTCTCTGCACACTTCCCAGTTTGAGTAAGCCCCATTGAATATATTGGGACTTGCTTCTGAGTAAACAAACATCAGATTGCACTATAAATATATTTAAAGATTGTGTAATTCATAAACATATTTGAGAGTCATGTTTATATAAATATTTCTTCATACTGTGTCCCAATAAGTATTTGATTTCACACTATGGTTGTAGATCATTTTTTCCTCTACGTTTTAAGTGTGCCCTTCTTCCTGGAGGTGGTCATGGTTCTCCATTGTTTTCATCCTGAGGGGAGGATAGGCTGAGAGATGGTGAGTAGCACACTTAAGGTCTTTTCACCTCCCCCCCTTTTTTATTTGTATTTATTTTATATTTCTCCAGTATCTTCCCCTGGCTGTTTTTATGTATTTTAAATATTTTTAGATTAAATAAAAAGGAAATCATAATTGTGAACCTCCCTAAAAGCAATTTAGCTATCCTTATGTTTTGGCAAAGTGACGGTGTGGAGGCATGCTGGTAGAACAAGAGAACATGTTTGAGGCGTGTTATAAGGTGTTTGAGGACTTTGTCACACATTACTTTTTGAGACCTGTAGATTCATGTTGGAAAGAACACATGCACATACTGAATGGTGGCTTGGGTGCTGTTTTTTCAGTCTACGCTGCATGCGTAGGGAAGGTGATACATCATCTGGCAGCTAGCTTCATAACGTGAGAATGAAAAACATTGGATCACCATTCACTTGTTTACTTTTCTCACTGTTGAGACCACTTCATATATTACTTTTTCATACACAGAAATTTAATCTTTGTATAGGAAAAAGTATTTTGTAAAATGTGAAGGACAGTGGCTGCCCAGTCAGTATAACCACTGTACAAGATCTACTCAGCCACTGTAATTACCTTTTTTTTTTTGAGTGCCCTTTTGTCTGGGTCTTGGTTCAGGTGTGTATCCAACTTTAATGTGCTTATGGAAGGGGTGTGCAAGTAGTGCCCCCCCCCAAGTGTGGAGGCTTGGACAAACATTGTGTTATGGAAAACCAAAGTCTGTGTGAAAGTACATATTTGGGAATGCCATCAGTGTAATCTTAAACACACTTAATAAATAATGTCGAACTTGCACGTCACAAAATATATTACGGTCATGTCCATAAGCACCAGGAGGGTAGTCACCCAGGGGATCTTAGTCCCTCTGCTTTTTTGGGAGCAGGGTCCCTATGTCTCCAAGCATCCTACAATCAGCATGAAAAGGGAGTGTGTTAGTCACTGAGAAGAGTCTTCTAATATGCTTCCTTGCCTTTTCTGTAGGTTGAAGCCAATCAGAGTGAAAGGAGGTGAGTCAGCCACTGAGAAGTCTCAGTTGCTAACGCTCTCCACTTTCATGCTGATTGGCTCCTAGAGATGTTTGTTGTTGTGAGAGAATGCATTAACAAAGATCTCATTCTTAATCCAGGAGCAAAAAAGCGTGTACGTGGCTGTAACTATCATGAAGGGACCCTGCAGCTCTGAATTTTCTACTAAACAACTGATAAATACCTATGTAACTTTGTGTCTGGAGACTTATTATTAAGAATCACTTTCCATAATTGTAAGGAGGTATGTCCACATGCGTGCATCCCAGGCACCTAAATGAGGGGTGAGAGCAGCATAGGGACATAAGCAGGTGTCTTATTCCAGGGGTTCCCAAACCTTTCTTCTACATAGACCACTTGAAAATTGCTGAGGGTCTGAAAGTATCTGAAAATCTACTATGGGCATATGCAAGATAATTAACTCCCATTAGTAATAAGAGCAAGAATTTGAGCTGTGCATATGATATTGTAATTTAAAGGTGTAATTTTAATTTTGCTAGTTGTTTATGTCACTACTATTGCCATTACATTCAGTGATATATGGGAATTACGATTTACGAGTAACATTAGTACAAAAAACATTACTAAGGATCTGTATGGTCTGATACAGGAGGAGGTCCATGGGGGTGACACCATAAGAACATAAGAACATAAGAAGAGCCTGCTGGATCAGGCCAGTGGCCCATCTAGTCCAGCATCCTGTTCTCACAGTGGCCAACCAGTGGTAACCATGAGTTACCGCACCAGGTGACACCAACCCTAGTGACGCCACTGCTAGGAGAACCCCTAAACTACAAACCTGCTCCTTTAGGGGGAGTGCAACCCCATCCAGGAGAGGTTGGATATCCACCATCCAGTCAGAAGAACCACCCACTAGCAGCATCTCAGTCTTATCTGGATTGAGCCTCAGTTTATTAGCCCTCATCCAGTCCATTGTCGCAACCAGGCACTGGTTCAGCACATTGACAGCCTCACCTGAAGAAGATGAAAAGGAGAAATAGAGCTGCATGTCATCAGCATACTGATGGCAACATACTCCAAAGCTCCAGATTACTGCACTCAATGGTTTCATGTAGATGATGAACAGCATGAGGGACAGAACTGACCCCTGCGGAACCCCATACTGGAGAGTCCAGGGTGCTGAGCTATGGTCCCCAAGCACCACCTTCTGGAGCCAACCTGCCAAGTAGGAGCAGAACCACCGCCATGCAGTCCCTCCCACTCCCAACTCAGCCAGTCTTCCCAGAAGGATACCATGGTTGATTGTATCGAAAGCCTCTGAGAGATCAAGGAGGATCAACAGAGTCACACTCCTTTGTCTCTCCCGACAGAGGTCATCATACAGGGCGACCAAGGCTGTTTCTGTGCCAAAACCAGGCCTGAAACCCGACTGAAATGGATCCAGATAATTGGTCTCATCCAAGAGTGTCTGGAGCTGGCCTGCCACCACTCGAATGAAACATTTCCTACCAGCTTATAGTCATTAAGATTTTCTGGGTCCAGGGAGGGTCTGTTCAAGAGTGGTCTCACTACCTCCTCTTTCAGGCAGCCAGGGACCACCCCCTCTCGCAGAGAGGCGTTAATCACTGCCCTGGCCCAGCCGGCTGTTCCATCCCTGCTAGCTTTTATTAGCCAAGAAGGGCAAGAATCCAACACAGAAGTGGTTGCATGAACCTGTCCAGGCACCTTGTCAACATCAAGCTATACCAACTGAAACACATCCAAGAAATCAGGACAAGGCTGTGCTCTGGATACCCCGCTTAATTCACCTGCTATAACACTGGAGTTTAAGTCCTGGTGGATGCTAAAGATTTTATCCTGGAAGTGCCTAGCAAATTCATTACAGCAGGCCTCAGATGGTTCTACCATGTCCTTGGGGCCAGCATATAATAGCCCCCAGACAAATCTGAAGAGCTCCGCTGGGCAGCCGATTGATCATTTGATAGTGGCAGCAAAATATTTTTTTTTGCTGCCCTCACTGCCCCTATATACAGCTTACCATAGGCACTTACCAGTGTGTAATTGCATCCACCAGGAGCTCGTCTCCATCTGCACTCAAGCCGTCTCCTATATTGTTTCATTGCTCTCAGCTCTGGGGTATACCATGGGGTGTACGCGCTCTACACAGGAGAGGGCGCTCAGGAGCAATCATATCAACTGCCCGGGTCATTTCTGTATTCCACAGTTCAACCAGGGTTTCGACAGGAGCGCCAGCCCTATCAGCCAGGAAACTCCCCAGAGCCCTTTGGAAACCATCCGGATCCTAGTCTCTGGGAGTGGACCAGCTTAATAGGTCCTCCACCCTTGCAGAGGGGAAAAGCTGCTGTAAGTCTAAACTTCAGCAAGCAGTGATCTGTCCATGACAGAGGGACTGATGTAAGGCCCCCCACATTCAGATCACAATCTCCATGTCCAGCTGCAAAAACCAAGTCTAGAGTATGCCCTGCTACGTGTGTTGGGCCAGTGGCGTATAAAGATGGATGCCTCTGAAGACTAAAATTCTAAATACAGTTATTAAGGGACTAAGCTCCATAGAACTCAACAGGATTTACTTCTGAGTAGATATTGTTAGGATTATGCTTGACTAGGGATCCTCTGCAACGATATCCATATCAAAGCATGGTTGGCAACCCCCTGCCTGAAATGCCCCGCCTGTACCTTTTAACATGGCTGCTCCAAAGCTTTTTATAGACTTGACTCTTCACTGCAAAGAGAGGTATGAGAAATGAGTAAGAATTAAGAAGATTCTCTACTCTTTCCTGCCTACTCTGTTGGCTGCTATAACCTCACTTTAACAGCCAGCCTAATTCCAGTGAGTAATAATTGACAGAGAGAAAACACACATGGTTTGGTCTACCTTCTTAGACAGTAGATTGGGAACAACTGCAATTGAAGCCACATTTCCCAGTATGTGAATTCTCTTTTAGCACTATTGGGCAAGAAACCAACCATCATGCAAACAACAAGGTGCATCATCAGTGGGTTTAAGGGGGCTGAGCTGACCACATCGAACCACTGTTGTTGCTTCCATGGAAGTAGGGGAGTAAGGTCAGAGGTAAATGAAATGCAAATAGGAAAAGAAAAAGAAAAGACAGTAATGATTTCCTAAATGCAATACCATACCAATCACAACAAGATTCCTATGAGTAAGGCAGAAAACTCAGCATCCCACAACCAGTCAGGGTTCCTAAGCAAAAGTAAAAAAATCCTGGCAGCCAGTTAGCCAAGGTCCCCATGCAGCACAACCTGATCCGGGGCTGCAGTTAGTGCAGAATGCTTCAGCACAATTGCTGACATGAGTGAGACCTTATCAGCACATAACACCTCTGCTGTGAAATCTGCACTGGTTACTGATTTGCTACCAGGCCAAGTTCAAGGTGCGCTTTCCATGCTATGGGTGCCACATAGTACTTGTTCTGTTCTTGTTAGAAATTGATCCTTTGGTGTGGCAGTACCTACACTTTGAAACTCCCTGCCTATTTACATTAGGCAGGCGCCTTCATTGTAGTCTTTTCAACACCTGCTAAAAACATTTTTGTATGGGCAAGTCTACCCAGGCATGTACAAGCTATTATGTATTTTATCTGTTTTTAACTCATTGTTGGTTTTATTATTTTGAATGTTTTTAAATACCTGTCTTTAACTGTTTTGCCAATAATTTTGTTGTTTTAATTCCTGCTATAAACCACTTTTGAGGGTTTTTTTTTTTTTACAATAAAGCAGCATATAAATGTTGTAAATAAAATAAATAAATAAAGTTTGCAGTCACTGTGGCCTTTGGGTCTCTTTCCTCTTTTGTACCGAGTCAGGCCATTTGGTACCATCTAGCTCAGTACTGATGACATGGACAAGCATTGGCTCTCCAGGATTCCGGGCAATAGTCTCTTCCAGAGATTGATATTTGGACCTTTGCATGCAAAGCATGTGCCCTACCACTGAGCTACAGCCCTTTTTTAAAAAGTATCTTTTAAAATTGTTCTTTTCAATTCACTAACGAATGCACAGCATACTAGGGCAGATCCACACCATGCATTGAAAACACATTCAACATACATTTGAAGCACATGATCCCATTACAGAAACCTCAGAACTGTAGTTTGTTAAGGGTGGTGGGAACTATAACTGTGTGGGGGAAACTTTCACTTCCCAGGATTCTTTAGGGGAATTCATGTGCTTTAAATACAAGTTGAAGGTGCTTTAAATGTATTATGTGGATCTACCTTACTTCATAGGCTTTGCCTACGTATAAATCATTTTAATTAAATTTTAGAATGGAAATAAGCTATAAAGTTTACTTGGTGACCATGGGCTATGCACCATCTCTCAGCCTAATCTGCACCTCAGGGTGAAAACAACAGAGGGGGATTATGACCACCCCAAGGAAGAAGGGCACACTTAAAATATAGAAATAATCATTTGTAAATAATAATTTACAGCCATAGTGTGAAATCAGATACATATCAAGACATAGTATGAAGAAATATTTATATAACCATGAATGTCAAAGATGTTTATTATTTACACAACCTGTAAACATATTTACCGTGCAATCTTATGCATATTTACTCAGAAGCAAGTCTCAATGTATTCAATGGGGCTTACTCAGACAGGGAAGCATGCACGGTACTGCAATTCAACGATAAGGAACTTCACTCACCCAATCCAAAATTCAGAATCATGTCACTATAAGCTGTTTTTTAGCTGTTTAATATTTGTTTTATGGTTATTGGATTTTAAATGGCTTTATTTCTTATTGTGAGCTGCCTTGATTTCCAACTCTACTTCACAGGGTTGTTGGAAATATTCTATATACACACACACTGGAGATATACAAATACATACACCCCATATAGTAGTTTATTGTCAAAACCAGTTGGCCATTTTTTTTTAAAAAAAGAAAAGTATGAGTTTCCTGCCAAATAAAAGCAGTGACACCTACGTAAGCCCTGCCTAACTGCTTTTAAAAAAAGGATGGGAGGGGGAGAGAAAGATTTACAACACAATACTTTTATATGTTCATTCAAAAGTCCCACTGAGTTTCAGCACAATCCTAACTATGTCTACTCAAAAGTAAGTCCTACTGAATTCAATGGGGTTAACTCCCGGGTATGTGGAATTAGCATTGCAGCTTTACTCCCAGAAAAAAATCATATTGGAAAGGTTTTCAAAACAGGTTATGAATAAGACAAATAGGCTGGTCTCTTCCACAGTCCTGTAAAATTTAAACTTTGTTTAAATGGCAGAAATGGGAGAGATAAAGTGGGGGGGGGGAGATTGGCACAGTATAAATGCACTGACATAGCCAACCCTGCACTCCTCCTCCTGGTGTGTTTGCACTGCAGTAGCCACTCTGCTGCCTCCCCCCCTCAAGCTGTTTCTGGATCTTAAAGTTCACATCACAGATCTTTCCCATGATACCCTAACATACAAAACATCATCCTAAAATACATTGAGTGTATCATTCAACCAATTTTCTTCAAAGCATCTTGAGATTAGTTAAGATTTTATGCAGAATCCGGTTTTCAGAATAGTCAATAGTCTCAGCACAAAAGGGCAACGATGCAGAGCAACTGGAAACAAGATTGTAGTCAAGTGTCAGAATATCATAAACAGTCATAACTGCTGTACTTGTTGCATGTAAAATCAGGGGTGTAGTCATCCAGGGTCTCGGGGTGTGTGTCTTAGACCCTCTACTTTTTTGGAAGCAGGGTCCCTATGTCTTCAGTGTCCTACAAACCAACTGGCTTGAAAGCGGAATATGTTAGCCACTGAGAAGACTCTTCTAACTTGCTTCCTTGTCCTTTTCTGCTGATTGGAGTCAGTGAAAGGAGGTGAGCAACCACTGAGAAGACTCTTTTCAGTAGCTAATACTCTCCCCTTTCATGCTAATTGGCTCCTATGGACATCTGTTGTTGCTGGTGCCCAAGGGCCTCAGCACGCCTCGCACTGACCCTGATCTCATTCTCAATCCAGCAGCAAAAGGGAAAAAAGGGGGGGATGTAGCTATGATCATCATGAAGGGGACCCTGCACTTCTGAGTTTGCCACTACATTACTTTGTAAAAGAATGTGTAAAGTGAATATATAACAATTGCAAAGCTTTTTATCACTCTTGTAATACATTTGCTTGGAAACATACCAAAACCAGAACTTGAATGCTTTCCAGAAACCTTTTAAATATATATATTTCATTTGGACTCGTATTGAGGTTCCATTTACAGGATGGGATTTATTGTGGCTTATGCTCTTTTACTGGACTTTACTCACATTTCATATTTCTTCCCTAATTTCATTGTTAACTGCTTGAGTCTTAGGTATGGGCAGATAGGTATTTCAATAAAAACATAGTTATGGACACCTCAATGCCTCAGTAATTTGAAACTACAATAAATTTGAAACTGAGAGCCAAACTGTAAGTTGCAAAGTCACATATGACTTTTGTGTACTGTGTCACTTTTGTTTGCAGGCAAAGAGGGTGCATGACAATATAGTCCTTTGCCAAAAGCTCCCTGACATGTCAAGGGGAAGTATTCCATTTTAGACTTCTTCCTGATGTTATTTTTTAATGTGTAGGGAGTATTTATATAGGGGAGCACACATGCTTTCACCACCTACAACTTGCAGTGGTACAGGAGATTTCAAAAATGCTAGTGATTTTTGTGGATATGTGTGTGGGGAAACTGGCAATGCATTTGAATTGACCTGCTTTATTTCCCAAAACTATAACATCCTTTTAAAAAGGAATCATAGACAGAGAATAACATCATGCATGAGGAAAAGCTTGTGTTTTCAGTACCCATCCTACTGTTTTGATTGTAATTTGTTTTCATTGTTTTTAATATTGAATTTTAAACTGTTGCAACCTGCCCTAGGACCTGCTGGTGAAGGGCAGATAATAAATGTTGCTGTTGCTGCCGCCGCCACTGCTTGTATATTATTATTATTATTATTATTATTATTATTATTATTATTATTATTATTATTATTATTATTATTATTATTATTATTATTATTACTACTACTACTACTACTACTACTACTATTACTATTACTATTACTATTACTATTACTATTAATAATAAAATACGACTTAACTGTTCGATTTCTTTCCGGTATCTTTCTTCTTCCTCAGCAGCCTTCTGTGCAATCTCCATTTTTCGCCTACAAAAAAAGAAACAATTTGGAGGTGTTTAATATAACTATATGGAAAAGTAACTTTGAAAATGAAGGGGGGGAAATGCCATGTACTGTTGAGAAAAAGTGCCCAGCTTGTGACCCGCCAAGCCTAAACAGCCTACCAGTCATGAATCATGGTCCACTAGTGTTTTGCTAGCCCAGGTTGTGTACATTCTAATGGGTCACAAATTCTGCATGCCTGTTCTACATACTTTAATAATGCATTTTTAAAGACAAAACTTTTCAAGTGACAATTTCCATCCATCCTGCACTCCACCACAAATATTTAATGTGCATGGGAAACTCCAAAGAGGTACTCAAGTATGAGATATACAAGATTTCCCTGGCATCTCTCAGCAATGTAGCCATCCTAAGGTTATACTTCGTCTCACAAAAGTAATTGGTGGTTCTTGTAGGATCAATCAAGATTCAGTGCTTGGTTTATTCCCCAATCTCTTTTTTGAAAATGCTTGTGAAAGCCACTTTCACATGAATTTCACATGAAAGCCACTGAAGATGACAACTGCAACCCTGTGCACACATACTGCAGAGTATGTCCCAGTGAAGAACATCTGAGTAGACATGTATAGGATTGATCTGTAGGTCGAAACATGTTTAGCAAACTGAAGGTTTTTTTAAAAAAATTAAGATTATGAAGTGCTATATATAGTTAGAATTCTTTTTTAGAATTTCAGTTCATGGATTTTTCCTTCATTGTTACACTTGAACTAATAATTGTTTTGTGAAGTATAGTGAAGCATATTGTAGATCCCTGAGGAAAATGTTCATATAGAAACTGAAGCAAATTTGAAAAAGCCTACTGAAGTTGCTCCTTCCTTCTTCCTTTTGCCTGAACGACTCCTGTTGCATTCAACATCAGGCTTCCTACCTACCAGTTGCCAAGAAATCTAATATATTACCCAAAGGCCACAGCAATCTTCACTGATATTGACAGATGCCCTGAAGCCTCCAGAAGAAAACAAAATTAACTAAGACACTTTCAACAGTTATAAGACTCAACAGTAGCACCTTATCTGACAATTAATTTAGCAGGCCTTGTCTATTCCAAGATCTTACAATTTCTCTTTTTCTTGCTGTTCTTTCAGGATTTTATTGGTCTCCAGTGCAAACCGCTTCTGACGCATTAGTTCTTGGCGATCCATCTCACGGCGATACTCTTCCCTCTGCCTCTCCTCTTCAGTCATAAACAGCTCCTTTCCCTAAATATTATTTACATCCCTTTTAATTAAGTTTTCCTAGCAAATTTTATAGCATTCATCTCCCTAAGATTGTTTGCCAGGTAACACTTATTTACAATATTTTTTCCAAACAATTAGAATGATGATTTTTATCTACCAGATGTATAAAAAGAGTTTTGCTGTGTTTGATTGATTGGTAAGAATCTGTTCCAAATTATAAATAAATAATAAATAAGTATAGGGTTTTTTAAAAATAAAATTCAGCTATAACAAACATAAAACATGTTTCAATCTAAAAATGTGAATATAAAATATTGCAAAAATGTCAACTTTCTGGGTATTTTTGTTTTTCCTTATGATAAATGTGAAATCCAAATTATTTGTATGAAAACTAGATTTACACATCTGATTATAAATCTGTTTTAGATACATAGATACTGCATATCTTCACACTGAATGGTGTGAACACAGCATCAGAGGTGTTGTGCCTAGCTGGTGATGAGAATGGGACTGTATTTGAGGAATTAGGTTAATCACATTATTGCCCTGTTTTTTCCCTTTATTTATGTGAACAATAGATAAAAAAATATAGTTGAAAAACATTCTGAGCACAGTGGAATGTTTGATGGGAGAACTTTGCTCCAGAGAAACATGATTCATGTTATTGAAATTAATCATTTGCAGACCTGTGTACACTTGTCAGCTATGATACACATGCACTGTATTCACACATTATTGTAACAAGAAGTAAACATCTTATTTGGGTAACTGCAGAAGACCATTTACCATGGCCGGTTTTTCTTGCAGTTCCATGTGTAACAGTAAATGATAACAATGGGGTAAATATCTTGCTGTTTTCCCCCTGGAAGGATTTTAAAGTGTCTTCTGAACCTTAAAGGCTTATTTGATATTCTAAAATATTTTTACGTGCACATAATGAACAAAGTGACATGCACAACAATGTACAATCAGTTCAGATAACTTATCAGTGAACTGCTGACGTCTATAACAGATAACGTTCAGATTTCATAAACTACTTCAGCTACCTAAGCCCAAATCAACTGATATGAATCAAGATTATACTTGAATCGAGTAAGTCTCCCACCCATCCCCAGCTTTTAGTGACTCTAGAGGGTCTCTGGCCAGCATGTGTGCTTTGAGGATAAGTGTGTATTTCATCCTTTATTGCTATGTACAGTGGCTTTCTAAACTTTCACAGGGCCTTTGCTGATTACTGTGACATTAATACTTACAGCTCCAGTGACAACAGTGATAGTCAGGGTTTGACTGCTTTTCAACACCTTCACAGCCTGAAAAAAATGGCAAAGGGTGGAAAGAGGAATTATATTTACATACAGATGTTGTAAATAAGGATGGGGCAAAAGTAGTTGGACACATATCTACAGTGGCATCTGCTCCTTGGTAAAGATGTCCATCCTGTTATAATGTCAATTACAATCTCATTATAAGAGATAGCACTATTCAATAGGCAGGATGGTTACACCAATGCAGATAACTTGGTAGTCACAGCAGTACCTTGCCTCATATATTTTAAACTATATTGCACTATTTGTCGGCTAAATCCTGAAATCTGAGATCATATAAAGTTCTGAAAGTGGCTGATTTAAAAATTAGCATTGAATGTAATTTATAGTTTACTAAAATAGGATAACTTGGCTCTTTGCATTACCTCTTTGTGATCCGTGTTAGAAAAGTCTATTCCATTTACTTCTACAATCTGATCACCAACCTAAATGCAAGGAAATAAACAAAATATTTGAAGCTTTAGTGTAGTTCCCACATAGGCTGCAGTTCTCAACCACTTGCTTTGGAACAGTTAATAAGACTAGATCACTTCAGAACAACTAATTTGAAAAACAAGAGATACATTATTAGAACATTCTTAATCTTCCAAATTTTATTGAATGTATTTATTTTGCATTGATGTCTGGAAGACATTTTGTTTCCATTACAATTAGAGGATAGCCATGAGACATGATGTAAATATATATATATATTATGGGCAGTATCCAGTCCTGTCCCTTCTGCTGCCCTCTGCCCCTCCCAAATTCTGCTCCAGAGAGCTGAGGGACCCTCCATAGCAGATGAGGGATGGGGGGATTTCCCAAAATGTCCCCCCTTTTCCACTGACAGATGCCTTCTGTCAACAGAAGAAACAGCATAGGATGCCAAATCATGTAACTAGATGGGTTCATTTACAATATACTTACTTCTAAACCTACTTCTGCAGATAGAGAATGTGGTTTAACATTGCTTATGAAAATGCCTGGTTTTTGTGTAGGACCACTGGAAATGCTGGAATAAACAATGAAAACAAATTACATTCTACAATAAAGTAATATAGTAAATAATCATTTTTACAATCTTGGCATATATTTTGGCACATATTCTGTTTCCCCCTGTGTTGGTTTCAGACTGATGAGAATATATTGAATCAGATGCATAGCAAATGTGCCTCACTTAAATTCTGGATGCCACAGGATCTGAATCAACCCAGTAATGCCAACCTTTTATCACAGTCAACACTGTTACTTAGTTAAACATGGCACAGTACTTATCAGCATGCCAAAGAATGACTGTGTGACAGAAATGGGCTCATGCCTTAGTACATATGAGGATGGAATCAATGAATTTTGTGGTAAAGTGACCATGTTCTTACTTACTTCTCAGTAATGAATAATTCTTTGCCCAATAATTCAGTATAAAGAGACCCACTGTAAGTACAATGACTCAAAGGCAGAAAGGGTTGAGATATTGACCCATAATGGACAAGTGATGTTTGCAGCAACTTATCTCTGGTTTTCAGTGCAATCTTTTGTATCAACATGTTTACATTGTGATCCAGCCACGGTTAAACTCTTTTAAGTCCTATCGATTTAAATGAGAAAGTAGAGTATGTAAATTCCCTAAAATTGAAAATCAATGGGACTTAAAAGTTCTTAACTTTAGCTGGATCATATCCATTCTATTTTCCTGATGAAATAAATGATAAGAAGAAAGATTCAGCTCACCTGCATCCTATGCCCTTTGTACCAATCAAGCTAATGAAAACTTTCTTTTCTTTGTGGTTTTTCCCTCCAGATGATGCAAGCCCTGCAACACTGCTTTTACCTTCCTAAAATGAAAAATTAGGGCCATAGAGTTTCTGAAACTGCAGTCCGCTGGCTTCCATTAGCTAAAAAGGCATGTTGATTTTCCCCATCATAAAACATCTAAAATTTTAAAAAGCATCAGGAGATACAGAACAAAATCAACATATTGTTGATATGTTTATACATACTGAGCATCATCATATATATTAATAGTGAACTCATTTCTCCAAGTTCCTAAATCCAGAAGTGTTTTGGAAATATAGAGCTCATACGTTCATTTCATTTTAAGAGGCACTCAGTAAAAATGGAAAAAGTCTGTACAGTGACCAAAACACTATAATATAAAAATACGTCCAATGCAATTTTCTAAAATTCGCAACAATATGTATTTATATAAAGCTTACCCCAGGATCTGACACAAACTGGTCTACAAACTGCCATTTGAGGGGCTCATCAGGAGAACTAGAGGAACAATGGAAAGATAGCAAATAAATAAATAAAATATGGGTGCTTTAATACCCCAGTTCTTCATGACTTTGCCTTGCTGTGGAATGGTCCAGTTGTGTAAACAGTTATCTGGCTGCTACCTGTAAAGGGTTTTGGATAACCTGCATTTTGTATTGTACTTGGTCAGCTGTAAGCAATATGGGGCCCAAAAGATGGAGACAAATGTGTTATTAATTTACCTGTATGTACAGGTCAAGTAAATTTGTGTTAGCTTGATTCTGATCATAAATAATTTTAATGAAAGCACTTTAGGATCCAAATGGGTTTTTTGGGGTGGGGGTTAAACTCAGATGTAGCAAGTGGCCACAATCCAAACACAGAGTTGAATGTGCTAAACCCCAAATAAAATTGTGTCTAACTCTGTGTTGAATTGTGTTTTGTGACCACTGTACGTATCATTTTCTAGTGTATTTCTACTCATCTGACTGAAAGGATGGAATATCTTTAGTTTATAAACCATATCCACAGATATGGTTTGTGAAATGAAAATTGGGAGATAAGTCAATTTCTTGTTAGACATCCTAACAGATACTTTCAATATTTATAAAGCTATGTAGTTTTCAATTTTCAAAGTGTGACGTTTCTAAGCAGAGGAAACTGAAAGATGCAGCATACATTATTATAAGCAACCCATTTTGTATAAAATGTGCATTTAGCCAAGAGACAATTACCTTTTGACAGGTATCATGCCAACATCTGCAATGAAATAATGTTTAATGTCAGTTAATACCACAGCACCAAACTATATTTTAGCAAATTATCAAAACAATTTTCT
Source organism: Rhineura floridana (assembly GCF_030035675.1). Classification (NCBI taxonomy): domain Eukaryota; kingdom Metazoa; phylum Chordata; class Lepidosauria; order Squamata; family Rhineuridae; genus Rhineura; species Rhineura floridana. The sequence goes on along the minus strand of NC_084481.1, from coordinate 115,956,884 downwards.
ACTCACGTCGCACTTTTATAGACACAGTTTTCTTTGTGTGAATAAGATTAATAACTTCTTCATGAGTACATGAAGAAATTGAGTATCCATTTATTCGAACGATCTCATCTCCAATCTAAGGGGAAAAAGAGAGACTGAAATAGAAATGTATATTGTGTGTTTCAGAAGAAACACACAGCTGCAAATTGACAATCCATTTGAAAGAGACTGCTTTTTCTTAAAGAAACAGAAAAAATCCTGCTGTGGAATTAAGAGAATACACTTTTAGGAATGGACAAAGAATTAACTTATTGCCTTATCTGAGCAAGACTATATTTCTTTGTTTGTTAATTTATATACCACTTGACACCCAAACATGCATTGGCTTGGATCCTAATTTACTGTGAGTGGAACTCTGCTTACTCCTGCTGTCTGGGAAGGTAGAGTTGATTTTCACTAATTTATCTTTCTGTCTGTGTCCTCCAAAAATCTTCGCCAGAGGATTAGGGGATCATCTGAATCCCATGAGAATGATGTCCTGGGGGTGTGAGAAAAGGAGGAATTGTTGAAAATTCCCCCTCCTCTTGACCTACTGCCAGCAGGGTCAGAGTCCCTTTCATTCACAGGAATCTGATTGTACACATGTACATCGCCAAATAATCAATATAGGAATCCAGTTGGTTATATAATTGGTAGCAGAAGGTGGAGAAGTTCCATACTTTCTGCAAAAACAAGACCAGAAGCAGACTGCGGTACAGATCATGAACTGGTCATATGAAAAGTCAGAGTAAAGCTAAAGAACAACAACAAAGTAATCATAATGCCAAAATAAAATTTAAAGAACATCCCAGAAGAATATAAAGATCAAATAAGGAACAGATTTGAGGCTTTAAACTTAGTTGATAGAGAACCAGAAGAACTATGGATTGAAGTCAGAGACAATATCAGGGAACAATGCAAAAAGACAATACGTCTACTTAAAAAGAGAGAAAGACCTCAATGGATGACTGAAGAAACTCTTCAAATGGTTAAAGAGAGAAGGAAAGCAAAAGCAAAAGGAGATGGAAACACGGTCAGAACCCTAAATGCAATTATACAGCGACTAGTACATAGGGACAAAGAGAACTATTACAATAGTCATTGTAAAGAAATAGAAGAGAACAACAAAAAAGGTAGAACAAGAGCCCTATTCCAAAAGATTAGAGAAATGAAAGGGAAATTTAAACCAAGAGTAGGGATGTTGAAAAATCAACAGGAGAACACTCTGACTGACCGAGATAAAATAAAAGGAAGATGGAAGCAATACACTGAAGAACTATATAGAAGAGTTGCAAGGATAACAGATTCATTCAAGGAGGAACCGTAAGATGAAGAACCAGAAATTTTAGAATGTGAGGTGAAAGCTGCAAATACTTGGAAGAAACAAATTGCTACAAGTTACTGAGACTGAATCTGTCCAAATTTTGACAAACATTTGTCAACCAATATGGAAAGTAAATCAATGGCCCACAGACTGGAAGCGTCCAGTATACATCCCAATTCCAAGGAAAGGGGATCCCAGGTAATGCAGTAATTATCGAACTATTGCCTTAATATCCCATGAAAGTAAAGTAATGCTGAAGATTCTACAACAAAGGCTCTTACCATATATGGAATGAGAAATGCCAGATGTCCAAGCTGGATTTAGAAAGGGAAGAGGTACAAGACATCATATCACAAGCATATGTTGGATAATGGAACAAACCAAGGAATTTCAGAAGAAAGTCAGCTTGTGCTTTATAGATTATCGCAAAGCCTTTCATTGCGTAGATCATGAAAAACTATGGAATGCTTTAAAAGAAATGGGGGTGCCACAGCATCTGATTGTCCTGATGCACAACCTCTACTCTGGACAAGAGGCTCCTGTAAAGACAGAATATGGAGAAACTGATTGGTTCCTGATTGGAAAAGGTGTGAGATAGGGGTGTATTTTATTACCATGTTTGTTTAATCTATATGCGGAACATATCATATGGAAAGTGGGACTGGACCAAGATGAAGGAGGTTTGAAAATTGAAGGGAGAACTATTAAGATATGCAGATGATACCATATTACTAGCAGAAACCAGTAATGATTTGATACGAATGCTGATGAAAGTTAAAGAGGAAAGCACAAAAGTAGGACTACAGCCGAATGTCAAGAAGACTAAAGTAATGACAAAAGAAGACGTATGTAACTTTAAAGGTGACAATGAGGACATTCAAGTTGTCAAGGATTATCAATACCTTGGCACAGTCCTTAACCAAAATGGAGAGAATAGTAAAGAAATCAGAAGAAGGCTAGGACTGGAGAGGGCAGCTATGAGAGAACTAGAAAAGGTCCTCAAATGCAAAGATGTATCACTGAACATTGAAGTCAGGATCATTCAGACCATGGTATTCTCGACCTCTGTGTATGGATGTGAAAGTCAGACAGTGAAAAAAGTGGAGAAGAGAAAAATAAAATCATTTGATATGTGGTGTTGGAGGAGAGCTTTGCAGATACCATGGACTCCGAAAAAGACAAATAATTGGGTGTTAGAACAAATTAAACCAGAACTATCACTAGAAGCTAAAATGATGAAACTGAGATTATCATACTTTGGACACATAATGAGAAGACATGATTGACTAGAAAAGACAATAATGCTGGGGAAAACAGAAGAGAGTGGAAAAAGTCCAAGCAAGAGATGGATTGTTTCTATAAAGGAAGCCACAGACCTGAATTTACAAGATCTGGTTTATAAAAGATGCTATTGGAGTCGCTGATTAATGGGGTCGCCATAAGTCGACATTGACAAGAAGACACATAACAACAACAAAATATCAAAAGAATGAGCAGTGTGAATGGTGCAAAGACTAAATTACATGGTAAACATCTTACGAAGACGTCAAGATTTTATGACACTTTAGAAACAAACTTTGTAGGTCACCTAAGTAACCAGGTAAATATATATCTTGAGTACAGCTAGAACATTTGTTTTGTACAGAGTGAAGCCAAAATGGGACCAGATGTTTCGAACATATAAAACCAATTCTGGCCCGCTTGCATTGGCTGCCTGTATGTTTCCGAACTCGATTCAAGGTGCTGGTTTTAACCTATAAAGCCTTGCATGGCTTAGGACTACAATACCTGATGGAATGCCTCTCCCGACACGAACCCACCCTTACACTATGCTCAACATCCAAGGCCCTCCTCTGGGTGCTTACTCCGAGGGAAGCTGGGAGTCTGGCAACAAGGGAGAGGACCTTCTCAGTGGTGGCCCCCAAATTATGGAATGATCTCCATGATGAGGTGTGCCTGGCACCAACACAGTTCTTTTCTGCACCAGGCGAAGACTTTCCTCTTCTCCCAGACATTTTAGCATGTGTTTTTAAATTTGTTTTTAAAAATGTGTTTTTAAATTTGTATATTTGTATTTAATGTTTTTAATTGTTGTAAACCGCCCAGAAAGCTTCGGCTATGGGGCGGTATACAAGTGCAATAAATAAATTTAAAAAAAACAATGCAACAGATAGCAGTAAATGTGTCATTGTGCTATGCAGTGTACTAATGCATACAGAGAATCCAATCAAATGAGCACAAGATCCAGTCCTAACTAGCAGCCACTGGTGATGAATAGACATAGCAAGGCAAATAATATAGAGAAACACATAGAGAAACAATTACATTCTGTAGTGAGCTAGCTATTCCCAAGATTTGTTGAGACCAAAGTCTTTAAGTCCATCTTTAAGACGTGTTTTTGCTTTAACAGATTAACACTATGGCCCTTCCAGATCTTGTGAAGAGTTTGTTTTTACAATTTTGTTACATAAGTAGCAACCACTGACTATGTTCATTTTATTCAGTTGAATTCCAAATTCAATTAATTCCCTTTGTAGTCCATTACAAGCTCATAATAATGATATTCTTTCCATCTGATGGGATAGAAAAGCTAGTATGATCATGCTAAAGTGAACTGCAAGAACAATGCATTCTTTCAGTGGACTGCCACTCAATTTTGGTTTACAGCACTTGCTGTTATTGTTACATGTCACTTGTCTTACTCACATAATGAGTCAAATGTAATTTAATTCAATCCTGAAATAACTGATTTCAGACCATATTTTCCAGCCAAGGAAATCACACACTGAACAGATGTTAGTTGATACAGTTAATCACTGCCACAAACACATAGAACCTGACCTTTGGTGTGGATAAGTATTTCAAAAATTCAGTGCCAATGGCTCATTTAATCAAGCACCACCACTGTACCCTACCAATGTGGCATTAAAGCCCTGATCTATGATTGCTCTGGGCCCCACTAATGCTTCCTCAAACATTGCTCATCACAGCAGTGTCACTTCTGTTTGAAATTCTGTGTCACTCATCTACTGGATTGCTATAGCAAAGCATATATTTGCATTTGCTAGGACTAAGCTGAATCTACACGAATTGAATCCAGATCCCATCAGTGGAGGTACACTCTGCATCACAGATCTAATTTGGCCCAATGCAAGTCTTTCCTAGGGCTGCCCTTACAACTCTGATCTACATGATTGTGTCTGAAAATCTATTTAAAACATTGTCAGTACTTCAAAAGACTAATTCAGTTTTTTAAAAGTTTAAATGTTCATGCAAGTATCAAAATGCCTGAAAATTGCAGCTGTTGGGGCCATACCATTAACAGACATTATTTGGGTGATATGGCATGGTATCCTATGTTATGGTTAGTTTTGGCTTCACCATATCATATGACCTAAATAACACAATTTTCAGGCATTTTGGAGCTTGAGTGAACATGGAAAGCCCTTAACACAGCATGCTAAATTGAAAGGCATTTTAAAAATTGAATTTGATTACATTTTAAGAAAACTATATATACAATTTCCTGATCAGGCAAACTTGAACTTGAAAAAGAGAAACTCAATGTAAAAGGAAGACATATCATGAGAAGAAATCCCACACCATTTAGAAGGGTAAGAGTTATGTCTATTAAGTGGCTAATTTATTAAGTGAAAAAAAGTAAAATAAATCTACCAAAGGGAACTGACGACTTATCTGAAAAAGTCCCACATTTCTTTTGCTGATTTTGAATTCTCCCTTCCGCAACAGAACCCATAACTGAGGGGCTGATTTCATACCACATCGGCAAAGAAAAATGCATCACCTAATGAAATTATGACATCAGGTGACTGACGGATGGTCAGGTCCCACCCACCTGTCAAAATGGCCCATAGGCATTGGGGGAGCCTAAGGATCCAGTACACTAGCTGAAAATGGTTCCTCACCCCTGCAGTACACACTACTGTGGTGAGGCAACATAGTGTTTTATACAGTAGCAGATTGCAGTGTGTGTGTGATGCTCACCTGACCTACACCTAGGAAAAAAGAAATCAAATGCACAGTTATAAGATGGGGGATACTTGGCTCAGAATACTTCATGCGAGAAGGATCCTGGAATTGTTGTTGATCACAAGCTGAATATGAGTTAAGAGTGCAATGTGGCTGAAAAAAGACAAATGCTATTTTAGGCTGCATTAACAGAAGTACAGTTTCTAAATCACATGAGGTACTAATTCCTCTCTATTCGGCACTGGTTAAGACTCATCTTGAGTACTGCATCCATTTCTGGACACTGCACTTTAAGAAGGATGCAGACAAACTGGAACAGGTTCAGAGGAGGGCGAGGATGATCAGGGGACTGGAAACAAAGCCCTATGAGAAGAGACTGAAAGAACTGGGCATGTTTAGCTTTGAGAAGAGAAGACTGAGGGGAGATATGATAGACTCTTCAAGTACTTGAAAGGTTGCGACATAGAGGAGGGCCAGGATCTCTTCTCAATCATCTCAGAGTGCAGGACATGGAATATTGGGCTCAAGTTACAAGAAGCCAGATTTCAACTGACATCAGGAAAACCTTAACTGTTAGAGCGGTACGACAACGGAACCAATTACCTAGGGAGGTGGTGAGCTCTCCAACACTGGAGGCATTCAAGAAGCAGCTGGATACTCACCTGTCAGGTATGCTTTAATTTGGATTTCTCCATTAAGCAGGGAGTTGGACTTGGTGGCCTTATAGGCCCCTTCCAACTCTACTATCCTCTGGTTCTATGACCTTTGGTTGCCTGTATCACTGCTGCATACCAGAACAGAGAGGGGGAGGAGCATGGTGGAGCTCGGTTTGACACAGTGCAAACTCACCAGTGGGGCCAATCTGGTGCTATCGCCACTCTGTTTACACCACGACAACACCACTGTATTGCCCTCCCCCTTTGTTATGGAGCAGTGACTTGGATGACTGGAGGTCAGGTGAGCACCAGCTCCCCACCTTATCATCCGCTACTGGTTTTATAGATGCACCAGGCAAAAATTCTTAGATAACACAGTGCATTTTATGGATGCATGAGACAAAAATTCTTAGCTGGGTATGTAGCAAGTGTTTGGTAAAGCTGCTCCTGTAAAATTTCTGCCTGGACATTCAAATAGATAGAACACAAATCAATAGAACACAAGAGGAATTAAGGGAGCAACACAAAGTACAGGAAGAAAGTGACAAGGAAGAACAGGACTGCAACAGCAACAAATCCCCATGGAGGACTGTCACTGTAAGGGCAAGGAAAAACAGGAGGGATTCAGAACTGATGCAACTAACAAATCGCTTTCAGTGTCTCTCGGCAGACAGCACCTCTGAAGAGCCTCAACAAACTCACCTGCATCAAGAGACACTGGCTGCAAAGGAAGACTCCACACCCCGGAAGAAGGAAGCTCATGCAACCACCGCTCGTGGCAAAAAGAGGAGGGTGCTGGTGGTTGGAGACTCGTTGGTCAGGGGGGTGGAGGCACCGGTATGCCAGCCGGACAAAATGAATCGGGAAGTCTGTTGTCTCCCTGGGGCACGCATCCGGGACGTCGCTGACAACCTGCCAAGGCTCATTGGGAAACAAGATAGGTACCCCTTTCTCCTCATCCATGTGGGCACGAACGACACGGCCAGAAACACCTTGGAACAGATCACCTCAGACTACGAGGCTCTGGGTAGGAAGGTCAAGCATTTGGGGGCGCAGGTGGTCTTCTCATCAATTCTTCCTGTGAAGGATAGAGGACTACAAAGGGAAAGGAAAATACTGCAGGTCAATGACTGGTTACACAGATGGTGTCGACGGGAGAGGTTTGGATTCTGGGACCATGGTCTAAGCTTCTTGGAGGGGAGACTGTTGGCAAGAGATGGGCTGCACCTCACGAGGACTGGGAAGAATCTCTTTGGCAGAAGTATGGCAAAACTCATCAAGAGGGCTTTAAACTAAAGCCTCTGGGGGATGGAGATGATAGCTTAAAGACCAATCCAAAGACAGCGGGTTGTAAACGCAAGGATTTGAAGGGTACAGGAGACACTGGGAGAGAGAAAGGGATGCACGGCAAAGCTCACGGTATATTAACGGAGGAATCCAATCGGGACAAAAGAGACTTCTGGTGTCTATATACCAACGCGCGGAGCTTGGGAAACAAGCAAGGGGAGCTTGAAGTCTTAGTGCATCAAGGCAAATATGACTTCATAGGGATAACAGAAACTTGGTGGGATGACTCCCATGATTGGAATATAGCCATTCAAGGATATAAACTCTACAGAAAGAATAGAAGCAACAGAAAAGGAGGGGGAGTAGCATTATACGTCAAAGACAAATACACCTCTATGGAAATCCAAGAGAGCGAACAAAGTGGTCCGATAGAGACCAATTGGGTAAAAATAAATGGAGAAACAAATAAAAGCGACATGGTAGTAGGTGTCTACTACAGACCCCCTGGCCAAGAAGAGGTGGTAGACGAGCCCTTTCTCAAACAGATCTCTGAAATCTCAAGGAGGCAAGAAGTAGTAGTGATGGGGGACTTCAATTACCCGGATATCTGCTGGGAGACAAACTCTGCGAAGCACAAAGCCTCCAACAAATTCCTGATGGGCCTTGCTGATAATTTCCTCTTTCAAAAAGTAGAAGAAGGAACAAGGGGATCGGCAATCCTGGACCTGATCTTAACTAACACGGACGAATTGGTCACGGGAATTAAAGCGGTCGGTACCTTGGGGGAAAGTGACCACGTAATGCTGGAATTTGGGATTCTGGGGAAAGCCAAAGAAGAATATAGTCAAACATGGACCTTGGATTTCAGGAAAGCCGATTTTAGCAAGCTCAGGGAAATGATGGGTAGGATCCTGTGGCTAGATAGACTAAAGAAAAAAGGAGCCCAAGAAGCGTGGGAGTTCATGAAGAACGTATTACAAAAAGTGCAATCGCAAACAATTCCAAAGAGGAAGAAAAATGGAAGACATCGGAAAAAGCCAATGTGGCTACACGGAAGACTGGTGGAGGAGGTAAAAGTAAAAAAGAGCATGTATAAAGAATGGAAGGAAGGACGCATCACCAAGGAAGAGTACCAACGAGCGGCTCGGGCTTGCAGGAATAGCGTAAGGAAAGCTAAAACCCAGAATGAGCTGAGGCTGGCGAGGGAAGCGAGGAACAACAAAAAGGGGGTTTTCAGATATGTTCGAAACAAGAGAAAGACCAAGGAAACGGTGGGAATGCTGCTCAATGAGGATGGCAAAATGTTGACAGATAACGAGGAAAAAGCAGAACTGCTCAACACCTATTTTCCCTCCGTTTTCTCCCAAAAAGGGAACAGTGTGCAACCTTGCATCGGTAGCAATCTCAGTAAGGGGTCGGGACTGCAGTTCGAGATTGATAAGGAGATAGTCAGGAAATACCTAGTTAACCTAAATGAGTTCAAATCTCCAGGGCCTGATGAACTGCATCCCAGAGTATTGAAGGAACTTGCGGATGTACTCTCGGAACCTCTTGCCATCATCTTTGAGAAATCCTGGAGAACGGGAGAGGTGCCGGAGGATTGGAGACGGGCAAACGTCGTCCCGCTCTTTAAAAAGGGTAAAAAAGAAGATCCGGGGAATTACAGGCTGGTCAGTCTGACTTCAATACCGGGAAAGATATTAGAACGGATAATAAAAGAGTCCATTGGCAACTATCTAGATGACAATGCTGTGATTAGAAGGAGCCAGCATGGGTTTGTCAAGAAAAAATCCTGTCAAACTAATCTCATCTCTTTTTTTGATCAGGTCACTAGCTTAGTAGATGGTGCAAATGCTGTAGATGTCATCTATCTAGATTCAGCAAGGCGTTTGACAAAGTCCCCCACGACCTTTTGATTAGCAAACTAGTCAAATGCGGACTACATGGAAATACTGTCAGGTGGATTCACAACTGGTTGGAAAACCGTACTCAAAGAGTGGTCGTCGGTGGCTCTGCTTCGGACTGGAAGGAGGTCTTGAGTGGAGTGCCACAGGGTTCTGTCCTGGGGCCAATACTCTTCAACATTTTTATCAATGACTTAGATGATGGGGTGGAGGGAAGCCTTATGAAGTTTGCCGATGATACGAAACTGGGAGGGATAGCTAACACAATGGAAGACAGGAATAAAATCCAAAGGGACCGGGATAGACTAGAAAATTGGGCTGAAATTAATAAAATGACATTCAATAAAGACAAATGCAGGATTCTGCATTTAGGCCACAAAAACAAAATGCACGGGTACAGGATGGGAAATACCCGGCTTAGCAGTAGTGCGTGTGAGAAGGACCTTGGAATTGTAGTGGATCGCAAGTTGAACATGACCCAGCAGTGTGATGCTGCGGCAAAAAAGGCAAACATGGTTTTGGGCTGCATAAACAGAGCTATAGTTTCCAGGTCGAGGGAAGTAATAGTCCCACTATATTCTGCATTGGTCAGGCCTCATCTGGAATACTGCGTTCAGTTCTGGGCGTCTCATTTTAAGAAAGATATAGGCAAGTTAGAGCGGGTTCAGAAGAGGGCGACGAGGATGATAGCCAGTATGGAGAACAAGTCTTATGAGGAAAAGTTGAAGGAACTTGGCATGTTCAGTCTGGTGAAGAGAAGGCTGAGGGGTGACACGATTGCACTCTTTAAGTACCTGAAGGGCTGTCAAATAGAGAGGGTACAGATTTGTTCTCTGCTGCCCCAGAGGGTAGGACTAGGTCTAATGGTTTTAAGTTGCAGGAGCGTAGATTCAGATTGGACATTAGAAGAAACTTCTTGACAGTAAGGGCGGTTCGGCAATGGAACCGACTGCCTAGGGAGGTGGTGGGATCCCCTTCGCTGGATGTCTTCAAGCAGAGGCTGGACAGCTATCTGCGGGAGATGCTCTAGCTGTGGATTTCCTGCTGTGAGCAGGGGGTTGGACTCAATGGCCTACAAGGCCCCTTCCAACTCTATGATTCTATGATTCTATGAAATGTTGCTGTGATGAAGGAATATACAGTAGGGCCCCATTCATACAGCGGGTTACGTTCCGGACCCCCGCTGTAAAGCAAAAACCGCTGTAAAGCGGATCTCATTGAATAGAATGGTGCGTGATGCCCGAAAACTGTCTTAAAAGCAGAACAAGCTCCATATGAGTGGGGCTTTAGTCTAATTGTATCTAATTGAGACTGCTGCATTAGTGAAGCACTGTAAAGCGAAGCGCTGTAAAGTGGGGCCCTACTGTAGTGTGCTTTTATGGATACGTTAGGCATAAATTCATAACTGTGCATGCAGCTAGTATTTGAGGAAGCTGAACTGGAGAATTTCTGCCTGGACATACACCACACATTGCTGTGGTGAGGGAACATAGTGTGTTTTATGGATGCATCAGACGGAAATTCTTAGCTGTTTACATACCAAGTGCTTCCAGAAGCTGCAGCTGTAGAATGACAGGTTTCCTGTTAAATACAGGCATTAGCTGTTGAGGTATTCTGACAGCTCCCAATTTTAGGAAGAATTTGCTAATTCAGAGGGTCTAAATAAAGCGGGTCTTTTATATTTTTCCTCCCCACTCCCACTGCATGCCTCTCAAACTGTTTTTACTCGTCCCCTGTAATTTATCCTATATTTCTCCTTCCACGCAACTTGCAGAATATGCCCTCCCTCCAAAGTGCCACTTTCTCTTATTCCTCCTACAGTATTACGTTCACTTCAGTTTACTATTTTTTAAAAATTACCTTTTTCTAATTTCTGGCCCTTTTTCCACAGAGAAGGAAGACCACTCTACCCTGTCCCGTCCCATCCCCCAAACCTTTCTGACTCAGCCTCCTTTACTCCCCATGCAGGGAGTTGGTGGTTCTGGTATTGGCTCCCACAGCTCAGCAAAGGGGTTCCATTCAGCCCCTCCCTGCTCCACTTCACCATCCCAGATTTGTACGGAGAGCATCATTATGCATTCCCATTGATTAACATTGGCCAAAAATGCCTTTTTAATACAAACTACAAACATACCACACTACTATCAGACAAAAGCACATACTAGATGTTCTCCTCTAATTCATTAATTAATTAATTAATTAATTAATTCATTAATTCATTAATTAATTCATTAATTCATTAATTAATTAATTCATTAATTAATTAATTAATTAATTAATTAATTCATTAATTATCCTGCTCTTCCTCCCAGTAGGAGCCCAGGGAGGCATTGACTTAATCCTGGACTTGACACAACAGTCCATGTCCCCAAAAATGCAGTACAAATGAAGATATCTTTCTGGAAAAATGACCCCAGCAAAATCTGTGGAAGTAAAGGGCATACCACCTGCCAGTTTCAAAAAGTCAACCATCAAACGTTTAATTCATTAAAAATAAGCCATTTTCATCCTTTCTATCCCATACTTGCCACAGACCATTCTCAAACGTACATCTCTTATACTGCCAAGTTTCAACTCAGTCCACTGAAATATTTTTTAACTATAAGCCATAGTACTACTGCCCCCCGATTTCTCAATATAATGCCAGAATACAATTCAGCTGACTAGTTCTTAACATAGGGCCACAGCTGGGGTCCTATCAGCTTATCCATGCAGATCAGCAAAGAGATGAATTATTGCCCCCTCTCTGCTCATTAAATGATTGGTCTGATGACTAGGTGAAGGATACACACACAGGGTCTCTTTTATTTTTATTTCTACTGCTGCCAAAATCAGTGAGGTCTTGGGGACTGGAAAATTTTGTTTGGAGGTCTGGATCAGCCCCTCCCAGGGGGCTAGGCACCCCCATGAAGATGAAAGATGTACAAAGGAGCAACAAGACAAAGCGAAAAGCAGCAATCACCACAGATGCATTGCAGCATAGTTGGGCATCAATCCCACCGGCCGCCATAGGACTTCTATGCCTTAATGGCTGCATAACGTATAGCAAATTTAGCAGATCTATCTCCTTGTCATTGCCCATTATTTCATTCATACAATATAGCTGTTAATGGCACAAGAATTCTGCCAAGATAACATGCAACAAAGCCACAGTGAAAATATTACAGTTTAGATTAAAAGTACTTCTTGCAGGTCATGCAGAAAGAACGGGGAAAAATACCATTATCTCCATAAATACGCTGGCTCCCCCTACTGAGCAAATTTAAAAAAATGTACAATTCCTTATTGCTAAGGGAGGAGTCCCCCTCTAGGATGCACACCTTAAAGGGGTGAGGGGGTTTGAGAGTGTTGAAGAAGCTGACAGCAATGCCATCAGGAGGCTAGACCAAGAAGCTAGACTCCTAGAAGGGACACCCAAGGCAGAACGGTCAAAGCTGAGACACCAGACTAAGGTGCATCCACACTCAGAGGAAGGCAATGGTAAACTTCCTCTGAATACTTCTTACCACGAAAATCCTATAAACAGAGTACCCAAACTGCAACACGAGATAGTGCTGGAAAATGAGACCCCAGGTCAGATGGCACTCAATGAGCTACCGAGGAAGAACAAAGGACAAGTACGAGTAGCGCTGTGACTAATGACACAGCTGGGTCAAAGCCGAATGGAAGCCCAGAGGCTGATGCACACAGATGCAAAAGGAGAGTCCGGAGTTGTACGATGCACACAACAGGAACATGCAAAGGGGGGAAGCATGAACCAGGGAAAGTAAGAAACTGTCAAGCAAGAAATGGAACGTATCAACATTACAATACTTGGTGTGAGGGAATTAAAATGGACAGGAATGGGACATTTTCAATCAGGCAACTACAAAATATTTTATTCAGGAAATGCGGAACTAAGAAGAAATGGGGTTGCTTTAATGTGAGAAGTAATGTAGTAATAGCAACTAGGAGCTATAACACAAGGTCTGAGTGAGATATATAAATGAGATTAAATGGGAAACCTATTAACAGCCATCATCCAAGTCTATGCTACAATGGCAAACATAGAAGAAGAGGAATTGGAAAGATTTAGAAGTACAGGAAGAAACTGATCACACCCCAAAATAACATGTGCTGATAATCATGGGGGACTGGAATGCAAAACTAGGAAACAAAGAAGAACTAGGAATTGTGGGGAAATGGGGCTTAGGAGATAGAAAGAAGCAGGATAAAGACTTATTGAATTCTGTGTAGCCAATAATTTATTTCCTGCAAACACATTTTTGAGCAACCAAAAAGACGACTGTACACATGGACATCACCAGATGGTCAATATAGGAATTTATGTAATTGGTAGCAGAAGAAGGAGAAGTTCCATACTTACTGCGAAAACAAGACCAGAAGCAGACTGCTGTACAGATCATGAACTGGTCATATAAAAAATCAGAGTAAAGCTAAAGAACAACAACAAAGTAATCATAATGCCAAAATAAAATTTAAAGAACATCCCAGAAGAATATAAAGATCAAATAAGGAACAGATTTGAGGCCTCATAGGGTTGCCATAAGTCATAATCAACTTGAAGGCATATAACAACAACAAGGGAGGAGAATGTATTATCCATTCCTGAATCCTTTTTTTCCAGCACAAATCAGTACTAAGGATGCTCTGAATTTTCACCCATAGCAATTTTCCGCATGAAGAATGGGCTTCAGGTGGCAAAAAGTTTAGTAAAGCTTCCCTTTTGCTTATCTTTTCTGCTTGTTCACAGTGTGTGCACAAATGTTTATTTCCTTAAGGGCCATTTTATCCAAACCAAGGGTGTAGTTGTCCTGGGTCACAGGGGCTCGTAGACCTGTTACTGTTTTGGGAACAGGGTCCCAGCCAGGTTCCCATGTATGAGCCTATTATTATTATTATTATTATTACTACTACTACTACATTTGTATACCGCCCCATAGCCGAAGCTCTCTGGGCAGTTTACAACAATCAAAAACATTAAAAACAAATATACAAATATACAAATTTAGAAACTTAAAAAAAAACAATTTAAAAACACATGCTAAAATGCCTGGGAGAAGAGGAGAGTCTTGACCTGGCGCCGAAAATATAACAGTGTTGTATGAACAATGTCCATAACTAGTATGAAAAGGGAGCGTGTTAGCCACTGAGAAAAGTCTTTGTCCTTTTGTGCTGATTGGAGCCAATTACAGTAAAAGGAGGTGTCAGCCACTGAGGAGACTCTTCTCAGTAGCTAACTCATAGCCTCCCTTTCATGCTGGTTGCCTCCTAGGGATGTCTGTTGTAATGGAGTGCAGTATCGCAAGATGACAGGGAAAGCAAGGGAGATGAGGGAAAGTGGAAAAGGGAGTGTGGCTGCAATGGGAGTGTGGTGCAACTGTCGTGAAGGGACCCTGCACTTCTGAATTTGCTGCTAAGCTACTGATCAAAACAGGGGTTCTTTCTGAGGTGATCACATTTAACCAGGTATCATGCAGGCACATCATGTTACACATCCAAATCAGGTTGGCTATGGAATTATATCACTATGCCAAAGCAGAATGAAGGCATAGATCATTACCTTCTCTGAATATTCATGCAAAATGTTTTCTTCAGCAACTACCCCAGCAGTATAGTAGCCTCCATTGCTTCAGCTCCCGTGGGCCCTCTTTGCCCTCTCTGTTGAATTGCAGCAGCAGCTGCTGACATCCTGCTCATTTCTGATGCTACTGGGCTTTGGGCTGGGGAAGGCAGCAACAACACTCTCAAAATTGAGCTTAGCAGGGGCCATGCGGACAGGTCAGTGCTTGCCATGGTCCATCCGTCCGTCCATCCATCCATCTATCCATCCGTCCATCCACCCACCCACCCACCCACCCATCCATAAAACCTTGGACAGAGCTTGGAAGTAACTCGTTAGAAATAACGAGTTACTTTTAATTAGTTACTTTTTTGGGTAACGAGTGGGTAACTTAGTTACATTTTACTTGTAACAGAACGAGTGGTAATTTTATTACTTTTCAACTGTAACTATAACTTTCCGGCGTTACATTTGGACGTTACTGGGAGGGGGGGACAGGAAGTCTACTCCTGTGATTGGTGAGCAAAAGACATGTGCCTCACACTAGGCTTCTGCGCACTGTTGCTCTTCCCTCGTGCTCTGTGTTAGGAGGCACGAGGGAGGAAGTGGAGAGCCAGACCGTGCTGGAGGGCAAGGCAGAAGCAGAAAGCAGAAGCAGAATGGAGGTGAAGAGCTGAGGTGTGTGACGATGGTGTGTGTGCGTGCGTGCCCCCACTGCTCGTTCTGCTGCCTTCCTTCCCGCCTGCCACCTCCTCTCCCCGCCTGCTTGTCGGTGGCTCCCCCCCCCCTGCTGCTGCTTCCCACACTCAACCTTTCTAAGGGAACATTTTCAGGCAAGCACCATGTCGATCGCAGTAGTTGAATCTTGAACAAAATGCATGTTCTTGTCAATTGCAAAGTGAAACTGACGAAAATGTAAGATCGCCTCTCCTGGAGGTCTCCCCGGGCTCATTCCTGGGCGGCGCGGCTAACAGGAAAGGGGCAGGCGAGACTCTGCGTTTTGGTCTCTCCTGCAAGAAACATGCAGCTGATGGGATTATTTCTGGGGCGAGAGAGGTGCAAGGGGTCAGCTTTGAGTTGGGGGCTGATCAAGATAAGTGGCTTAGGAAACGGGCACAGGCTCCCCTTCTAGGAGTAAGCTGATGAGGATGGGAGGCAGCTTCTGGGTGCAGGAATTGGTGGGAGTCCCCTTCGTGCACACAGTCCATGAGTTGCCTGCCTATAGGGTGGTATTCAACAAAATCCTTGGGCCAGCAGAACAACTCCAACTAGTGCAAGGGGATTTCCCCGTCCTCTCCTCCACATGTGCTTCATAACAACCCCAGATCTGCTCTGGAGGGTGGGGGAAATCTCAGAACAAATTTAGGGAGTGCATGGGAGAGAAGGAGTAAACGTTCTGTTGTGCAAGTAAAAGTCCTTGTGCTGACAAAATGCTTGTGATAGTGCTACATTGAGTACAGCCCATAGTATAGTTTTCAAAGAATATTAGCAGCTTTAGCTTTTTAAGTAGAGATAAATGCCCTGCCACTAGCAGAAATAACCATTAAAAGGTTTTGATCAGTGGATAAAAGTAATCACTCATCAGTTTTTGTGATGGAATTTTAGAGTTCAAAGACCAAAACTCAATTATAGTCCATTTGCTTATATTCACTCTTATACATTCCACCAAAACTAATAAACTATGAGGTTTCTTGGCTGGAAGAAGGGAAATATTGGTGCAAGAAATTAATGCTGAGTAAAATTTACTGAGATATTTGTGTATTATCAACACACACACACGCATGCATGCACACACATACAATCTGCATTTGAAGAGAAAAGGCTGAGTAGCTGCTGCATGAGCCAAGAAAAATGCTGCCTTTTTAGAGAACTGATGGCTTTGCTGAATTTCAGAAATGTGTTTGAAATCAGAGAGGTCTGTTTATTGGGAGGTTATAAAAAATAGATAGGACAAGACATGACTTAGACAATTTCAAGTCTCTCCCTCTAACAGCTGCCCTTTGCTATGACCCTGACCTTTAGTTTCATCACGCCAAAAGTCCCTTAAATATTTGTTCAGATATTTTGGGAATAGGCAGGTAACAGCTATGATGTCTGCTCTGATTAGTTTCCAAGCTGAAGAATATGATATTAAGGAAAATATATTATAAGAATTCCTAGGGACTCATTATTCTGGAAATAGTAAAGCATTCATATGTAAAGTGCATGTTGAGATGTAGCATTATAAAAAAAAAATACTTTTTACTAACCAAACAATTTGGTGCCAGAATAACAGGAAACAAATATTACATTTTTAAGCCATCCCTACATCTTTATTTTCTAGTGGCCTGTATAATTAGCTTTGAGTGCTATAGTCAGGTCTGTGGCTTCCTTTGGAATCAATCCATCTCTTGTTTGGCCTTCCTCTTTTTCTACTCTCTTCTGTTTTTCCCAGCATTATTGTCTTTTCTAGTGAATCATGTCTTCTCATGATGTGTCCAAAGTATGATACATAGAGATCGGGAATACCATGGTCTGAATGATCCTGACTTTTGTGTTCAGTGATACATCTTTGCATTTGAGGACCTTTTCTAGTTCTCTCATAGCTGCCCTCCCCAGTCCTAGCCTTCTTCTAATTTCTTGACTATTGTCTCCATTTTGGTTAATGACTGTGCCAAGGTATTGATAATCCTTGACTAGTTCAATGTCTTCATTGTCAACTTTAAAGTTACATAATTTTTTTGTTGTCATTATTTTAGTCTTTTTGATGTTCAGCTGTAGTCCTGCTTTTGTGCTTTCCTCTTCAACTTGCATTATCGTCATGATCTGTGGGTGGGTGGGTAGGAGGCAACAAGGGAGGAGGTGGAGAGTGAGACAGGGTGGAGTGGAGAAAACAATTGTTTTAAAAAATGGAGTGGAGGGGAAAAGAAGCCAGAGGTCAAGAACATGGATAAAGGAGGAGAAGGAGGCAGAAGCAGAATGGAGATAAAGAATTATGGAGGTGAAAGATGACAACGTGTCTGTGTGTGTGTTTGCACTTGGCACATAAAGTGGCCTCCACCACCCTCTCTGGTTACTGATTTGCATTTGAAGTATTTTAACTTTTTTGCATCTCAGGGGAAAATGTTTGCTTGGGTGAGTGTCCCTTAGTTGGTGGCAGGGCAGGGTCCAGGAGGTGGTTAAGTGAGAGAGATTATGCTTGCTGGCTGAGTGGGGGGGGTTGCACTTGATTTTACATGCAAAGATCTGAGTAGTGGCCTCTGCCTCCCTCCCTTACCAGTGGAGAGACCACCATTGCTATAAAAAGAATTATTCTACTCCGTCTGTATGTGTGTGTGTTTATTTTTAATGTTGTTTTAGGCTATTTAGATGTGCAGCAACCAAGGCCAGCGCCTTGTAGACTTTTTTTTAAAAAAGTAACTGAAATGTAACTGTAGTGATTACTTTTGAGAAAAAGTAAAGTAATCAGTTACTTTCAGAGCAACTGTAATTGTAACGGTAATTACTACTTTTTTGGGCCATGTAACTGTAACTGTAACTGATTACTTTTTAAAAGTAATCTTCCAAGCTCTGACCTTGGAGCAGTTTATATAAAACAATACAAAATAGTCATTACAAAACAGTGACAAAATCAAACTTTAAAAATGAGCAGACATATACATATAAAAGCAACACGGCTTTTTAATGTGTATGTGTGCATGCGCATAAAGTAATTACATGTCTAGGTAGGCTTGCCTAATTACAATATCTTTTAGCAGTTGTCAAAAACAGTACAGCAAAGGTGCCTGCCTAGTATTAATAGGCAGGGAGTTCCAGAGGTAGGTGCTGCCACAAAGGATTGATTCATTGCAAGAGCAAAACAAACATTATGTGACACTTGTAAAACTGCCAGTTCTGATATGATATAAACCAATCTTAGCTTCTTATATTGTCTAAAGCACACATTAGCTATTGGCAATTGGTCACAGTATAGAAGGACAAGGTTGGACAAGTCTCCCTTCCTCTCCACCTGCAAAGTCTCTTTCCCTGCTGCATGAAATAAATGTTTGTTAACTTATCTATAGATGTATATGTATATTCAACAACAAGCTTTTTGTTTCCCTTTATCAATGTATTAACCACCAGTACTTTATTACTGAAGAACTGACTAAACGACTGAAAACAATGAAGAGAGCTAAAACAGAAAATTGTTTCATGCATTCCTTTGTTTTTAAATTTTGAAAAAGGGCCCTTATTTTACTAACTGAAGTGCAAGGATCAGAATCATGGTGGTTTCAGACTTTCTTTTTTCATGCTTCCTTTCACTTCTATTATTCATAATAATCTCCAGCCCTTTTTAGTTAACAGAATCTCCAAAGATATGAGTATCTGGGAAAACAGCGAAAAAGCCAGAGGAAATTAATGAAAAGGCTAAACATTATCCTTTCAGAAAAAAAATGAGAAACCACAGGAAAATAGTTCAATGCCACAAACGTTTCAGTTATGTTCTTGATTATACAGACACATACACACTTTAAGTGGTGCAAAAAGCACTTCATTCTAGAGAGATGAATCAAAATGGTATAGAAAAAGGGAGACAGAAACTGATATTATGATAGAAGATCATTATGCCTTTTCTCAGACCACATTTTTTCCAGCTTGTAAAATGTGTGGAGATTTAGTGAAATAATGTAGATGGGTGAAATTTCAGAAGCATTTGGCTTTATCATGAGACAGCAATTTAGAACAATGAGCAGCTTGTCAACTCCCCTTATTCATTTGGTTTTAGAATGGGTCGTGTACAGACTATTATGAAGCTGATCCTTAACATCACATATCAACAAACCAAGGCAGGCAGCTACACTTGCTGCAATCTCCTGTTGGTTCTGTATTAATAGATATAATTTCACAAAGTTAAAATAGGAATGTGTGGAATTTCTTTGTTAATATATGTCTTTTGTCTAAGCATGGATTCACAAGTTTTTCCTCCCACAGAGTTCCTTTCTTATTCCTCTCTTGAGCATGGGTTAGCTCATGATCCAAGCATTTTCTGTACCATTCACAAAACAGGAATGCATGTGAATATCCATTATGGAGCAGTTAATTAAATCCAATGTTTTCAATATGTAGCCTGTCAGTTATGAAGGGCACATAAGTGTATAAACGTTAACTTTTCTCTTTAAAATATATGCAAGAGGAGGACTAATTTCTTGAAAATGAAAGCCACAGTTTATTGTGTGTGTATACTTTGTAATGGATCTCATGCATGGTTTCCTGTTTCCCAAGGTGCAATGTGCACCTGTAACAGTATTCACAATCAAGGCGCCTACTGCACTCTTCATTGCCACAAATGGGGTCCTCAAATCCAGTAAGTAAGGCAAAGTAGAGTTGGAATAGGCCCTATCTGCAGCATGAAATGCAGAGCAGGCACACAGGCATTCTGGTCCTGGTGCACAGCAACAATGTCATTGCTTCAGAGCCCACTGCAGATTGTTTGGATTCTGCTACAAAATGGATATGAGAGCACTGAAAGAGTCGACTATCACATTCTAGCAAAAAGGTCTGGCGCTTATAGAGATGAACAACATTCCTACAGTGTATCAGTAGTGAACAACATGATGGGATAGCAGCTTTCACCTGACCTTGTTTGGTCATGTTGCTGCTGCTTACCAAGAGGTAAGGGACAAGGTGGCAGTGAAGTTGATGCGGCACAAACACACCAGTGGAGCCAAGATACTACTGCTGAAGTGCTTGCACTGCACTGATCTTAACATCACCCCTCCCCCTTCCAGTAAGCAGCAGTGATACTGCTGATAGGAGGTCAGGTGGTGTCGAGACTTTGGATCGGGATCCTGAAGACGATGTGGGAGAGAGTGGGGAGGGGGATTTGGAATTCCAGGAGTTGCAGTTAGGGAGTGAAGAGAAGGGGGGAGAGAGATGTCTGCAGTAAGAGACCTTGGGATTCCAACGGCCGAGGACTCAGCCCTGCCAGTTCGCACGCCTCCTTTCGAGCAGCGGGGAGGGGAGATGGAAGAGGAGACGGAGAGAAGAGGATACGTAACCCCTCCTCAGCCCAGCAGCCCCGTAAAGAAGCCAGTGTCCAGTTTCCACTCACCCGCCCCCCTCGCACGGGATAGAGACGTCAGTGCCTCAGAGGGAGAGGAACCCCCATCCCCTCAAGCTCGCAGATGGCAAAGGAGGGAGGAACAGAAAAAGGCGGAGGGAGGGGGATCTCTCCGAAGGAGCGCGAGGCTGCGCTACCGCCTCCCTCCTTCATAAGGGGTGGGGAGGCGGGAAAACTTCACTCTGTCAACTTTCTTTCAATGCTGCAGGAATAGGCACTTAGGGAATCTAATGAGTTAGATTAGGGGCTTGCATGAAGCGCAGTAAATTCAATGTGGAAATTTTCTTAATAAAGCAAGAATTAATCACATCCCTGAGTTCCGTTATTGCCTCTCATCCTGGGCACGAGAGGTGGGTCCCACCATGCCAACCCCTATTGCATTTTATAGTGTGAGCAGACAGACTATGAGGCAGATGGAAGATATATGACCTCTTACTATCCCATAACAGACGAGAGGTAATATGCACTCATACTAATGCCACTAGTCTAGTGGTGATATATTATGGTTTTAAGGTTTGATTCCAAAACTACTTCTAACTATGGCTGTAAACACACTAGTTGCTTACAGGAAAGCATTTCCATTGGCCACACCTGGAGGGTGAATGGGTTGATCTGCGAATCAGTTGTGAAATCTTTTTGAAGCTGAATTTTAAAAAATGCATTCAAGCTGATCCCACCGGGTTTAACAGTAAAAAGGGGCAGGATTTGACAGCGTCGTGTGCCCCCATTTTCAGGAGAGAGAGGAGGAGATGCACTGGAACTGGCAAACAGTGAGTGTGTTTTCTACCCTATATCTAATACCCACTGGTTGGTTCGGAATCAGACTCAGTTTGTAGGGCTCAGGAATCCTGGATAATAGTATGCATTAGATATTTTCTAGCTATACAATGTCCTTCTCACCTGAAGTCCAACATTATCTGCTTGTCCACCTTTAATTAGCTGAGAAATAAAAAGGCCACAGGCAAATTCAGCACCTCCTCTCACACTTATTCCAAGGCCTTCATGATGCAGACGATCTAACCTCACCTCCTTCAGTTTTCTACAAAAGTTGGAATAAGATAAACATTTGTGACAAAGTTTACAGTTGCAACTTAAATGTTCCTATATCTCAAGCACTTTTATCTTTCATAGGTGTTAAAGTTTTCAGCTTCTGAAGAATGTGGAGTGTGTGATTCTATACTTTACTTTATCCTATAAATTACTTGTATTTGGTAATGCTGTGCTTGCATATAACTGAGCCAGTCCTAGGAAAGGAAAGGCCATGGGAAGCAGCTTCAAGCTTTCTTACTGAGTAGTCATAGGTTCTTCTCCTTTGCCCTGGCTTGGTACACCAGACTCTTATAGGGCCGCCACCATATTTTTTTACTCTTATTCCTTTAACAGCTGCACAACAAACAGAAATTCAGCTGGTATTATTTTTTTAAATTACTTGTTTCTATGTTGGAAAAGGCACCTGTGCAACTTCTGTCTGCTGGGCAGCTGTTGAAGACACAGGAAAAAAAGCTGCAACAACCCTAGTCTCATTCTCCACACATCAAATGTAAACACAGATTTAGGGTGTAATCCAGTACATGTCTACTCAGAAGAAAGCTCCATTGGGTTCAATGGAACTTACTCCCAGGTGAGTGTGTATTCGATTGCAGTCCGTTAGCTCTTTAATCAGCAGGGCTTCTGGTCTTGGATGGCCAGGACTGAGGGAACAGCTCTGCCTAGGGTTGCCAGGTTCAGGACCTGAGAATGATCCTGTATCTTTAAGAGAAGAGAAAGCCAAGTGCAGGTGTTGTTGCAACACTGTAATGGGAAAAACCACAAGGTGGAATTCTCCCTTCCCCCTGCACAACTTTTAAAGTTATAGAAGACCTTTTGGAGGCTGGGCCTGGCACCCAAGAGGTCTTCTGTATCTTTAAAAGTTGTGCAGGAGGAAGGGAGAATTCCACCTTGAGGTTTTTCCCATTACAGTGTTGCAAGAACACCTGCACTTGGCTGACTTTCTCTTCTCCTAAAGATACAGGATCAATCTCAGACTCTGAGCCTGGCAACCCTAGCTCTGCCTCCTATTTATTATCAGGATGAGGGAGGAAAAAGTGGGAAGAATTTCAGAAGGAAACCTGCCATGTGTGATTGCTTGGCATTAACTTTCTCCTACAGGAACAACTGGTCATCAGAAAATTATGTAATGAGGAGGGAGGTCACCTGAGGTTAGGTGGGGACCTGGGCAGATCATTGATCTACGTGCCTATGTATGCTTGCCAAGTTCTCAAGCAAGAATTAATCAAGCAGTAAAAAAAAAAAAAAGTGTGCCCATATACAGAGATGTACATTGTTCAAACCTACCTAGATCGTTTAGGTGTCAACTGATCATACTCCACTTGATGTTTTAATGGGATAAGAGGGCGGATGGCCTCAAACAATGGCAACCGGCTTGGTTCATTTATTACATACTTCAGATCTCCCACCAATACTGGAAGATTCATGGATCTACAGAATAAGATTGAAGAGCGTTATAAGGAGAATGTACAATTAACTATTGACAATGTACTCAATATATTATATTCCCTGGCAATAATGCTTATATTACATTTTTCCCTACTGAGAGTAATATTACTTCTACTTCTATTTCAGAATTCACTTAGTGGAGTTAAAACAAAATAAATGAGCTTAAACGCTTTTAATTTTTTTTTAATGTGGATAAAATATACTGATACATACTCCTGCACACTATCTGTGGCTATATTGTTCAATGAGAAAGATGCATTTATTTGACAGATGGCAGTCATAGTCCACTTGATGTACTATCATCCAGGGAGAAAGAATTGTTTGCGTTACTTTTTACAGATTTCAGTACTAGATTTTGATTATGAATTTCAGTAGCATGGGATGCATTGTTTCATGAGATTTTGTTGACTTTGAAGTTTGCCCTATATAGGGTTGCCAGGCCTGGCCTCCAAGAGGTCTTCTGTATCTTTAAAAGTTGTGCAGGGGGAAGGGAGAATTCCACCTTGTGGTTTTTCCCATTACAGTGTTGCAAGAACACCTGCACTTGGCTGACTTTCTCTTCTCCTAAAGATACAGGATCAGGCCCTGAGCCTGGCAACCCTAATATGTTGATGTCAAGGGTGGGACAACCAGGTATGATCCTCTTTCTGTGCATTCTCTGAATGCCTGAATGTCATATGAACATAGGGTATATATGTTTTTTGTTATAACTTCCACATTCTTATGACACTGAGAACATGTTTTTAGGATTAAACTTGCAATCCTATCATAAACATGCTTACTCAGGAGTAAAACCATCTGTGTTTGATAAGACTAATATTGAAGTAAGTGTGGTTGATTACCTGCATAACAGCATTTTAAAGGGACTCTATAATAACAACTTTATGAAAGTAACGGAATTAATCTGTAGCCTGCTGAGTTACTCAAGCCTAAGCAAAGACAGAACTCCATACTGTCTGTGTTCTTTATGACATCAATCATCACCAGATACTGGACACCCTAGTATGTCACTTGATGTACAAGTAACACATTATTAATGGCAATTAAATACACACCAGGGTGATGCTATCGCCCAATATTATAGGAAGTGCCAAACTGAATACATTGTAATTTCAGTGTGACAAAAACTGCTTTTTCAGTGTTGGCTTTTGATTATATAATTTCTGTATTATGCCACAATATTTAATATAAATGCATTTTAAAACCACCAAATGTGTGTGTGCATATCTCTGTCTGTCTATCTATCTAGTATTTTCATGGCAAGCAGTGTTCAAGTAAAAGCACTTATCCATTAAGGATAATGTAATTCTAGAAGTATTTATTCCATGGGGTAGTCATGTTAGTCTGTTGTGGCAAAAACAAAATTTTGATGCATCTTAAAGATTAATAAGATCTATTGTGGCATAAGCTTTTCAGGATTAGGGCCCAGAACATCAGATACATGAAGTGGTCACTTAAGTGGCTAGGTGTACACACACACATTCCATAAGAACAGAAAGATGGAGGAAAAAAATGGCAATAGAGCTGTGCCAACAGTCCTACATACAGTACATGTTAATACAGAATTTATTAAGCATGGATGTGATCTATTCCTAACATAAATGATGAAACAAAAAAATCTTATTAATGTGTATATGGTACTTAACAGAATAATACAAGCAAAAAGACCGGTCCCTGCCTCAATGAGCTTACAATTTAAATTTCAACAGAAGGGAAAAGAAGACAGAGGAAAGGGGAACAGGGGAAGAATATACACGGGCAGAGCAATCCAAATGAGGGGAAGCCAGCTGGAGGGGGGGTGGAAGAGGAGCCAGTGGGAAGCTCCATGGTATCCACTTGATGCTCAGGAGTGACTGGCCCGCCTGAATGCAGGTTCTGTTGGGAACTGTGTGTGGGACCCAGAAGGGAAGAGTCAGCTCCCACTAATATTCCTACCAAGGAGTAAGTACTCCCTATAGACAACCATTGCCATTATTTTCCTCTGCTGACCCTTTTGCTGGCGGAATTTTCCTGCGGATCAGGGCCCATAGGAACACTCCAAGGGGTCTTGGATGCCATGTAAGTTGTCCCTATAGCTCATTTCCCGCCATGCCCCCAGAACACTCCATTTGGGGGCTACCACTGGTTTCCACCAGCTCTATATCCACCAGGCTGGTGTCCCTGGCGGACCCCTGGCTGAGCCAGCAGGATCCTGGCAGCACCAGCTGAGCTGAGATGAGGGGCTTCTGCAGGGGGTGTCTGGCATTACCATGAGCCTGCCGGCTCAGCCAGGGGTCCACTACATCCAACTCCCCCCAGCCCGGCACAAATACTAGTTGGATTGTGCCCCAAAGCAGTTACAGGTACTCAGAGTTTGTTTCTGGAGAGAGCAAGGAATGGCACCTTTGAAAATGAAATATTTATCTAGCAAAATGGATTTAGGGCTTTGAGGAGATTTCATTGAAATATGTGGACTATAATAAGCCAAATACCTATGTAATAATATTTTACATTTTATTTAAGTCTAAGAAATCTTTCCTAGCTTTTAGGGGCAGGGTTGAGGAGGAAAATGTTTGAGGTATGTGTTAGGATTGCAACTCCAATTAAGTTTTAAATAATTAATCCTGAATTCTTCCTGTTTTCACAAGCTGCAGGCAATGCTTTATGAATGGTGAAGCAATTAGAGCGTCCTGTGTTAGACTAAACCGGGTGTGTAGCCAAGGCTATACAAAACTATACTTTAACACAAAGGGCACATGGAAATTCGAAAATGTCTACATTTCACTCCACTGCTATTAATTAAGATATGTCCAAAAACTATAACAGCCAGAATCATTCATCTATAAAGAGTGGAAAAATACTGTCATCTCCTCTGACAATAACAAAATGGGCCAGGTAAAAATTCAGCTTATGGGTGAAATGCTGAGTGAGAATAGTATGCAGTAAAACTGCAAAGATGTCAGAAACTATATTTGTATCTTGTTATAGTATTGTTTACATTATTTGTATTATGAAAAATTAAAGGGTATAGAACAAAAATGATAGTAGCACTTTCTGATTATCTCTGAGCTAAATTAATAAAGGATGCAATCCTACACACACTTACTTGAGAACAAGTCCCATTGAATACAATGGGGTTTACTTCTGAGTAGACACATAAAGGATTTCACTGTGCATGGTCATATGTGGCTAGGGAACCAAAGACTATATGAAATTAAGCAAAGTTAACAACTGGATTATATTATTAGCATTTTCAAAGGAGCAGATGACCTTTTGTTTCCTAACAGTAATTGTTTCAAAAGACATTTCATGACTATCAAATGTTCCTTTATTTACAGAAATAAGTCTCTAGGAATAATGCAGGAGCATTGTAAATAAGCATGCTTATTTCTCAGTTGTGTGTTAAATGCTAAAATTATGTCTCAAATATTTCTTCTGCCTAATTTTTTTATAGGTTAAAACAGAGAGAACATTTTCACTGTTACATCTTCCTTCGGTCAAATCCCAAACTGCTAGAGGTGTGAAAGCAATAATAAGTAAGAACTTACTGGTGGTACATTCGCAACACATCATATAGATAATCCTTCTCTGCTTCATGGTCAATTAACAGGTCAACCTGGAAAAAAATAATAATTTCATTGTAATACTCTGACCACAAATTGTGAAAGCTGAAGATTTCCCACACTCATTACTAAAAATATAATAATTAAAAATATTTCTTTCTGCTTTCAGGATGCTTCTTGCAAAGGCAGCAACATTTCCTAAGAACCTGAAACAAAAAACACACCTGCCAAAAGTCTGTGGAATTTATAACCATGCAAAAAATCTACTTATTTCATACCATATTATAACACATAATGTAGTATAATTCTCTTACCTGATAATGACTAAATTGTTGAAGAAATATTTTCAGAAACCTTTTAGGCCATTCATTAATGTAGCACACGACTATGCAACCAGACATGATTGTTGCAAAACCAGCTGTATTCTGGGTTCTATGGCTTTAAACTAAGAATGTCAACATCCTTCTAATGATATTGTGCAGAAAGCTAGATTGCTCTTCGTACCTCTGATATCTTGACAGAGGAGAACTCACTGCTAGATAGTTATTCTTTCTTCACTGTCTGTCACAACATGTTCACTTAAATTGGTATCGTATTTCAAGACTTTCACTTTGCTGACTGTTTTAAAATAAATAAATAAAAGTACACATGTTTCCTGGAGAATGAGTTGCTTTTATGGGGACTTGTGAAGCCAAAAAAGACCACACTGCCTGTAGTTGCTGGTCATACTTTGGACCTTGTCTTCTGTGCTAGATGAGATGTTTGTGATCTTGGTGTGGAGGAACTTTCATTAGTTCCGTTGTCATGGACAGATCACTACCTGGTTAGTTTTCGACTCACTGCGACTCAGAACCTCCGCAGGGGTGCAGGACCAATTAGAATGGTCCGCCCCAGGAGACTGATGGATCCGGATGGTTTTCTGATGGCCCTTGGGGATTTTCCGGTCACCTCGGCAGGTGATTCTGTCGAAGCCTTTGGAATGAAGAAATGACCAGGGCGGTGGACACAATCGCCCCTAAGCGCCTCCTTTCGCGGATTGGAACCAAATCGGCTCCTTGGTTTACTGGAGAACTGGTGATGATGAAACGCGAAAGACGGAGACTAGAGTGACGTTGGCGGAAAACTCTGAACGAATCTGATCGAACATGGGCTAGAACCTACTTAAAAGCCTATTCCATAGCAGTGAGGACCCAGAAGAAACTCTTCTTCTCCGCCGCTATTGCATCCGCTGAATCTCGCCCGGCGGAATTGTTTCGAGTTGTCAAGGGTCTTTTAAATTCTGACCCTCATTAATATGTTGACCACTCTATAACCCGTTGTCATGAGTTTGCATGTTATTTTGCAAACAAAGTCGCTCAGATTCGTTCTGACTTAGACGCCAAGATTAATACAGTCTCTGTGGATGTAACTTCGGCTCCTGCTTGCTTAATTAGAATGGATTCTTTTCAGCTTGTTCAACCCGAGGATGTGGACAGAATCCTTGGAGAAGTACTTCCCACCACGTGCATGTTAGATCCTTGCCCTTCCTGGCTTATAAAAACTGCCAGAGAGGGACTGGTTAAGTAGGTCATGGAAGTGATTAATGCCTCTTTGGGACAGGGCAGCATACCGTCCTGTCTAAAGGAGGCAGTAATAAGACCTTTACTGAAAAAACCTTCCTTGGACCCCCTATTATTAGGTAATTACCTCCCAGTATCTGATATTCCTTTTCTTGGCAAGATAATAGAGCGGGTGGTGTCTGCTCAGCTCCAGGGATTTTTGGATGAGACGGACTATCTAGATCCAGCTCAGTCTGGTTTCAGGCCAGGTTGTGGAACTGAGACGGCCTTGGTCGCCTTGGTGGATGACCTTCGCAGAGAGCTGGACAGGGGGAGTGTGTCCCTGTTGGTTTTACTGGATCTCTCAGCTGCTTTCGATACCATCGACCATGGTATCCTTCTGGGCTGCCTCGCTGGGATGGGACTTGGAGGCACGGTAATACGGTGGCTCCGGTCCTTCCTGGAGGAACGAACCCAGAAGGTGGTTATGGGGGACTCCTGTTCGACCACCTGGCCATTGACCTATGGGGTCCCACAGGTTTCAGTTTTGTCCCCCATGTTATTTAATATCTACATGAAACCGCTGGGAGAGGTTATCCGGAGTTTTGGGGTTCGGTGCCACCAATATGCAGATGACACCCAACTCTATCTCTCCTTTCCACCTGATGAAACCAAGGAAGCCGTCCAGGTTCTCAACCGATGCCTGGTATCAGTGATGGACTGGATGGGAGCGAACAAGCTGAAATTAAATCCTGACAAGACAGAGGTGCTCCTCGTCAGTCAGAAGGCAGAGCAGGGAATAGGGATTCAACTTGTGCTGGATGGGGTTACACTCCCCCTGAAATCACAGGTTCGCAGTTTGGGAGTGCTCCTGGACTCGGCTCTGACTCTGGAGGCACATGTCTCGGCTGTGGCTAGGAGTGCTTTCGCTCAATTAAGATTGGTGCGCCAACTGCGCCCGTTTCTTGACCAGTCAGACTTGACCACGGTGACACATGCCTTAGTTACATCCCGATTAGACTACTGTAACGCGCTCTATGTGGGGCTGCCCCTGAAGACTGCTCGGAAACTGAAATTGGTACAAAGAGCTGCAGCCAGGATGTTAACTGGGACGGGATATAGAGAACACACAACCCCGCTGTTGTATCAGCTCCACTGGTTGCCCATTTGTTTCCGGGCACAATTCAAGGTGCTGGTTTTGACCTATAAAGCCTTATACGGCTTAGGTCCAGGCTATCTGTCACAGTGCCTCTCCCTCTATGAACCTGCTCGGACTTTAAGATCCTCCAGCGAGACTCTACTTATTACCCCTTCCTTCCTGCAAGTTCATCCTGCAGAGACACAGAATAGGGCTTTTTCGGTGGCCACCCCTAGACTGTGGAACTCTCTCCCTATTGAGGTCCGGTTGGCTTCCTCATTATCGAATTTTCGTGCACAGGTGAAGACTGTTCTATTTAGACGGGCTTTTAACCAATGTAGTTAGTTTTAACCTATGTTTATTTAATTCCATTTTAAATTGCTTAAACTGAATATCATGTTTATTAATTACTGCTGTTTTAATGTTTTAATGTAAGCCGCCCTGAGTTCCTCGGAAAAAGGGCAGGGTATAAATATTTTAAATAAAATAAATAAATAATAGTTTCCACATCAGCAAAAGCCAATGACTTCATGTGCTTATTTTATTTATTTTATTTATTTATTTGTCACTTACTACAATTTTTTGTCTTAAAGTGACTTACAAGTTTAAAAAGCATCTATTATAACATTTAAAATACATCAGAGGCTTTAAAAACACATTATTAACTAAAAATGCTCATTGAACAATAACATAAAAAGGACATATCCTACCCAACCAAGCTAAAAGATGAACACCAATTAGGAGCAAAATGCCTGGGTGAACAAAAATGTCTTCACCTAGCGCCTAAAGACTGATAACAATGGCACCAGGTGGACCTCTCTGAGGGGAGCATTCCACAGTTGGAGAGCCACCAATGAAAAGGCTCGATCTCATGTTGCCATTTTACTAAGAGTTATACAGTTACTACATCATTCAAAGGCAGGTTTAAGAAGGTCATAGGAACTAGGGCTGGTACCAGTGGGTGGCCAGGTTGGGCTCTGGCCAAGGGGCCATGAGCAGCCCCCTCCTTAAGATGAGACAGTGAAGCTCCCACTCAGTGATCCATGGCAGCATCGGGCTGCAGGCCTCAGAGACCTGCCGTGGATCGCAAAGTGGGAGCTACCATGGACTCCTACCCCCGATACAGGCAGCGTGGGGCTTAAATAAATCCATCCCATGCACCATCCCATCCCACCTACCTGTTGCAGCAGTATGTCAGTGTGAACGCGCTGCAAGTTTGCCATCACCCAAGATGGCTGGGGAAGGGGGCTAAGGGGTTGATGCCTCTGCTGCCATATTGGGTGATGGCAGGTGTGTGCACGTGGTCCATGTGTGCAGATGTGCTGATGCAACAGGTAGGTAGGCAAGCAGCTTTATTTCAGCCCTGTTTCATCTGTATCAGGTGGAGGTGTTTGGGTTTATGGCAATGCGGGCCCGGAGCAGGCTGATGCCCAAGGGCCCAGTCATGCCTGGCGCCAGGCCTGACAGGAACATATGATCTAACTCAGTATATGAGTCCATCTTGCCCAAGTATTGTCTGCTCTGATGGCTTAGAGCTGGAGTGGAGAACTTTTGACCCTCCAGATGATGCTGAACCACAACTCCCATCAGCTTCAGTAAGCATGGCCAATTATCATGGAGGGCCAAAGGCTCTTCAACCCTGGTTCAGAGGCTCTCCAAGGTCTCAAGCAGGAAAAGGAAAGGGCAGGACCTCAAGAGAACTTGAAGGGGGGGGGAAGTAGACAAAGCCTCAACATGTTGCTTGAAGGGGAGAAATATACTGAAATATATAATACACCCATTGCTTTTTGGAAGCAAAGAGATCTCTATTCCACTTATTGTGTTGATTTATTGAAGGCATATTGTTGCAGTTTAGATGCATTGGGCATATTGTATTTTCTAAAAAGTTCCTCACCTTTGAATATTTGTCTCCAAGGCCTCAGGCACTCTCCCAACCCTGCTCTTTAAAATCCTTCTTGGAGATGTTGGGGGAATGAATTTGGAACCTAAGCATGCAGAGCTTGTGCCATTCATCCCTTAAAACAGAATGCAGATTGCTCAGCCCATGTAAGCAACATACAAAGTAACATTTGCAAATATTTATGGGGCATGATGCAGCTATGTAGTACAATCCTAAGCATCTTTTCCTATAGCCATTTCAGTCCGGATTCAGGTCTGGATTTGGCACTGAAACAACCTTGGTTGCCCTGATGAATGGCATTTGCCAGGAGAAAGACAAGAGGAATGTGACCCCATTGATCCTCCTTGATCTCTCAGCAGCTTTTGATACCATCACATATGGTATCCTTCTCGATCAACTCTATGGGATGGGAGCTGGGGTCATGCTGATATGGTGTGTCCTCATAGTCGACTTCAGAAATTTGCATTGGGAGACTTCTGGATGGCTCCACGGCACTTGTGCTGTGGAGTCCCACAAAGTTCTACTTTTGTTCCCCATGTGCTTTGACATCGATATGAAACTGCTGGGTGAGGTCATGAGTATGTTAATGACACTCCATTCATTTTCTGTCGTCTGAGTCAGGTGAGGCTGTGCATGTGCTAGACTGGTGCCTGATTACTGTAAACGGCTTGATGAAGGCCAATAGGCGGAAGGTGAAGCCTAACAAGGCAGCAGCAAAATGCAGAGCCACATCTGGGAATTAAGTGTGCTGCCTGTTCTAGATGGGGTTGCACTTCCCTTGAAGGAAAAGGTATGTAGCTTGGGGTACTCCTGGATTCAGAATTGTCACTAGAGGCCCAAGAGGTTTCAGTGGCACCAAGTGTCTTTTTCCAGCTTCAGCTGGTTCGCCAGTTATAACCATTCCCTTGCTACAGTGACCCATGCCCTGGCAACCTCCTGATTACATTACTGTAATGTGTTGTATGTGAGACTGCCCGTGAAGATGACTAGGAAGCTTCAATTAAGGCAGAATGTGTCTGACCGAATTTTAACTGGTGCAGCTGAACCTGAAAGAGTTACATTGGTTGTCTATTTGCATCTAAGTGAATTCAATGTGTTGGCGCTCACATAGCCTTAAAGGCCTTTGGACCCAATATAGCAGTCTGCTCATTTCTTGCCCGTTTCTTAAGATATTTAGAGGAGACATTGCACAAACAAGTAAGACAACAAAATGAAATCAAGTGAATAGAGCAAAATTAAAATATCAGCCATGATGTACAATGTTAAGGTATCAGTCAGAGTAGCCAGGAATGGCAGGAATCGGTCAGGTTAGTGGTCAGGAAAATGCCCAAGTCAACAGCCATGCTTTCAACTATCAGCAGAAACAATCATATATGTATATACACATGAAAACTACTAATCTAGGTTCTTCTTACCTACTTTCTTCTCAGAAGTGGATCACTGGGTGGAATGGGGGAGCCATTATGCTAGCTTGCCAGCCGGTGGGTCACTGTTGCATATGTGGAGGGAGAGGGAGAGATGCGAGGTGATGGAGTGGTCGGCATGATGTAAACACACCAAGAGGAGTGCCAGATTGGCTCTGCCAGTGGGCTTGCACTGCACCAACCTCACTGCTACCTCATACCTCCCCCTCTCCTGGTAAGCAACAGCAACCCACCTTCTGCGAAGCTAGCATAGCGGCTCTGTCCTGCCCAGCGAGTTACTTCTGTTTGTTCTTGTGACTCAGTTAATATTCCTCTAAGTCTAATTCCTCTGACACTGGTCATTACAAGTTACATTACATGGAAAGGAACCTTTCAGCCACTGCTGGCAGCACTGTATGCCTCTCATGTGGCACAGTAGTTGGGCTGATGCAGGGGTTGAGAAAAGTTATGTCCCTGGCTGCTCATTCCTTTGAGTTGGCTTACATTGTAGCCATGGAGACAGTTGAGTTGGCTAAAGTTGCAGCCATGAAGAAAGTGAGTTTCAGCCTCTAGTTGGATCCTGATTCCAGGCTCTGCATAGGCAGTGGCGGCTGGTGGCTCCATGTCAGTGAGGCAGTGAAATCCGCTCCAAGTTTTAGTCTGATCTTACAAGGAGCTGTCCAAGGTACTTCCAAACCTTGGAGAGCTCCTTGACAGTTTGGACTAAAACCCTGAACTGCCCCACTGACAAGGAGCACCAACTGTCACTGATCATAGGATAACAGAGTTTGCAGCACTTGTGCAATAGTGTCTATTGCTCAGCTGAGAACTGTCCTCTAGATTGAAAGGGCCAAACGACACATAACATTGAAGTTCCATGACTGGAACTCCCAATGTAATTTTTTTCTTGTAAAAGCTACCTGTGAGGAGGAGATTTTGATGGGGGCTATGGCACAAGGATGAAGATGTCCAACCTCTTCCCAAGTAGTGGTGCATGGAGCTGCCCTCCTGACACTGGCATTGCTGCTGCTGGCCGGGGCTGGGGTGGTCAGGGCTGCATGACTGCACAGAAATAGTGCAAATCAACACATAGTTAAATTGCTCCCATTGCAGGCAATGGGAAGGAAGAAGAAATGGCCATCCATATTTCCTGTCCTATCCACAGCAAAACGGCAGGAAAATTGATGTGGTGGTTGTTCAGAAAGTGGATCTCTCCCCACCCACACCATAAATGTATGGTGAGACTGCTCTATTGGTGTAGTTGACAATTTTTTCCAACTACGTAGCCCACCCAGATGACATTGTAAAGCCTTAATCCTTTTATCATTGTTCCTATGCTAATTTTCTCATTATATGGGATGAACATAGTTATTGCCCATGCATCCTTAGGGGCAATCCAGAAGTTGCCCCAGAAAACCCCATAGTGTATATGTTAGAATAAGCAACAGACCCACTATACTGATAAGAAAAGGGTTAATGTATTTAGGCCCAGGAAGCTGAGTGGCCTTCTTAAGTTGTGAGTTTGGTTTCTTTTTCCCTTTCTGGCTTTCTTCTTGCTGTAACCAGTAAAGACCTGGTTTAAACTTCACAGACATGTCTGTCTTCCTCAGAATAAGATGAAGAACCTACTCTGCAACAGTGTAGACTTAAGAGATGCTTCTAATAAGGTCGGTCTGGAAGAACCATGCAAGACCCGTACAACAGTGCTGCAGCAATGCCAACCAACACCTGATAATACAAAAAGAAAACAATCTACCATGCAGACACACCCCCAGTGAATGCTATTAAACCATTTTCTCCATTGTCATTTGTTTTTGCTGTAAAAAAAAAATCATTGGTGAAGAAATAGTCAGGATCCATGTGAGCAGTGATCCATGCATTCTAAATATAATGGATGTACAGAGAGAAAGGCCAATACATCCATAAGTATATAAACAGAATATTTATAAGAGTATGCACATATATAGTGGTTTTGAATGTGCAACAGTAAATGGGCCATTACATTGGAAGGGATATAAACTGTGTGGTAATGTTCTGGATGACATCACTTGGCCTTTTCAGCAGCAGCAAAGCACATAAAATAAGAACATAATTAATGATGACTAGATTTTGAAGTCTATTGCTTGGATCCTAAGTTGCTCCTGCATTCATGTAAGGAAGGGGCGGGCTCCAATTCTCCACCTCCATCTTTAACCTCCCACACTATATCCCACATCATTTCCAAGGGTCTCCCAATCCCTAGGAGCAGATTTTTCAGGGGGTTTAGGGAGGTGCAGAGTGGAGGAGGAGGTAAGAAATCCTCATTCCATAAATGTGAACTCTGTTCTGTCACAAAATGAAAGTTGGGATCCAAACCTGTGTTTCTAAAGCCTGATAATTGGGTTCAGTCCAGTAATATAGTGGCAAATGCAGCAGTGCAGGATCCCTTCATGATAGTCACAGCCACATCCTCCCCTCCTTTTTTTTCTTTTGCTGCTGGGTTGAGAATGAGATCCTTGTTAATGCCTTCCTCAACAACAGATGCCCAGAGGAGCCAATTAGCTTGAAAGGGGAGAGTATTATATACTGAAAAGGCTGTTGTGGGAGGTATGGCATAACCCAAAATTAGAGACAGTACTGTTATTGCTGGTTTTCTCCCCCCACCCCAATACCCTCATGGGATGTTACTATGGGAAGTCATCTATGTCCTACTGGTCCTGATTGCGAAGATAAAAGGCACAAAAGTTGTGTTTTCCCCGACGCCAATCCTAAATGAAAGTGTAAGCTGCCATCCTGTACACACTTACCTGGGAGTAAGCCTCAGTAAACAGAAAGAGATGTCCTTCTGAAATAGGTATGCATGCCATTGTACTGTAAGTGAATTCTTAATATTTTAAACTGGCCTTTAGCTCCTGCAAAGCATGCCTAAGCCTCTTTGCCAAGTTTTCACATTTTGCATTTGTGTTTTTTTGGGGGGAGAGGGATTCTTTAATGTCCACCTGCACTTATTGTGTAGTAGTATTTGCAGAAAGTAACTTCTAGGGAGTGCCTAATCTCAGACAAACCCACCACAGGAAAGATACATCTTGGTTGCTAAGAAAAAAGGAAGGGCAAATTACAGAGATTACAAGGAGTACTGGAAAAGACAGAAGTAGGAAAAGTACACTAATGGGGAGGGGAAAACAGCTCCTCAGGACCCCAGGGATTCCTTTTGTCTTGTGTCCAAACAACTCTTTTATCAATTACAGCTCTGATTTCACTGAGTTAAAATTAAAAATACTGACAGGCAGAAACAGCCAGGCTGGCTCATTTCACAAAAATTGCTTAGAAGGGTGCCTGCATACTTTGTTTCACAACTTTCTTTCTAGTAGGGCTAGAGACTTACTTAAAAAAGAAAGAAAGCTCAGGGACTGGCACACCTGCCTGGGGGCAACAATGAAGGCCTTCATGGGCATCATGGTGCCTGTGGGTTCCAGGCTGGCAACCCCCAATGTAAGCCATATTATAGACCCACTTAGTATTTGATATGCTACTTTCTTACTGTTGTTGTTGCTGCTGCTGCTGTTGCTATTACTACTGATGTTACTTAATATTTACTCAGCCCCTGCAGTATCCTGGGCACCTGAAAACTAGTGAAGCAATATTTAAAACAGGTCAAATATTGCAGT
This sequence comes from Rhineura floridana, assembly GCF_030035675.1. NCBI lineage: Eukaryota > Metazoa > Chordata > Lepidosauria > Squamata > Rhineuridae > Rhineura > Rhineura floridana. The sequence continues at coordinate 115,920,396 of NC_084481.1, read as the reverse complement.
CTGTTACTTAGGAGTGCCAACTTTATTCATTTATTTATCACTGGGTCTACTGAGAGAGTAGAAATTAAAACTGGCATAGCTGTTTGGTCTTAGAATGCTTTATGAATATTATCAGCATGAAAGGCCACAAGTACAAGGTACAAGGTACAAGACAATAAATGTTATGTTAGATACACACAAATGCAACATGTCTGCTGCTACCCAGCCCAATGTTGATAGTGAACAAGTATGAATAACAATCACAATTACAGAAGCAGAGATCATTTATTAAAAGCTGTCAAAATATTTTAATAGTATCATCATTTATTTTCATGATATTTATTTATTTATCATGGGGGGGAGGAAATTAAACCTAAAATTTTGTTAGATAATTTAGTTCTTAGCTATAAAAGACAAAAGGGGGAAGAGCGTTTCCCCCCCCCGCTATGTAGAGAGAAGCAGCCTTGAGCACATTTACCTGGAAGTAACACCATTGAAATAAATGGTAACTGACAGTGAAATCCTATGTGTGTCTACTCAGAAGTAATCTCCAGAGATTTAAATGGGACTTACTCCCAGGTAACTGTTACTTCATTGAAGCCTTATTTCCAGAAAATTGTTTTTATGAACAGGGTGCCAAGTCCCCACTCCTTCCCCCCAAAAAACAAAAAACAAAGCCCAAGAAGACACAAAAGCAGAAGTTAAGCCATACAAATACAATTTCAAAATCAAATTAGGTGGGGCTTAAAAATGATAAGAAGTGCATAAATAATATGCCCTGATCGTATTCTAGATTGTGAGCTTGGTAAGAGGAAGAAAGGGGAACAAATTCAAGGTCAGGTTTCTGACAGTGGGATTGTTTAGATGTTCTTCATGATAATTTACATATTAGAAAATACACAGAGGCATAAAATAAGGTTGGTGCTGATGATGGCTACTCCCCAGGTCCAGGAGCTTCAGCCTGTTGTGGATGGAATTGCACTCTCACTGAAGGAACACGGTCCCAGCTTGGGGGTGCTCCTGGAGCCATCACTCTCACTTGAGGATCAGGTACCTCAGTCCCTATTCCCAGCTCCAGGGGGTTCACCACTTCTGGTCCTCCTTGGACAGCTGCTGAACTGTCTTAGTTTTATTAAGGTTATTGGTTTTAGGACTATGATTACTATTACTATTATTTATTTATTTATTTATTGAATTTATTAGTCACCCATCTGGGAGGTTGTCCAACCACTCTGGGCGACGTACAGCCAAGGATATACAATTACATTAAACAGTAACATAAAAACATTAACAGATTAAAATCATAACCAATCTCTACAGAGCCAACAGAACCTACAGAACCTAACCCATCTCAAAAGCCTGTTTGAACAGTCAGGTCTTCAACACCCGGTGAAAACTCAACAGAGAGGGGGCCTGGCGGAGGTCATTTGGTAAAAAGTTCCATAAGGTGGGGGCTACAATTGAAAAAGCTCTCCCTCTAGTCCTCACCAGCCTAGCTACTTTGACTGGTGGGATAATGAGTAGGCCTTTTGAGGCCGATCTTGTTGAGCGGCACCCACGATGGTGCTGAAGGCGTTCCTTTAAGTAAGTTGGACCAGCACCATATAAGGTCTTAAAGGTTAAGGCCAATACCTTGAATTGGGCCCAAAAAACTACCGGTAACCAGTGCAACTCCTTCAGCATTGGAGTGATATGATCTCGGCGGCGGCTGCCTTTAATCAGGCGAGCTGCCGCGTTCTGTACCAATTGCAGCTTCCGGACCATTACCCCACATAAAGCACATTACAATAATCTAGACAGGAAGAGACCAAGGCATGTACCAGCGAAGGGAGCAAATGGTTGGGGAGGCAGGGGCATATCCTCCATATTAGATGAAGTTGAAATAGTGCCGCCCGGCTTACCGCGGAGACCTGAGCCTCCATAGACAGCTGGGAGTCAAGAATGACCCCCAGACTGTGGACCTGGTCTTTCAAGGGCAGTTGTGTCGTATTGAGCCTCAGATCGAAACCCCCCAAACTTCCCTTGTCTCCCACCAACAGCACCTCGGTTTTATCAGGGTTCAGCTTTAGCTTATTCCTGCTCATTCAATTGCTCACCGACTCCAGGCCCTATTAAAAATTATATCCCACCCTTCTCCCCAAAGGAGCTTTTTTATGGCTTTTATGTTAATATGTTGTATATTAATATAATGTGTACCGTCCTGGGAACCTCTGGGTTGAACAGCAGGTTAATGTGGTGTAACATTTCTGTGGAAATCCTTAGGAAGAGTGCAAGCAACTGTAAATGGACATGTAGGCATTAAATTTGGAACAAAACTGGAATTTCATTTTTCCTCCCACTCCTTCACACCATATATTTCCAATATGTTTCCTAAAAATGCCCTTTCTCTGTGAATGAATCTCAGTGTTGCGCATTACTGAAAGTGCCAAGGATAATTTTCATATCATTTTGCCTACCCAATCACACATGCAATTTTTCTTTCATTTTGTTAATGTGATCCAATAATGCTTAAAGAACAAGTGGCCTTATACTTTCAAGTCAAGAACGTTTTTAGTGTTGGCTTGCAGCTATTCGCTTTCACTTTTTTTTTTAAGGGTAAGAACAAAAGAGCCATTATGCAATACACCTAGCTCTGCCAAGTCTCTTGGTCATTGACAAAGAAGCGCGCGCGAGAGACAGAGAGAGAAAGAGAGAGGAGAAGGCAAAGCTATTTTTGAAAAGTATTCCTTTCGTGAGAAATTGCTCGTTGAGATATATATTTTTAAATATGATATATAGTAATTTTGTTTTGAAGCGAGAAGACTTCCTAGAAAGCTCAGAAACTGCAAGGTCAGTTTCTTGAACTTTGCCCAACGCTTGCCCTCTTTGAGAGGCGCATGGAAATGCAGGTCTGGTTCGGTAGAAGAAAGATGGATGACGAGAGCAAGCAGGTTTGCCGGGCGGGCACGTACATTCTGAGTCCCCGAAGCAAAGGTGGACATGGAAGCTCTGCTCCTTCCTCCCGAAAGGAATTTTACCCTAATCAGCCACAGTCCCTGGGAGGAAAAAAAACGTTGTCCTGCAGCGCTGAAAGAAACATTTCACCCTCCCCTCTCCTCTTCTCCCCTCCTCCTCCTCCTCCTCCTCTCCCCGCAGGGTCCAAGTTAATTGACACCAAGAGTCCATAGTCCCGGCGAAATGTCACGCTCCTTTCGCCTTCGGCAGCGGCAGCAGCTTACAAGGCAGACAGTTAGAGGTTGGCGAAGAAGCCGAAGAACGCAGCAGAGATCGTTTGGCCGGCTGTACGAGTGGGCAGAGCGTTTCTCTCTTACCTTGTGCCTGAATTCCTTGGCCACCTTCCGCTCCATGACAATGAGGAGAGCGACCTTCTCTTGGCTTGTCCCTGGGGAACCTTCCTCCGTGCGCGCACACAGTGGATGCTGTTTCCCTCTGGTCCCGAGCACAAGTTAGGACGCAGAACTTTGATCCAGCACTGGAGGGCGCAGCACAGCCCTGAGTGAAGGGCCAGCCTGCGAAGCAGACGGATAGTTTACGGAAAGTCGCTGGCAAGGGAGGAGTTCACCCGGTTGCAATGCCCTGCCATCACATTTTAAAAAACAAAACCGAAAACAAATAACTTCCCGTTGTTGTTGTTGTTGTTGTTATGTGCCTTCAAGTCGATTACAACTTATGGCTACCCTATTAACCAGCGATCTCCAACAGCATCTGTCATGAACCACCCTGTTCAGATCTTGTAAGTTCAGGTCTGTGGCTTCCTTTATGGAATCAATCCATATCCTGTTTGGCCTTCCTCTTTTCCTACTCCCTTCTGTTTTTCCCAGCATTATTGTCTTTTCTACTCAGTCATGTCTTCTCATGATGTGTCCAAAGTATGATAACCTCAGTTTCATCATTTTAGCTTCTAATGATAGTTCTGGTTTAATTTGTTCTAACACCCAATTATTGGTCTTTTTCGCAGTCCTTGGTATGCGCAAAGCTTTCCTCCAACACCACATTTCAAATGAGTTGATTTTTCTTTTATCCCCTTTTTTCACTGTCCAACTTTCACATCCATACATAGAAATCAAGAATACCATGGTCTGAATGATCCTGACTTTGGTGCTCAGTGTTACATCTTTGCATTTGAGGACTCTCATAGCTGCCCTCCCCAGTCCTAGCCTTCTTCTGATTTCTTGACTATGGTCTCCATTTTGGTTAATGACAGTGCCAAGGTATTGATAATCCTTGACAAGTTCAATGTCCTCATTGTCAACTTTAAAGGTAAAGGTGTCCCTGCACTTATAGTGCGAGTCATGTCCGACTCTTGGGGTGACGTCTTGCAACGTCTTACTAGGCAGACCATATATATGGGGTGGGATTGCCAGTTCCCAGCACAGTCTCATCCCTGCAGCAGCACGACTCAGCCTGCAGCTCATATACCCCTATCTCACACCTTTTCCAATCAGGAACCAATCAGTTTCTCCATATTCTGTCCTTACAGTAGCCTCTTGTCCAGAGTAGAGGTTGTGCATCAAGACAATCAGATGCTGTGGCACCCCCATTTCTTTTAAAGCATTCCATAGTTTTTCATGATCTACACAGTCAAAGGCTTTGCTGTAGTCTATAAAGCACAGGGTGATTTTCTTCTGAAATTCCTTGGTCCGTTCGATTATCCAACGTATGTTTGCGATATGATCTCTGGTGCCTCTTCCCTTTCTAAATCCAGCTTGGACATCTGGCATTTCTCACTCCATATATGGTAAGAGCTTTTGTTGTAGAATCTTGGGCTGTATTCCCTGGGATCCCCTTTCTTTGGAATTGGGATGTATATGTCTGTGGGCCATTGTTTAGTTTTCTATATTTCTTGACAGATTTTAGTCAAAATTTGGACAGATTCTATAGGATGTTGGGCCCAATGTCCTGTAGGACCCTGCAGAGTCGCGTAGCGGAATGGAGAGTTTTGAGCGAGCTTGTGTGTGTGTGTTTGAATCTTTGCTAAGATTCTACCTTCCCTGTAAATTAGTCAGACACAGACTTTAAGCTTTAAAATAAGAAATAACTACTTTATTCTGGAAGTACATGCTTGATAGGAAAGAGTTCTAGATCTAGCTAACTAGCTATGTTGGAGCAGCAGACTCTGATCCCAGGGTCTGCCCTCATGCTGGTTGAGAGGAGAGACAAAGGAAAAGATGTCTGCTCCCCTCTCGAGAAAGAAGAAAGACTAGGAAGGAGGGAAGGAACTGGGATCAACATCCTTTGCATATCAGTCTAGCAGGAAGGAAGAGACAGCAGGAGATCAAAGGGCAGGTGTAGCCTAGCAACCAAGAGGTCTCCTCTCTAGCTACGCCTTTAGCCCCATGCAGCCTCAACCCACAAGTTGGCGTTGAACCTCATACATTCCAACAGATTCAGTCTCAGTAGCTTGTAGCAACTCTATTGGTATGCCATCTGTTCCTGATGATTTGTTTCTTCCAAGCATTTTAAGAGCAGCTTTCACCTCACATGCTAAAATTTCTGCTTCTTCATCATACAGTTCCTCCGTGAATGAATCTGTCATCCTGGCATCTCTTTTATAGAGTTCTTCAGTGTATTGTTTCCATCTTCCTTTATTTCATCTTGGTCAGTCAGTGTGTTTCCCTGTTGATTATTCAACATCCCTACTCTTGGTTTAAATTTCCCTTTCATTTTTCTAATCTTTTGGAATAGGGCTCTTGTTCTTCCCTTTTTGTTGTCCTCTTCTATTTCTGTACAATAACTATTGCCAAGATCCTGTCTCAATTGCTGTATGGAGTTCCAATTTGGGTTCAAGGTTTTCATTCAAATGTGGAAAATGTCCTTTCAAACTTTTTAAGATCTATTTTTGGAATGCCAAGGTGTGTTTCTACTGCAGCCCTCCAACTTGAGACCTGCCTCACATCAACTGAATGCTTGGTCCTTACCCTTTAGATATTGGGTTAAAGTGGTTTATGCTGGCCCTCCCCTAGATTACTTAAACCTTCTTTGGAAGGATGTTTTTATTAGCTCATGGTCTAAAATCTTTCTTGCTAAACTGCATCTGTTAGGTTTCTCTATGGATTTTCTTTCCACCCAAGAGTTCAAGACAGTAAAATTGGTTATAGAAAAATGGATTAAAGATATTGATTTCCAAGACTATGTCAAATGCTTGTAAAACCTGTTCACTTTTGTATTTAGATCTGAACTTTGAATTCCCTAAATATGCTACATATTTGGATAATATCTCAAAATATCGACATGCTTTTTCTAGAGCCAGATTTAATTGTCTCCTGTCAGCAATACTAGAAGGATGTTATCAAGGTGTGCTTTATGAAAATCGGTTATGTTCCTGTTGTGATGCAGATGTTGAATCCCTGGCTCATGTCTTTTTTGCTTGTAATTTTTATAAGGAAGAACGTACTAGATTCCTTGGTCCTATTATGGAAAATTTTCCTGGTAGTTCTTTGGACTGGTATTTGAAACATCTTTTGGCTGATACCAACAAGGTGACCACAGAGCTAGTAGCTAAGTTCCTTTTTTCAGTTCAGAGAATATGTAAGATGGTCCTCTTTTTTAAACTGTAATGTTCCATTTTAAAGTCATATTTATATTATTCACTAACCTGATTCTATGCAACCCCTCCCCTGTGGCAATGGTTCTCCTGTGCTTTGAAATGAAGAGAGTGAATTTCATCCCATGAATGGCCTGTTCCCATCTGAAATATTCTAAATCCTTCCAATGCCAAATTGCATTAGCTTTAGCCATTTCTCCTGCCTTCCTTACCAACATTATACTGAGGTGATGATCTCAAAGCCTCATCAACTGAGACAAAACTACTTTGTGCTGAAACCTATGTGAACTTTGAATACAAATAAGAGAAAAACTTATGAAGATCTCAAAATATGTAGTCCAATTATCCTTAATTGTTTTTATCTTTAATTGATGTACAAAAATCTAACATAAAAATTCTAAATTATTAGGATTAAAATCTTATCAAGGTCTAGAGGTGCACATTTTCAGTTCAGTATGAATGAAACGCCAAGATATATTGCACCTATTTTTTTCTTCAGTAAATATGGCTTTGTACTACATTAGCAATATTTTGGAGAGCCAGTGTGGTGTAGTGGTTAAGGTGGTGGACTACAACCTGGGAGAACAGGGTTCGAATCCCCACATAGCCATGAAGCTCACTGGGTGACCTTGAGCCAGTCACTGCCTCTTAGCCTCATGAAAACCCTATTCATAGGGTCGCCATAAAGACTAAAGTAATGACAAAAGAAGATTTATGTAACTTTAAAGTTGACAATGAGGACATTGAACTTGTCAAGGATTATCAATACCTCAGCACAGTCATTAACCAAAATGGAGACAATAGTCAAGAAATCAGAAGAAGGGTGGGACTGGGGAGGACAGCTATGAGAGAACTAGAAAAGGTCCTCAAATGCAAAGATGTATCACTGAACACCAAAGTCAGGATCATTCAGACCATGGTATTTCCGATTTCGATGTATGGATGTGAAAGTTGGACAGTGAAAAAAGCAGATAAGAGAAAAATCAACTCATTTGAAATGTGGTGTTGGAGGAGAGCTTTGCACATACCATGGACTGAGAAAAAGACAAATCATTGGGTGTTAGAACAAATTAAACCAGAACTGTCACTAGAAGCTAAAATGATGAAACTGAGGTTATCATACTTTGGACACATCATGAGAAGACCTGATTCACTAGAAAAGACCATAATGCTGGGGAAAACAGAAGGGAGTAGGAAAAGAGGAAGGCCAAACAAGACATGGATTGATTCCATAAAGGAAGCCACAGACCTGAACTTACAAGATCTGAACAGGGTGGTTCACGACAGATGCTCTTGGAGGTCACTGATTCATAGGGTCACCATAAGTTGTAATCGACTTGAAGGCACATAACAACAACAATAAAAACCAGACTTTGAAGGTGGCCAGCCACAAAGCCTCTGGATCATTTTGCAGGCTTATCTACTATGGAGGGGACACTTTGCCTGCAAATTTTAACTACTTCTGTCAAAAGAGAAAAAAGTTATTGCTATGTTTTTATTTCTGAATAGTGAGGGTGAGGGGACAAAATGGACTTGGACAGACCCTGAGCTGAATCAGGCAGCCTATGAAGCACCCAGACTGAGGTGGACTGTATTCCAAAGTCCTGCATTGGGGTCTAAACCAAATCTTATGGTCAATCTCACCTTCACCTAGTTTCTTGGTATTAGCTTAATTTGGATTGGAAGGGGTGTAATAAGGAATCAAATATTGGGGATTTTAAATCTTTGATTCATCTCAGTGAACAAGAGTTTGGAAAAACAGCAACAGCAAAGATTCCTGGGAGAAAGCCTTTCTGTGACACCTGAGTACATATCTTGAAAGCCTAAGGGTATGGACTTCCTTACTCCTATGAAAATTTGGGGAATATCACCCAGTAAGAATCAGGTGCTCCTTTCAAACAAAGAAACAGTTTGCATAAGGTTTATGATAATCTTAACCTTCAGGAGGAGACAGGATAATAATTATAGGAATTAACACAGCTATTATTTGGGAATTTATTAGGGAATGGGTTCTGGAAAAAAACAGATTCCTTGACCAGTACTCTTAAACTCTTTCATTGCTCTTATTTGTCACGTCCACACCTTCCTGGTCAGGTTTACATTGGGGTCAGTTCAGTTAGAAAAGGCATAAATCATGAGGGGTTTGAAGGGGTCAGCAGTTCCTCTTCTGAAGGACTCCACCACTGCCTTTCTTACCAATGCTCCCCAGCATCTTCAGGACAATTGCAGAGCTGCAGAGCTAAGGATTGGGCGAGATCTTTCAAATCTAGCACTGGTTACAGAAGGGCGGAGCTTTGGCTCATTGGGCTAGATACGAAAGTCTCTCTCAGCCTTAGACTCACAGCAACTCTCCAGGAATGGTATACACAACTTCTGGGTTTCTTTCTTTCCTTTTCTCTCTGTATGGGTGAGCTTAATGTGAAAGTGTGCATAAGTTTAGTCTCTTTGCTTTAGTCTATCTAGCACTACAAAACGCATGAATGAGTAATAGACACTCTTTACATATTCATTTTAATTGTACAGTGCAATGTTTTTCCTTGTTTCTTCTCTTAATAAAACCACTTTATTTTACTTTCTCTCTCTGTGTGTATCATTGGGTTAAGGGTAGATTTATACATGCTTTAGAGGTGAGGTGTGGATAACTCCAGCAAAAGGTCCTGCTGCCCTTGCAATAGGGGAACTTTTATTTCTAGTGAGCTATGCTCATGAGGAAGTTCAAGGTCCATTTATAACAGGGGTACATTTGAACTAGGATGCAAATGCCAGCTTTGTCCAACCCTACTTGTGTGAGTTGACTTACAAAGTCCAAAACTAAATCAAAAGCCAAGTCACACAACTAGTCAGGGCATGGTGACTCTGGAAAAAGCTGATCTGGGAAAGTTACATAAAAGTGTAAACCTACCATAGATCTGTTTTTGATAGATAATTGCAAATGAGATGGGATATTTATACACCACAAAATGGGTGACTCAAATTGTACTTCAACAAGTGAGGTACTCCCAAGCTTCCCAGGAAGCTGAAATTTGGTGCACAACATTTGGTGTCTCTCTGAGAGAGACATTTAAATTTTTCAAGAGAAATGGAGGTGAGTAGACAAGAAGTGTGCCAAAAAATGAAAGTACTTCTAGGCCACTCACAAAGTTAAAGTAGTTAAGATATTCCAGTCTATCACATTCTGATTACTAAAAAAAAGGATGAAAGGTAGATATTTGTAAATCTCTCCCTAGAAATGTGGGACAAGCAGTGTACACCCAAATACATAACATTCAGAAAGTTAAAGTTTGCTATATACATTCCCTGAGACACAGTGATAACTAGAACAATCTGAAAATTTGGCTGATTTATTTATTTAAAATGGGCCAGCACAGAGCAAGCCATGCTGTAAATGGAATGGAATGATTTTTTTTAAGGGTGTGTGTGCAAATTGGCCGCATATACGTGGTCCAAGTAGCTCCATGTGGAGCGCTATCAGAGCTGGCATTTAAGCCTCAATATAGATAATACCAAATACAAAATCTGTGTATATAATTGCCATGATCTGCCATGGTAATATGAACATCTCCCTGTGCTTCTATAAACACCCTGGCCCAGCCAGAGGCAATCTGTGCCTAAAAGCAGCGATCTGTGTGTGCAGATTTGATTTCTTTGTATAGATTTTGCCTATGGTACCCCTCTTCCAATATTTATTTGTTATTATGCAAGGAAATGAAATAACCTCTTCATTCCTGTCTCAGATGAGCAATATCTCTATTCATCCAACCAGAACAGCAGTTGAAGAAAAGTACAAACCTCTCTTTCACAGACAGCAGTCTGGTTGCCAGAGCATAGTTTTCCTAGCTGTCAGTCTATGACATACTGCTACTGGGAAAATGCAATCCCACGCACTAACTACTAGCTAGCTAGCTAACTGCTCTAGATGTATTGACATTTGTCCTTCCTCTCCATTAAGTCTGAGAGGTTAGATCCTTGACTGTTAGTGGTATTTTGGTCATCAAGTGTTGAAAATCGGGAGTTCTGCAATGTAGCTTCTATGTCTAGTTAAATGTTGCAGGTGTGTGTGTGAAATAAATATTGGGGTGATGAGAAGACACTCTTTTTATTATTTGATGCTCACAGGAGGACAGAGTTCTTGGTGAAGACGTCATTGTGGTTTCATCATTCCTAATGAAGTGAATCACTTGTTACAGCTGGAAACACAATACTTGGGGACTAATTACAAAGATGGGAATGAGATCTTTTTAATTACTTGCTGCTAACAGACTTCCTAAAGCAGTCAGAAAAGGGACTCTTTTCATCTGAGACAATTTCTCACCTGGCACTGGAAGCTTTTAAAGCTTCTGTTTTGAGATAGAAGAAGGATGAAGGAAGGGAGGGGGGGAGTGAGAGAAAGTATGGCATATAGCAGAGGGAGGAGGCAGAAAAGAAGGGAAGATGAAAGAACAAAGGAATGAAAGACAATAAAGGGCACACAGAGAATGAAGGAAGGCTAGAAATAAAGTTCAATTTTTTTCTTCATTTAAATAATGAGAGGAAGTTAGCTTAGAAATCCTTAAGGTTCATGTTTTTTAGTAAAAAGAGAGCTATATCAGGGGCTATCAACATTGACATTGATAAAGGTCTGTGCATTGGGCTGTTCTTGAAATGAAACAAAAAAAACCAGTCAGACTATCCCAGTAGGATACATTGTGTTCAACAAAACATCTTTAGGCTGCAGTCCTCTGCATATTTCAGTAGAGCACTGGTCCCCAAACTTTCTTTCCCCATGGACCACTTGAAAATTGCTGATGGTCTTGGTGGACCACTTAATGATTTTTCTGCCTGTTGTAGCATTGGAACAGCATTGAATTTTATTGAATTCAAAAATGTATTACAGCAAAATTTGTTGGAATTGTGGGAATGCACCTCGAATTGGGAATTTTAATGTCTGAGGGAAGATAGAGAGGAGTCGTCCAGGATGCTAGGCTGCACCAGTCCTTTGCTCATTTGCTAATCTTCCTTCCTGTAAACTGATACTCGTAAGGGAGCTGACCACACATTTCAAACTTTCCTTCTTGCTTCTTCTCCAACTCTCCAGGAGGAGAGGCATCTTTCCTTTCATCTCCCATCTGCAGCGTAAAGACAATATGTCTCCATCTTAGCTATTTAGTTAGAACTAGAATCCCTTTGCTATCTACTATGTTTTTCTCTCAATACTGTAAGCTTTTCTTATTTTACCAAGTCTGAAGCCTCAGAGATTGCAGCAGAGTAAATGTCTGCTCCCCCTTTGGGATGCACACCTTAACGTGGTGAGGGGGTTTGAGTGTGTTGAAGAAGCTGAGAGCAATGCCGTCAGGAGTCCAGACCAAGAGTCTAGACACCTAGCAGGGTCACCCAAGGCGGAATGGTCAAAGCTCAGACACCAGACTAAGATGTATCCAAACTCAGAGGAAGGCAATGGTAAACCACCTCTGAATATTTCTTACCACGAAAATCCTATCAACAGAGTATCCAAAATGCGACACGAGATAGTACTGGAAGTCAGAAGGCACTCACCAAGCTACTGGTGAAGAACAAAGACAAGTACAAGTAGCGCTGGGACTAATGACGCAGCTGGGACAAAGCCTAAACGAAGCCCAGAGGCTGATGCGAAAGGAGAGTCTGGAGTTGTACGACGCACACAATAGGAACATGGAATGTAAGAAGCATGAACCAGGGAAAGTTAGAAATTGTCAAGCAAGAAATGGAACATATCAACATTACAATACTTGGCGTGAGTGAATTAAAATGGATGGGAATGGGACATTTTCAATCAGGCAACTACAAAATATTTTATGCAGGAAATGAGAAATGAAGAAGAAATGGGGTTGCTTTAATGTGAGAAGTGATGTAGCAAAAGCAATTAGGAGCTATAATGCAAGGTCTGAGTGACTGATATCAATGAGATTAAATGGGAAACCTATTAACATAAACATCATCCAAGTCTACACTCCAACGGCAAACGCAGAAGAAGAAGAATTGGAGAGATTTTACGCAGAAGTACAGGAGGAAATTGAGCACACACCAAAACAAGATATGATAATCATGGGGGATTGGAATGCCAAAGTAGGAAACAGGAAAGAACTAGGAATTGTGGGGAAATGGGGCTTAGGAGACAGAAATGCAGCAGGAGAAAGACTTATTGAATTCTGTGAAGCCAATGATTTGTTTCTTGCAAACACATTTTTTGAGCAACCAAAATGATGGCTGTACACATGGACATCACCAAATGGTCAATATAGGAATCAAATCGATTATATAATTGGTAACAGAAGATGGAGAAGTTCCATACTTTCTGCAAAAACAAGACCAGGAGCCGACTGCAGTACAGATCATGAGCTGGTCATATTGAAAATCAGAGTAAAGCTAAAGAACAACAAAACAATCATAATGCCAAAATACAATTTAAATAACATCCTAGAAGAACATAAAGATCAAATAAGGAACAGATTTGAGGCTTTAAACTTAGTTGACAGAGAGGCAGAAGAACTATGGACTGAAGTGAGAGACATTATCAGGAAAGAACGCAAAAAGGCAATACCTCTAGTTAAAAAGAAAGACCTCAATGGATGACTGAAGAAACTCTTAATGGTTAAGGAGGGAAGGAAAGCAAAAGCAAAAGGAGATAGAAACATGGTCAGAACCCTAAATGCAACAATACAGCAACTACTACGTAGGGACAAAGAACTATTACAATAGTATTGTATAGAAATAGAAATGGACAACAAAAAGGGAAGAACAAGAGCCCTATTCCAAAAGATTAGAGAAATGAAAGGGAAATTTAAACCACGAGTAGGAATGTTAAATAATCAACAGGGGAACACACTGACTGACCGAGATGAAATAAATAGGAAGATGGAAGCAATACACTGAAGAACTCTATAAAAGAGATGACAGGATGACAGATTCATTCATGGAGGAACCATATGATGAAGAACCAGAAATTTTAGCATGTGAGGTGAAAGTTGCTCTTAAAATACTTGGAAGAAACAAATCACCAGGAACAGATGGCATACCAATACAGTTGCTACAAGCTACTGAGACGGAATCTGTCCAAATTTTGACAAAAAAAAGGGAAGAGGCACCAGAGATCATATCGCAAACATACATTGGATAATGGAATGGACCAAGGAATTTCAGAAGAAAATCACCCTGTGCTTTATACATTACAGCAAAGTCTTTGACTGTGTAGATCATGAAAAACTATGGAATGCTTTAAAAGAAATGGGGGTGACACAGCATCTGATTATCCTGATGCACAGCCTATACTCTGAACAAGAGGCTACTGTAAAGACAGAATATAGAGAAACCGATTGGTTCCCCATCGGAAAGGGTGTGAGACAGGGGTTTATTTTATCACCCTATTTGTTTAATCTGTACGCAGAACATATCATATGGAAAGCGAGATTGGACCAAGATGAAGAAGGTGTGAAAATTGGAGAGAGAAATATCAATAATTTAAGATATGCAGACAATACCATACTACTAGCAGAAAACAGTAATGATTTGAAATGAATGCTGATGAAAGTTAAAGAGGAAAGCACAAAAGCAGGACTACAGCTGAACGTCAAAAAGACTAAAGTAATGACAACAGAAGATTTATGTAACTTTACAGTTGACAATGAGGACATTGAACTTGTCAAGGATTATCAATACCTCAGCACAGTCATTAACAAAAATGGAGACCATAGTCAAGAAATCAGAAGAAGGCTAGGACTGGGGAGGGCAGTTATGAGAGAACTAGAAAAGGTCCTCAGATGCAAAGATGTATCACTGAACACTAAAGTCAGGATCATTTAGACCATGGTATTCCCGATCTCTTATGTATGGATGTGAAAGTTGGACAGTGAAAAAAGCAGGCAAGATAAAAATCAATTCATTTGAAATGTGGTGTTGGAGGAGAGCTTTGTGCATACCAAGGACTGCGAAAAAGACCAATAATTGGGTGTTAGAACAAATTAAACCAGAACTGTCACTAGAAGCTAAAATGATGAAACTGAGGTTATCATACTTTGGACACATAATGAGAAGACATGATTGAGTAGGAAAGACAGTAAAGCTGGGAAAAACAGAAGTGAGCAGTAAAAGAGGAGGGCCAAACAAGAGATGGATTGATTCCATAAAAGAAGCCACAGACCTGAACTTACAAGAACTGAACAGGGTAGTTCATGACAGATGCTGTTGGAGGTCACTGATTCATAGTGTCACCTACGTCGTAATCAACTTGAAGGCACATAACAACAAAATGTCTGGTTCCTTACAAGTAAAGTAACTGTTGGCAAAGAAAGAGTGCCTGAATGTATTTTTCCACAGCAGAGTTACAAGGCCAAGAAGCACAGAGTCCGTGCAGATCTCAAGGACAAGTATCCAAGGCAACCAGCTGGCCTTATCTATAAGACTTAGCAGATCTGGCCAGTCGGTGTGGGGGTCGAGGAGTTTGTACAGAGAGAGCTTGTGATATATTGTCAGTAAAGTGACTCTTAAAACTTATTGCTTGTCCGGCTCATTGCTTCAACTGGCATCTAGCCTGTCACTATACTGTTCTGCATCCTGGGCATCTGCTTGCGTCAGATACAACATCCAACAAGTGGTAGCAGAGGATGGTTACCTGGTGCTGAGGATTACCTGGTGCTGAGGATTACCTGGAGCGGAGGATTGCAGAAAAGCGGCAGAGAAAAGCCAGAACTGGAGAACAGCGAGATAACAGCA
Source organism: Rhineura floridana (assembly GCF_030035675.1). Taxonomy (NCBI): domain Eukaryota; kingdom Metazoa; phylum Chordata; class Lepidosauria; order Squamata; family Rhineuridae; genus Rhineura; species Rhineura floridana. The sequence continues at coordinate 115,905,149 of NC_084481.1, read as the reverse complement.
GAGAGACGGCGAAACCGAAAGCTGAGCTGAAAGCTGTGAGAGAGCCGTGGGAATAACTGACTGAAGGACAGAGGTGAGAAGCTCCAATTACAAAGGCGGTGAACTGTGAAAAGCGAAAATATGTCTGTTACGTTATTGGCCGGGATTCCCTTGGAAAGGCTGACAGGGAAAAATTATGGCACTTGGAAACAGAGAATGCAGGCTTTTCTAGTGAAAGAAGACCTGTGGAAAGCTATCGCAGAAGACCCACCCGCCGTAGTGCCAATTCCAGCAGATTGGAGAAGGCTGGATGAGAGGGCAAAGGCGTTAATTGTTCTTGCTATTGATGATTCTCAATTATTGCACGTGCGTGATGCAACAACGGCAAAAGAAACCTGGGAAACTTTAAGAAATATTCATGTGAGAAAGACTGCCAGTTCTAAAATATATCTTGCCAGAAGATTGTATCAGATGCGCTTATCTGGAGATACAACCATGTCAGAGCATTTGTTGGAAATAAACAGACTGTTTACTGAGTTATCAGAACGTGAAATTGAACATTCTCAAACGCAAAAAGTATATATCACATTAGCTTCACTAGATTCAAGTTATGATAGTCTGGTGAGCTCTTTGGAAGCAATGGACGATGCAAATCTCAATATGGATTATATAGAAGGAAAACTTTTACAAGAATTTCAAAGAAGGCAAGAAATGGCAAAGCAAGAAAGGACTGAGTCTAAACACAACTTAGGAAAGCTGAACAACAAAGCAGCACAAGAGAGACTGTATGGACAAAAAGCATGTTATTTTTGTGGTTCCAAGCAACATCTTCAAAGGAATTGTGAAGCAAGAAGAAGAGAAAGAGGAAGAAAACCATGTGTACAGGTGATCTATGCTAGTAAGAATAAGCAATGTATTAACAATGAGCAGGGAAATAACTGTAAAGATTTATGGGCAATTGACAGTGGGGCAACAAATAGTATAATCAAAGATAAATCCATGTTTCATACATTTTGTGACGTAGAGGATCATGTGATAATGGCTGATGGATCTAAGAAACTTATCAAAAGTAGAGGAACAGTGAAATTAGCAGGTTTCAATACCATTATGACAGATGTGCTGTTTGTTCCTGACATTGAAGTCAACATTATGGCTGTGTCGAAACTCAATGAAATGGGGTTCAATGTAATGTTCAAAAGGGGTTCAGTGCATATTATGAGAGGTGAAAAAATATTCATGAAAGGAATAGTAAGGAACTCATTGTTCTTCTTACACGTGAAACAAACAAATCATGTACTCATGTGTGCTAATGAGAAACCCCATAATAATTGTGTTCATTTATGGCACAGAAAACTAGGCCATATAGGATATGAAAATGTGGTGAAAACAACAGAGAACAGTAATGATGTGACATTGAGAAACTGTGAAAAATATGTAGACTGCCACGTGTGTAAACAAACTAGGGCAGTTGTGGCTGCAAAGAACAAAGAAGCCATGCCCAGTACAAATGCACCTTATCAATTAATACACGTGGACTTAGTGGGGCCATTTCAACCTACTCAGGGGGGTGCAAGATATTTCCTGACAATAGTTGATGATTTTTCAAAATTCTGCACTGTTTATTTACTAAAAGCTAAAAGTGAAGCTGCAGAGAAACTGAAAAGATTTATTACAAAAATTGAAGTGCAGTTTGGTGTCAAAATACAGAGAATAAGATCAGATCAAGGAGGAGAGTTCTTAGGACACTCTTTTACTGAATACTTGGATAAAAGAGGAATAAAACAGGAGTTAACAGCCGCTTATAGTCCTCATCAGGACGGGTTAGCTGAACGCTGGAACAGGTTGCTTCAGGACTCAATAAGATCAATGCTATGTGACTCCTCTTTAACACAAGGTTTCTGGGGAGAGTGTGTTCTGTATTCAGCTTACATTCAAAACAGAATATTCCATAAGGCCACTGGAATGTCTCCTTATCAGAAATTGTATGACAGAAAACCCAGATTAAACCATTTGATTAGGTTTGGAGCAGAATGCTGGGTACATGTTCCCAAAAATAAAAGGACAGGGAAGCTGCAAAGGAGAGCAGACAAAGGGTACATGCTGGGATTTGAAAACACGTATTACAGAATTTGGATGCCAAAACAAAGGTCTGTGGTGTTAAGCAGAAGCGTGCAAGCAATAGAGCAGGATTGGGAAGAGAAAACATATGTGGAGTTGGGAAACACTGAAGTTAGTAATGAACAAGAACAGGCAGATACAGTACCAATAAAACAAGAAGAAACAGGCAGCAGTAGTGAATCAAGTTCTAGCTCTGAGAGAGAAACTGAGGAATCGCCTGACACAGACACAGACACTAAGGCAGAAATACAACCACGCAGATCAGAGAGACCAACCAAAGGTATTCCACCTGTTAGATTTATAATAAATTCCATTAAGCATATAGACTTCAGTAACTGGAAAAAGTGGGATGATGGGAATCATGAAAAATAATTGCTGAAATAAATGTAATAAAAATGATGCTGAGATTGCAATGGAGTAACTGTATTACAAATGATGCTGATGTAAACTGAAGAAAAGAAATGTATCATGTGGAGAAATGTAATTTAAGTGACTGCAAGAAATGTAACTGTAATTGTGATAACAAAAGTTAGAAGAAACATGAAAGAAGTAATGTAAATGATAAAGGTTTATGCTATGGAAAAATAGGTGGGGGGTGTTGGCAAAGAAAGAGTGCCTGAATGTATTTTTCCACAGCAGAGTTACAAGGCCAAGAAGCACAGAGTCCGTGCAGATCTCAAGGACAAGTATCCAAGGCAACCAGCTGGCCTTATCTATAAGACTTAGCAGATCTGGCCAGTCGGTGTGAGGGTCGAGGAGTTTGTACAGAGAGAGCTTGTGATATATTGTCAGTAAAGTGACTCTTAAAACTTATTGCTTGTCCGGCTCATTGCTTCAACTGGCATCTAGCCTGTCACTATACTGTTCTGCATCCTGGGCATCTGCTTGCGCCAGATACAACATCCAACAGTAACATGCCTATGCTCTCAATCTGTTGAGCTACTGCTGATCCACAGTCTAACTCTTCCAGCAAAATACAATATAGGAAGTAAAAGATGCAATAAAATACAATTAAAAATCATTATGAATATTTAATACAGACACGCCGCAGACCACCTGAATGAAACTGGTGGTTCATGTACAACAGTTTGGAAACCCCTGCAGCAGAGAATCAGCTTGTTTCCATATGATTGCATTTTGGTCTGAAAGTAGAATTCTTTGGGGCATTTGGCTAGTGTTGTCTGTTTGGAGATTAAGAGGCTTGCATCTTTCATTTTGAAAATTTGGGAAGCAATATGTTATTGCCCCCCTGGGCTTCTCCTGTGAAGAAGGGCAGGATATAAATCTATTATGGAAATATGCAGAGATACTCAATGTCTGAGCTGTGTGTGTGTGCCAGTGTGTGTATTTACCTAAGTATCTGGCTTTTACAGGTAAAGGTAGTCATGCCTAGCCAGCTGGAGGACCCTAACTCTATCTTCCTTCTGGAATACAAACAAAAGAACCCAAACAGCAGTTGCTCTTGTCCTGCTTCCAACAAAATAAAATCAATCAATCAATCAATCAAACAAATAAGAAGAAGAGCAATGAAGGAAGGAAGGAGAATCATAAAATAGTAGAGATGGAAGGGGCCTATAAGGCCATTGAGTCCAACCCCCTGCTCAATGGAGGAATCCATGCTAAAGCATAACGGACAGGTGCCTCTTCAGCAGGAAGAACCTGCTGGATCAGGCTAGTGGCCCATCTAGTCCATCATTCTATTTTCACAGTGGCCAACTAGATGTCTGTGGGAAACTCACTATCGGGGTCTGAGTTCAACACTGTTGGAAGTGGGGCAAGAGCAACTCCTGTTTTGTTCTTTTGTTTATGTTCCAGAAGGGAGATAGAGTTAGGGTCCTCCAGATGGATAGGCTTGATTACCTTTACCTGTGATGCTCTGACTGACTTCCTTCCAGCTGTTAGACTGATAGGTCTTTAAGCTAAGCTTACTTGCCCCTCCTCTTTCTGCCCTTTCCCACTCTTCTCTTCTCTGACTGCATGGGAGAGAGGAGACATCTTTGTCTCTGCTCTTTCTCTCCTAACCATGAGGGCAACTTCCAAGCCTGGGTGTTGCACCTCCAACTTAGTTAGTTAGAACTAGGTATTCCTTTCTATCTACTATGTATTTCTATAAATAAACTAGCTTTTCTTATTTTACTAAGTCTAGTGATCCTAATGCAGGGTAAAATCCTGCTTTCTTAGGTAAATGCACACAAACTGGAACACATGCATTTCAGACTGCTGTTATTCTCTGCTTAACAAATATAAAAATTTACACCACAACAAACACATCTTAAACATCATTATATATGTTGGATTCATGCTCAAACTGTTATTCAGAAGTCTTTATAAACCACTAAAAAGGCTTTTTAGTCAAAATGCATCTGGCTATTGACTATGGAAGATATCTGTTTCATGCATACTGTACATGACATTACATCCTAATTGATTCATAGATTTGCATGTATCCAGTTTGCCAACATGTATTGTATATGGAGACATATTGCTACCCTGGGCTCCTACTGGGAGGAAGGGCTGGATATAAAGCTAATAAATAAAGGAATACTTATTGGCTATGATACTTATTTTGCTAAAGCTATCATTTTAAGTTGTATGTATCCTGCATGGAATAGATTTGTATCATATTTATAGGGTCCCTTGAGTCGTTCGTTCCCATTCTTCTGTAACACACAAACGCATGCTGCATCCACGTGTGGCACAAGTAATGCAGGAGATCCTACTCTCAGAGGTAAGATCTTTTGTGTCCAACGAACATCTTTTGACTGCCATACAATGCATATTTCCTTTCAGTAGGGCCCATTGAACTCAGCAGAACCAAATCAAATCTTCGTAGGATCGGCATAAAAGGGTACAATTCTGTGTCTATATCCCAGAAAGTAAAACTTAGTGGGATTGACATTATACCCCTAGTTTTGAAAACAAGAAATATATCAGCGAACTGACGCCGTCGCTGAATGAATGAAGGAAAGCGGGGTTTCCGAGTTTCAATCCGAAACTCCCACGACAGGGCGTCTTGATAACATTGCTTCCTGCAGGCCAAAGCTGCGCTCTCTACTCTGAAAGGGTAGGGGAACGGTGCCTCCTCCTGAGGGGCCTAAATTATGCTAATCGTTTTCGGGAGGCGTCCCCAGTGCCAAGCCTGGGTGCCGCCGCCGAGGAAAAGAGCTCAAGTTTGGAACGAGAACAAGGCAAAGCGAGCCGGCCGTTGGGTCCATCCCTTGCCTTCAGCAGCCCAGCTGCGCGGCGCGCTCGCGGAGATGCTGGCTAGGCGCGGGTAAGGGGAGCTGGCACATTCCTCCGCCTCGGCTCCAGTGGCCACCTCAGAGCCCGCCACAGTCGCTTCGTCCAGATGGAGCCGCGCTTCAGGCGCGTCCAGGTGTTGCTTCTGTACGTCTGGATTCCTCAGGGTGAGTTCCAGAAAGCGCGCAGTTTCTGTGAGGGAAATGAATTCGTTTCCTCTTACATTCGGTCAGAGACAAACGCGGGCGGGAAGTCAGACCTTTCCAAGGGGCGTTCTGAAGTGGTTCTAGGCGCTCCATTTGTTTGAGGGGGCAGCAAAGAAATTCGTGCCTTTCCCCACCTCTCTCAGCTACACTCATCTTTTGCAGCCCTGTTCTCGTGGAGCGTGGCGGCGCAGCCGGCTTCCAGAAGCGCGGCCCCTGGCCTGGCAAGGTAAGGAGGGTGATGTGTGTGCGTGCGTGTTCGCGCGCGGCGTCGGGCGCTGCTGTGCCTGTCTGTGCGTACCCTGGAGCCTGCTTCGAAAAGCGGGATTGGAACTCCAGACCTTCCCAACTCAAAAATTCCTTTTCTCATTTTGCTTACGTGTCCATGAAGCTTACCTGGCTGCCATCTCAACGTAAGATCGGCTGGACGGTTCCTGTATCTTTAAGAGTTGTAAAATGCAGAGAGGAAAATTCCATCTGGAGAAAAGTGCCCCTCTCACCACATCAGGCCCTGTGATGGGAAAAGCTGCACCTGTTGAAAATCTGCCTTTTATGCTTTGAGTTGACTCTTAAAGGTACAGGAGCTCTCTTGGAGTCTACTTTGGTCAAGCTGTTTGAGGTGAGACAGTAATGCTTGTTTAAATTGGGAACGGATCTGAACGCTTTGCCAGAAGTATATTGAAATTCTGAAAGGTGTAAATGTGAGCTGTGGGGCAATCAAAATGTATCTCCAGAGAGGTGGCTCTTTTAGTTCTTTGCAGCAAAAAATAACAATGTGTTGTTAAGGAACAGATTTAGAAGCTAACAGATTTATTGTGGAATAAGATTTCATGGACAAGAGGTAACGAAGTGGACCCTAGTGCAGAAAAAGGTTGTGTCATAATAATAATAAAAAAGTATTTAAGGTGACACAAGACTTGTGACTGGAATCAAATCTGATAATATATGATATTTAAATGTAAATGTGCTTATGGAATGTAGAAAAACATACTTTGAAGTGAATGTTTGAAAATGTCTTCTGCGTGTTTCATTCACTCCTTCAAACAGATTTACTTATTTTTCTCTGTCAAGTATTTAAGGGAATGGAATTTTTTCTTTTTTCCCCCTTGTCCATGAAAGATATGTGGAAAAATAAGCAAATGGGCATAAACATCAGTAAATGGAAACACTTCCCTATGAAAAACATCTCGATGACAGGATTTCTTTTTCTTATTAATTAAGAAATGAGTTTTGTTGCTGGAAGGATGAGGATTTGAAGTCACAGAGAATAGGGAATATCTCTTCAAAGGTATACATCCATATCAACATCTTTACCAATATAATTTATAATGTGCTAAGTGCTCAAAATCTGCTAGCTGCTAATTCTTAATGCCTTTCAGCCTCATGAAGGATTGATTAATTTCTTTGAAGAGAAGTTAAGGGTTTGTGCTGCTACCTTTCAGTTTACAGTGGAGGGAAAAATAAATAGTAAAAGGAGACTTGAAAATAAGAAAGAAGTTGGGATGTTATTGATCAGGGACTGAAAACACACCCTACCTGAAGAATCAAGAATCAGAGGAAACCCCTTAAATCCACTTTCTCTGATATACATTCATAAGGAACTCCCAGTTCAACCTGGGGCCCTCAGTATGAGAAGAGGTGCTGTTTCCTTAAGTTCTGCATGAGTAAGAAAGGTGCAGATTACCTCAGCTAAACAAACCCAGCCTTGTTCTTTTTCTCCCTAGGAACAGCAGAAGTGCAGTACTTCAGAAAGGAGATCCTAGCGCCCTGGGAGAGCAGGTAAGGCAAGGGCACCCATTCACCTGATGGGAGCTGTTTTTCTTTGTTTAAAAGGTTGGAGTGGTGGGATGAGCAGTTCATAGGGTGGATCAACCATGCATTCAACAAATTATTGTATGTGGAGTCAGGAGGATGGATCCTCCAGTTACTGTGAATATTTTCTTTCAACCATTAGGCATTATGTTGTTCTGCTGAATATATTTTCTTACCGCCTTCCAGCTAGCAGTATAAATAAAATAACTTTGTCTGCAGGCAGCTTAATAAAAGGGCATGCTTTCATCAATAGCTATGTTTGCTCTGACAGCATTTTTCCTTCCCCCCCCTGAAATAATATGCAAGAATAGTCAGACAATTACAGGCATGGTTTAAGTATTTAATGTTTCCCCTATATACCTATTTTAATTGAAGAATGGTGTTTAAACTGTTTTATGAGTGTCTGATATTAATGAGAGAGGCTGGTGGATTCTTGACCATAGATATTATATGACTCAGTGAATTTGAGATTTACTATTTTGTTCACTCTGGTAGTCTCCTGTTAGTATACACGTTTCTATGTACTAATTCACCTGTTTTTATTGAACACGGGAACTGCAGCTATCCAGTGCTAGAAGATGCAGGAAGATTGCAGATGTGCAGACCTATTTGATTTTTTTTTTTTACCTGGGCAGAAATCCATGAAATGATTAGAATGAATGAATTATAACATGCTTGCATTTTGAAAGAAAAATGTTTATTTTAGAAGATTACCTTTATAAAATTAATTTTGTCAGACTCTATAAGGTTATTTGATAATACTAGTAACAGTGTGTATTGTAATAATAATAATAATAATAAATTTTATTTTTCAGTCGCCTATCTGTCCGGGTTAGGGACACTCTAAGGAGTGTCATAATAAGGAGTATCATAATAAGTTTTTGAATCAAATTATGTATAATTTTGTTGTTTATAAGCATATTGCCATATCTACCTTTCTAGAAGTTTTAAAGAATTCTAACTCCATTGTAGTTAGATGATGAACATTTATAATGGAAGAAGATAACATTGCTTTATTTCTGTTAGTAAAAAAACCTCAGTCAAAAACAAAATAAACCATGGGACTAAAATATTGGAAATATTTATTACATTAGCTTTATGTTGTCTTATGAATAAGACACCTAAAATATTGCATTTAACATTAAATATTCTCATTTAAATTGTTGTTGTTGTTGGGAAAAGCTAGCTTATTCAACATTTAGGACTGATTCCCATTAATCTTGAGAACATTTCCAATAATTCTTAAAGATCTGATTCTCTTCTCAGTTCTATGAAAGCCAAGTGCTTATTACACCAAAACCGTTTAAATCTTTGTTAATATTCAGTAAAAGTGCAGTCCAGTGTTTGGGTGGTATAAATTGATTTATATTTCTTTATAATTAGCTGATATGCCAGAACGATATCAGCTACCATGTCTTGCAAAAGTACATTTACCCTTCTTTTCTGAATGGAGGGAGAAGACAAAAGCTTTGTTCAGCTTAATTAGACTTCTCTAAGCAACCAGATTCTGTCTTTTCTTTCTTTCCATTCTTTATTTCTGGAAAGGTTCAGTAGAGAGAAAAATATTTGGCACAATCACAAACAGGTAATTAATTCAACTGTCAATAAGACCAAAGTCTTGCTTTTATGAAAAGCATCCAGGGAATGATAACCTTTGAGTTGCCTTCTCTTTGGGCCGCTAATCCTATATCACCCACTCAAAATACTTCAAATGTGAAAAATGAATATTTGGTGGATATAACTGAAATGGGAACATTCTCAGTTTTGTTAATTAAGACCATATTAATGGAACTGAAGTAGCTGAGCCCAGGAGAGGAGGGGAAAACACAGTTTGGAAAATCCCCAAATAGTGAAAAAATTGCAGATGTGCCACTACAATCCATAGAAACAGTGCTGAGGCTCAGCAATAGGGTTGAGCCAGTGACAACACCCACATGTCACTCAGGGGCCACTCAGGTAATTAGTGACACACCTCAACATACCTCCTTACATCGTAGCACACTGGCAAAGTGCTCCTATTCCATCAACTCTAGTGTCTCAGCCAGCAATGACACTCTATTGCAAGTCTCCAGACATCCTTCAGGCTGGTGTGTTAATCTCTTATTGTTGTTTTGGAGCATAACACACAAATTGAAGGAAGGGAAGGTCACAGCACCCATATAGCTTCCTCAGTTGTTGCTGCTGCCCAAAAGCTTTTTTTTTAAAAAGTAGGCTGATGGTAGGGTTGCTATATTGCCCAGTTGACCAGGCTATATTCAGATTTTAGCCTTTCAGTCTGGTTCCGTTTTGCATGATTAGCTGGCCTGGACTCTCTGAGTGGTTACCAAACTTCCTTCTCCCCATGGACCACTTGAAAATTGTTGACAATCTTGGCAGACTACAAAATATTTTTTCTACCTGTTAATGTGATGTGTTAGATGTATGATTTTTCAACTGTATTTTTATTCTTTTATTTCTTATATTGTATTTTAATTTATTACAATTTTCATTCCATATAATTCAAATTGTAATACAATACAATAAATAAAAGAAACAATAAAATATAATTAAAAATCAGTATGAATATTTAACGTGGACTTGCTATAGATCACCTGAATGAAGCTTGTAAACCACTGGTGGTCTACAGACCACCATTTTGGAACCCCTGTTCTAGATATTACAGAAGCCAAGATATGAGGTAAAATATGCAGGAATATTTTGCAGGAATATTATGTCCAAACGTTTTGTGAGGAACATGCCTCCTGTCCTTTTCAATGGTCTTAGAAAATATGTGAAGCCATAACTGTGATTGACATTTGGGGGAGAACTGCAAACCATATAGATAACAACTATAGATTCACAACTCACTGTGTGTAAAAGGAACTTCCTGGTTCATTTTGAATCATCATTTATTTGTTTTCCCTGCTGGAGAACTGATTGCTGCTTATAGTAAACAATGGAGAAATCAATAATTTAGCGCAGTTGTGATTGGATGGCAACATTTTCACAGTAATCCAAAAGATAGTAGTAAAATCCATGCTCTTTCTCACTCAAATATTATTTCATACAATTTAAAATATTTTTGTGAGATTACATACATTTCCCAGATTACCTGATAAATGCAAATAAAGTCCAGTATTATATACATATTGTAGGGGATATGCTGTGGCTTAGAAATCATGGGTTATATCTTCCCTGCAAAGTAGTCCAGTGTTTGTTATACCATTATTTCTGGGAGAGGGCAGGGTATATGACAACCCTGCAGTGCAGTCCGGTGTTGCTATCAAGGCTCCAGGATTGGATTTTTAAAGCATTGGATTGGACTGGAGTTTTTAAAGGGAAATGCTATCAGAGGGGGCTGTAAAAATTATTGTAGCAACAGTGTTGGAGCCAGGAGGGATTTATTGCTTCCTCACCCATGAGGAGAAATAGGATGACTCTTGTGGGTGGGTGGAGTAAAATCACATAATCAGCCTGAAGGGAAAGTGTTAATCACTTCCTACTCCCCCAATACCACTCCCACAATCAACTTTTCAGCTTCCCTCTCCCACCTGCATTTCCCCAAAAAAGCCCCAGCTGAAACAACCATGTGTAGTTAGAGCTTTAACATGCTGCAGTAGATGTTATTGTCACTACTACTTCATTCCATCTATTCACTTTTTGCCAATGGCTGGTTTTCCACCAGGCCCCTCCCCAAATACCCCTCTAATGCCAAATTCAGGGTACTCAAACCAAAAAAGTGTTCAGCTGCATGCAATAGCCGTATGGTCCCTTGACCTGCATGCAGCAATACAGATTGCACTTTTGCCCCAGCAAAGCATAAGAACATAAGAAGAGCCTGCTGGATCAGGCCAGTGGCCCATCTAGTCCAGCATCCTGTTCTCACAGTGGCCAACCAGGTGCCTGGGGGAAGCCCGCAAGCAGGACCCGAGTGCAAGAACACTCTCCCCTCCTGAGGCTTCCGGCAACTGGTTTTCAGAAGCATGCTGCCTCTGACTAGGGTGGCAGAGCACAGCCATCATGGCTAGTAGCCATTGATAGCCCTGTCCTCCATGAATTTGTCTAATCTGCTTTTAAAGCCATCCAAGCCGGTGGCCATTACTGCATCTTGTGGGAGCAAATTCCATAGTTTAACTATGCGCTGAGTAAAGAAGTACTTCCTTTTGTCTGTCCTGAATCTTCCAACATTCAGCTTCTTTGAATGTCCACGAGTTCTAGTATTATGAGAGAGGGAGAAGAACTTTTCTCTATCCACTTTCTCAATGCCATGCATAATTTTATACACTTCTATCATGTCTCCTCTGACCCGCCTTTTCTCTAACCTAAAAAGCCCCAAATGCTGCAACCTCTCCTCGTAAGGGAGTCGCTCCATCCCCTTGATCATTCTGGTTGCCCTCTTCTGAACCTTTCCCAACTCTATAATATCCTTTTTGAGATGAGGCGACCAGAACTGTACACAGTATTCCAAATGCGGCCGCACCATAGATTTATACAACGGCATTATGATATCGGCTGTTTTATTTTCAATACCTTTCCTAATTATCGCTAGCATGGGATTTGCCTTTTTCACAGCTGCCACACACTGGGTCAACATTTTCATCATGCTGTCCACTACAACCCCAAGGTCTCTCTCCTGGTCGGTCACCGCCAGTTCAGACCCCATGAGCGTATATGTGAAATTCAGATTTTTTGCTCCAATATGCATAATTTTACACTTGTTTATATTGAATTTCATTTGCCATTTTTCCGCCCATTCACTCAGTTTGGAGAGGTCTTTTTGGAGCTCTTCGCAATCCCTTTTTGTTTTAACAACCCTGAACAATTTAGTGTCGTCAGCAAACTTGGGCGCTTCACTGCTCACTCCTAATTCTAGGTCATTAATGAACAAGTTGAAAAGTACAGGTCCCAATACCGATCCTTGAGGGACTCCACTTTCTACAGCCCTCCATTGGGAGAACTGTCCGTTTATTCCTACTCTCTGCTTTCTGCTTCTTAACCAATTCCTTATCCACAAGAGGACCTCTCCTCTTATTCCATGACTGCTAAGCTTCCTCAGAAGTCTTTGGTGAGGTACCTTGTCAAAACCTTTTTGAAAGTCTAAGTACACTATGTCCACTGGATCACCACTATCTATATGCTTGTTGACACTCTCAAAGAATTCTAATAGGTTACTGAGACAGGACTTTCCCTTGCAGAAGCCATGCTGGCTCTGCTTCAGCAAGGCTTGTTCTTCTATGTGCTTAGTTAATCTAGCTTTAATAATACTTTCTACCAGTTTTCCAGGGACAGAAGTTAAGCTAACTGGCCTGTAATTTCCAGGATCCCCTCTGGATCCCTTTTTGAAGATTGGTGTTACATTTGCCACTTTCCAGTCCTCAGGCACGGAGGAGGACCCGAGGGACAAGTTACATATTTTAGTTAGCAGATCAGCAATTTCACATCTGAGTTCTTTGAGAACTCTCGGGTGGATGCCATCCGGGCCCGGTGATTTGTCAGTTTTTATATTGTCTATTAAGCCTAGAACTTCCTCTCTCATTACCACTATTTGTCTCAGAATCCCTTCCTGCAAATGTTAGCTCACGTTCAGGGATCTGCCCTATATCTTCCACTGTGAAGACAGATGCAAAGAATTCATTTAGCTTCTCTGCAATCTCCTTATTATTCTTTAGTACACCTTTGACTCCCTTATCATTCAAGGGTCCAATTGCCTCCCTAGATGGTCTCCTGCTTTGAATGTATTTATAGAATTTTTTGTTGTTGGTTTTTATGTTCTTAGCAATGTGCTCCTCAAATTCTTTTTTAGCATCCCTTATTGTCTTCTTGCATTTCTTTTGCCAGAGTTTGTGTTCCTTTTTATTTTCTTCATTCGGACACGACTTCCATTTCCTGAAGGAAGACTTTTTGCCTGTAAGAGCTTCCTTGACTTTGCTCATTAACCATGCTGGCATCTTCTTGGCCCTGGTGGTACCTTTTCTGATCTGTGGTATGCACTCCAGTTGAGCTTCTAATATAGTGTTTTTCGAGTGATGTGACCCTCTGGACTTTGTTTTTCAGCTTTCTTTTTACCAATCCCCTCATTTTTGTGAAGTTTCCTCTTTTGAAGTCAAATGTGACCGTGTTGGATTTTCTTGGCAACTGGCCATTTACATGTATGTTTAATTTAATAGCACTATGGTCACTGCTCCCAATCGGTTCAACAACACTTACCTCTCGCAGCAGGTCCTGGTCCCCACTGAGGATTAAGTCCAGGGTTGCCGTCCCTCTGGTCAGTTCCATGACCAACTGGTCTAGGGCATAGTCATTTAGAATATCTAGAAACTTTGCTTCTTTGTCATGACTGGAACACATATGCGGCCAGTCTATGTCTGGGTAGTTGAAGTCATACATTACTACCACATTTCCTAGTTTGGATGCTTCCTCAATTTCATATCTCATCTCAAGGTCTCCTTGAGCATTTTAGAAGTGAGTCCCACTGAGTTCAGTTGGGATTTACTAACCTGGGAATATGTATAGGTTTGCAGTTTGTATGTGTTTTAATAGTTCTGATTTTATGATATTTTATAGCTATGTTTGGTTATCTGTTATGTGTTATTTATGGGATGTATTTTGTTTAATTTTTTTGTTTTGTATTTTTATTGTACATAGCTTTGGGCTCCCTTGGGGGGAAGGTTGATTCACAACTGAAATCAGTTAATTGATTATATTTTGTGGTTATATGCCTTCAAGTCGATTACGACTTATGGCGACCCTATGAATCAGCAACCTCCAGTAGCATCTGTTATAAACCACCAGATCTTGTAAGTTCAGATCTGTGGCTTCCTTGATGGAATCAATCCATCTCTTGTTTGGTCTTCCTCTTTTTGTATTGCCTTCTGTTTTTCCCAGAATTATTACCTTTTCTAGTGAATCATGTCTTCTCATTATGTGTCCAAAGTATGATAACCTCAGTTTCATCATTTTAGCTTCTAGTGACAGTTCTGGTTTAATTTGTTCTAACACCCAATTATTTGTCTCTTTCACAGTCCATGGTATGCGCAAAGCTCTCCTCCAACACCACATTTCAAATGAGTTCATTTTTCTCTTATCTGCTTTTTTCACTGTCCAGTTTTCACATCTATAGAGATCGGGAATACCATGGTCTGAATGATACTGACTTCAGTGTTCAGTGATACGTCTTTGCATTTGAGGACCTTTTCTAGTTCTCTCATAGCTGTCCTCCCCAGTCCCAGCCTTCTTTTAATTTCTTGATTATTGTCTCCATTTTGGTTAATGACTGTGCCAGGGTATTGATAATCCTTGACTAGTTCAATGTCCTCATTGTCAACTTTAAAGTTACATAAATCTTGTCATTACTTCAGTCTTCTTGACATTCAGCTGTAATCCTGCTTTTGTATTTTCCTCTTTAACATGTCCAGAGTATAGGTTGTGCATCAGGACAATCAGATGCTTTGGCACCCCCATTTCTTTCAAAGCATACCATAGTTTTTTATGATCTACACAGTCAAAGGCTTTGCTGTAATCTATAAAGCACAGGGTGATTTCCTTCTGAAATTCCTTGGTCCGTTCCATTATCCAACATATGTTTGCAATATGATCTCTTGTACCTCTTCCCTTTCTAAATCCAGCTTGGACATCTAGCACTTCTCACTCCATATATGGTAAGAGCCTTTGTTGTAGAATCTCGAGCATTTCTTGACTTGCATGGGATATTAATTGTTTTCTTTTCCATATCTGTTGACAATTTTTTGTCAAAATTTTGACAGATTCAATCTCAGTAGCTTGAAGCAACTCTATTGGTATGCTCTCTGTTCCTGGTGATTTGTTTCTTCCAAGTATTTTAAGAGCAGCTTTCACCTCACATTCTAAAATTTCTGGTTCTTCAACATACGGCTCCTCTGTGAATGAATCTGTCATCCTTGCATCTCTTTTATATAGTTCTTCAGTGTATTGCTTCCATCTTCCTTTTATTTTATCTTGGTCAGTCAGTGTGTTTCCCTGTTGATTATTCAACATCCCTACTCTTGGTTTAAATTTTCCTTTAATTTCTCTCATCGTTTGGAATAGGGCTCTTGTTCTACCTTTTTGGTTGTCCTCTTCTATTTCTATACAATAACTATTGTAATAGTTATTTATAATTATATGATTAAATGTATCCACTTATTTGGGAGTAAACTCCATTTGAGTAGACATGCATAGAATTGCACTAATCATTTTTTACAGCGCTGTTATAGACATTGATAAAAATGCCACCAAAAAGCATTAAGGCTGACAAAAAAAGAATCAAACTGCATAGAGAGTATAGTAAGAGAGACTATAGGAAGGAATTTCCATGCATAAAAAAGGAAGGACAGATTATGACGTATACTGCAGCCATTGTAACTGAGTTAATGGTAATTTTGTTAGAAGTAAGGCCCACTGGGTTCAATGGTTCCTCTCAACGATGTATTGGAGTCTTAGATTTTTTGCAAGAACTGGTGTTACACACTGGCCACTTTTCAGTCCTCAGGTACAGAAGCCGTCCCTAGGGAAAAGTTACATATTTTTCTTAGAAAATCAGCAGGTTCACATTTGAGTTCTCTAACACTTGAGAACTGAAAAATGGAACAATAAATAATAATCTACATGATATAAAGATTCCTTCTGGTAACTAGCTTCAAATGCATTATGTGTTGTGTTATGTTTTGGACTTGAATACTTTTTTGAAATCTGATCAGATTTGAAGTTCGATAGCAAACATGCATATGGTTTAGCACACATTTTAAAATGCATTTGTAAAGAGTTATAAATAGTGGAAAACGATATACTTTATTTGAATTAGTTTCTTTTTCTTTTTCTTTCTATATAGGTATTTGGAACATCAGTTTATAACTCTTCATCTACTACAATATCTTCTTCCAGTCAAAGAAGATTTCGCAACACAATATGTGAATCATCTGGTAAGCTCCTCCTCCTTATTTTGAACCCCCCCCCGACAACTTTAACAACAGGTCCCTCTGAGTAATTTAGGGGCTGCTCAGTCATAGTGATATGATCATCCAAACCTGGCCAATGGTGGGAGGGAAATCTAGATTTAATACTTGTAGGAAGCTGTTTCAACCTTCAGTCTTATTATGCAGAACAAATGCAGTGTCTCTAAAGGGTTATAGTGACTAGCTCACTGGAGTTTGGGCCAGCTAGTCTTGGCCATGAAGAACCTTTTGGTGTTGCCATCTTTGGAGTGTGATGAGAGTGACTGCACTCCCCAGGGGTGAGTGGTTGTGGGTGAGCTTGCTCCTAGGTGAGAGAGTGGAGCTGCTGGGTGGGAGTACGGGGTGACTTCAGAATGAGAGGTGGAATGTTCAGGAGCTGCGTCTCTTGTGAGAGCATGAATGCATCTCCAGTATGATTGGTGGGTATTTTGTGATTTTTATATTGTTTCAGTTGATCTATTGTGTTTGTTGTACCTTCATTTTGTATTGTTATACTGTTCACCACTTTGGGGGCCAAAAGCCATATATAAATGAATTATATTATAACGGAACAGAAATTGGAAGTTCGGCTTACTTATATATAGGGAAAGAAATTTCCTGAAATTTAAATAATTTGCTTAATTTTTGACAAGTCTTTAAATGGGTTATCTATACTATGATTGTCCAATAATGAGGAGATAGAGTAGTAAGAGAATATTACAAATAGCAATCCAGATTCATTATTCAAATCTATGTAAGCTTAATTGTTTACTTTCCTGAGAGTAACAGTGATTAATGAGAGAGGCTCAGAAACTGGGCTTTCCAGGGATGATATTTGGACAGTTGAACCCATTGAACTAGTTTTACATGAATTACCACTGTGAGGTAAATTAAAAAAAAATCATGCTATGATAGGAAAAATAGTTGTGTAAATCCACCATAATCTATCACTGTATCTATACATTGTCAGTTATAACAGCATTGGATTCCAATATTTTGATGTAACAATAGTTACTATTGCAATAAATATTTTATATAAGCTTTAAATGGTATCACGTTCATGAAAGTCTAAATTACTTTCTGATACCCAAAAGCCTTTCTGTCTCCCTCTGGAGGTTACTTGGCTCCACAGTGTATAACTTTAGGCATCAGCTGAAGATCTGCTTCCTTGTCCAGGTTTTTAATGTTGTCTGCCTGTTAGTAGGAAACTGGCAGATTATTGATGTTAGGCGATATTTTAATAGTTTATTTTGTGTATGTACTTGTAACCTGCTCTAGGGTCCTGTGATGAAGGGAGGGATATGGCTTTTTAAAATAAATATAAAGAAACGTGAGACTTAACAAAGAAATGTCACAGTTGCATTAAGACAAGTTGCAATACTTGCCTTTGATGAGATGAAACTCTAGGACTCATTCCACTTTATGGGCAGCCATATTTAATTTGCATCCACTGTAAATCTCCTGGTGAACATGGGAATATTTAACAAGGAATGCAGATTTAGATACAAATTGGGAAACATCATAAGGAAACTCAGTTGCCTCCAGCTCCTCAGTATGTCTCTGTATCTTTTTTGCATGTTTACAAACATAAACGTCCCCACGTCTGCTGCTTGTTAAGTGTTAAAAAGTTTGCAGTCCTCTAGATATATGTGTAGAGAGCCAGTGTTGTGCAGTGGTGAAGGTGTTGGACTATGACCTGGGAGACCAGGGTTCGAATCCCCACGCAGCCATGATGCTCGCTGGGTGACCTTGGGCCAGTCAGCGCCTCTCAGCAGTCCATTTCCTTAAGACCCTCCGTGGCGCAGAGTGGTAAGCAGCGGTAATGCAGCCGAAGCTCTGCTCACGGCCGGAGTTAGATTCCAACGGAAGGAGGAAGTTGAATCTCCGGTAAAAGGGATCAAGGTCCACTCAGCCTTCCATCCATCCGTAGTCGGTAAAATGAGTACCTGGAATATGCTGGGGGGGTAAAGAAAGGCCAGGGAAGGAACTGGCAATCCCACCCCATATATACGGTCTGCCTAGTAAATGTCACAAGATGTCACCCTAAGAGTCGGACTCGGAAACGACTCGCACTACAAGTGTGGGGACACCTTTACCTTTCTAGATATATGTGATGAAGTATGTGAACAAGGTTTGATAAAGAAACAGCAAGAATGAGGGAGAGGTAAGGGAGAGTTGATTATTAATACGGGTAGATAAGTTACAAAAGACTCTGCAATATTGGTATCTTAAAGAAGAATTTATAGCAGACTTCCCTTCAGTATGAAATTGACTAGCTCAGAAACTTTCACCATGCTAAACACTTGTATGGGACTAAGGGAAGCTGTCCCAAGGATGAAAAGAAGCGGGGGGAAATTTGCTTTATGGGAAGGCTCACACTTCTTTATATTTGCGCAGTTAATTACTAAAGCAGGAAGATGGCTAGTTCTAAAATAGTGGAAAGAAAAAAATTGTTTTTGCTGTTCCATAGAAATAATAATCTATGTACTGCCAAAGACCTGGGAGGTAGGACAAAGGCAAGGAAAGAACAATGTCAAAAAAGCCTGAAGAGTAAAAGGGAGCCAAAGAGACCAGAACATATATGAAGGCCTCAGATATAAGGTGGAAAATTGTAATGGCTTCTAGCAGGAGGAATTCTGTGGTTCAGTAGCTCCATTAATTGCATTTCTATTAAAATTCTCCAGAGCTGGCATCACAAACTGGACACCTGTAGAAGCAGGCATTGGGACAGAATTGGTAATGAAAACATTAATAAAATGAACCTAGAACAGTATGTTAGACTGAAAATAGCTTTTGAAATTTATTTGGCTGGTTGAATTGCCATTTTCAAAGTCTGCTTGCAGCTCACCTGCCAGCCTCTTAATGATGGATCAAAGGACACATATAATGAATGTTCTTATTTTTGGCCTGTCAGACAATGTAAAAAAATATTTAACTTGGGTTATATTTTCAGGATCCTAATTAACGGGAGCTGATCCTTCTCAAAACAAGAAAAATATGAGCCTGCATCTTATTAAATTTATCACACTGAGGGTTCATCTTAGTTTTTTTTTATGAAGCTGGGTCACTTGAAAGAATTATTAGGGATGACCTGGATACAGTTTGATTCAAAATAGCTTGTAACTGATTGTTACTTGCCACACTTTGAGTGCTATGCAAAAATATTTGAAATATGTGATACAAAAGATTTCAAAGAATATTAGATCACTTATAAGTTTCAATGTGTATATTTAAACGGACAATTTATTCTGTAAACTATGATGGAAGAAAGATACTGATTTATGCAAAATGTTACAGATATTGGGCTGCATCAAAAGGTTCCCTTCTGTGAATAGAAAACCCCTTCCATGAGTGGAAGAGAACCTTTGGATCCAACAAGTTACTTCTGTTATTTAATATTGTGTTGTACATTTTACAGAAAATGAAACATTTCATTGCCTACAGGGTTAGCAAGCTTCTTGTTACAGAAGTATTAAATACATGTATCTTTGGTGTTTCCTGTTACATGTGAGCAAGCCATACCTATCTATTTTTGACAGCATACATAGGCAAAGGTGCCATTCCTTCTCTGGAAGAAGGTAAACTTTGGATGCAACCCATTCTGTGGAGAAACAACAGGAAGTTGTAATAGCTCTCGGCCTGCGAGAAGACTTTGGCTCCCACATGTTAAGAAACATTGAAGATCCACACACTACCCACTAACTGTAGGAGTGTACCCACTAATATCTGTAATGTATGAAGTGGCCATAAGTAGGCTGATATGTAAATGCTTAGCAGCAGCCAATAATCTATCATAAGGATTCCCCTGATATGTATTACCATGTTGGTAATGAAAGGTTTGCCCTCAGGTAGTTAAGAGATGTGTGATTTCCAGTCAACAAATGAAAGACAAGCAATTGTTTTCTATTTGGCAGTCTATCCATTTATCCATGTCATCTACGTTTACATGGCCATCTAATTAGACCTTAAAATGTATGTGACATGCAAGAAAATGATTATGCATTCCATTTTTATTTAGATTCGTTCACATGCTTTAATGGGGGTGAGTGTGTGCATTGGCAACTGTGTGACTGTAGTCGATATAATGCAACTGGATCAAGATGTCAGATAGGTGAGTGGAAAATATAGACTGTATGCTACCCAGTGTATCTGGCATGACCTAAGACTCGAAACTAGACTTAGGGCCTTATTGGCTGATTTCTTTTCTGAACTAGGCACAATTGCCAAAAGGTCACCAAGGGCACTTGAAGAGCTGATGGATCTGGTGCCTAAATGACCATAAGTGGTGTTTGTTATTTTAATTGTTAAATTTGTGTTTTCCACCTTTCCACCAAATGGTACAACTACTACTAACAATTATACAAATACTTACTATATTTGTATATTTTGTATTTCTATAATACAGATACAATAAGATAATATAAAATAACACTGCTTATGTATATTTTTGATTATGTATATTAACATGTCTGTGTATTATTGATAATTGTTTTACATTGTTTTATGTACACTACTTAGTGTTTAATTTTAAAAAATCTCTTATATATTCTTCTTTCTTTTGGGATATATGTTTATTGTCATGACTCCATCCAGAAACGACATTGGCAGTAGTGAGAGATGCTGCTTCTGAATGGCTTTTTCCTGTCTTTTTTTCCTCACCATAGTATACAACACAGGCACAGAACGAGACAACATTTGCCGTACGTGGGGACAGTACCATTATGAAACTTTCGATGGATTGTACTACTTTTTCTCTGGGAAATCTACATATGCTCTTGTAAGACAGAATGAACTAGATGAACAGAGCTTCTCTATACAAGTAAGAGATGACATTTTAAAGATCATTTCAAACAATTTAAATTAAGTCTAATTTGCAACAAATATAAGCATTTCATGCATTATTTTTAAAAAGTCGTGAGATATTGTGTGATTCAGTTGCTTCCTCCTAACTCTGGAAATATGAGTAAATAAATACTATAAACTGGTAATTTCAATGGGTTGGGCTGCTTGTATGGTTTGAATTGACTATGGCTGCAATGCTATATATACATAAATGGGAGTAATGTTCATTGAACTCAATAGGACTTACTTCTGAATAGACATGCATAGGATTATACTGTATGTTGCTTTTTAAAGAGATTACTTGACTGGGATTCAAACATTCTCATGCAAAGAGGCTCAGGGACCCTAATGGGGGTGAAAAATGCTTTTTTCCCCTTACTGGTAGCAGCTCCTTATGCCTCATGAAATGTTGCCAGGGAGGATGCCCCAAACTTCTGCAATGAGTTTTTCGGTGTGTGTACGTATGTGTGTGTTTGTGGGGAAATTGTAGCAAGAGAATTACTAGAAAACACCTATACACCTGCAGCTCCATGGCTTGTCTGCGATTGATGGAGGCTACATAGAATGTGGATAAGTAGAACCATAGAATCATAGAATAGTGGAGTTGGAAGGGGCCTACAAGGCCATCGAGTCCAACCCCCTGCTCAATGCAGGAATCCAAATCAAAGCATTCCCGACAGATGGCTGTTCAGCTGCCTCTTGAATGCCTCCAGTGTCGGAGAGCCCACTACCTCTCTAGGTAATTGGTCCCATTGTCGTATGGCACTAACAGTTAAGAAGTTTTTCCTGATGTTCAGTCGAAATCTGGTTTCCTGCAGCTTAAGCCCATTATTCCGTGTCCTGCACTCTGGGACGATCGAGAAGAGATCCCAGCCCTCCTCCATGTGACAACCTTTCATGTACTTGAAGAGTGCTATCATATCTCCCCTCAGTCTTCTCTTCTCCAGGCTAAACATGCCCAGTTCTTTCAGACTCTCCTCATAGGGCTTTGTTTCCAGTCCCCTGATCATCTTTGTTGCCCTCCTCTGAACCCGTTTCAGTTTGTCTGCATCCTTCTTGAAGTGCGGAGACCAGAACTGGATGCAGTATTCAAGATGAGGCCTAACCAGTGCTGATTAGAGGGGAACTAGTACTTCACGCGATTTGGAAACTATACTTCTGTTAATGCAGCCTAATATAGCATTTGCCTTTTTTGCAGCCACATCACACTGTTGGCTCATATTCAGCTTGTGATCAATGACAATTCTAAGATCCTTCTCACATGTCGTATTGCTGAGCCAAGTATCCCCCATCTTATAACTGTGCATTTGGTTTCTTTTTCCTAAGTGTAAAACTTTGCATTTATCCCTGTTGAATTTCATTCTGTTGTTTTCAGCCCAATGCTCCAGCCTATCAAGGTCACTTTGAATTTTGTTTCTGTCTTCCATGGTATTAGCTCTGCTCCCCAACTTTGTATCATCTGCAAATTTGATAAGCATGCTTTGTACCTCCTCATCCAAGTCGTTAATAAAAATGTTGAAGAGCGCTGGGCCCAGGACAGAGCCCTGTGGTACCCCACTTGTTACTTCCACCCAGTTTGAGAAGGAACCATTGATAACCACTCTTTGAGTACAATTCTGGAGCCAACTGTGGATTCCCCTGATAGTTGTTCCATCCAGCCCACATTTAGCTAGCTTGGTAATCAGAATATCATGGGGCACTTTGTCAAAAGCTTTGATGAAGTCGAAATATATTATGTCCACAGCATTCACACAGTCTACAATGGAGGTTACCTGGTCAAAAAATGAGATGAGATAAGTTTGGCAGGATTTGTTCTTCATAAATCCATGTTGGTTCCTAGTATTCACTGCATTGTTTTCAAGGTGCTTACAGATTGACTGCTTTATAATCTGCTCCAGAATTTTTCCAGGGATTGATGTTAGGCTGACTGGTCTGTAGTTCCCTGGTTCCTCCTCCTTGCCCTTTTTGAAGATAGTGACAACATTAGTTCTCCTCCAGTCATCTGGTACTTCACCGGTCCTCCATGATTTCGCAAAGATAATAGAGAGCAGTTCTGAGAGTTGTTCAGCCAGTTCCTTCAATACTCTAGGATGCAGTTTATCGGGCCCTGCCAATTTGAACTCATTCAAAGTGATTAGGTATTCCTTGTTCATTTGTCTATCAATCTCAAGGTCCAATCAGCTGTTGCTGATTTCTTCCACCTGTCCCTTCTCTGGCGGGGATACATAAGCTGGCTGGCTGAGGTGGCTTGGGAGACCCAAGTGCCTGCAGGAGGAAGGGGTTCATTGCTGTCCAGGGAAGGAGAGCCGTTTGCTGCTGCTGTCTGCCAGCCTGCCTGCTTGCTGGCTTGCTGCTGCTCGGCTGCCAGGTACTCAGCCAGCTGTTGCTGATTTCTTGCACTGTCCCTTCTCTGGAGGGGATACATAAGCTGGCTGGCTGAGGTGGCTTGGGAGACCCAAGTGCCTGCAGGAGGAAGGGGTTCATTGCTGTCCAGGGAAGGAGAGCCGTTTGCTGCTGCTGTCTGCCAGCCTGCCTGCTTGCTGGCTTGCTGCTGCTCGGCTGCCAGGTACTCAGCCAGCTGTTGCTGATTTCTTGCACTGTCCCTTCTCTGGAGGGGATACATAAGCTGACTGGCTGGTTGAGGTGCCTCCTGCTTTGTCTGCCTTTTTGTGGGTCCTGAGTCATGTGCCTGGGAGAGAGGACTCACAGCCAAGAGTGAGGGGGCCCCAATTGGTGTAGTGATGGGTCAAGGGAGATATGGCATTGTGAGGAAGACTTGCCAGGTAAGGGGAACACGGCCCAGACACTTAACGACTGTGCCTTGTCCTGGTCCTCCCCACACCCGCAGGTTTGTTGGTTGCCCTATGAGCCAGCTCTCAGGCCTTCAGATACTGCTCCTAAATGCCAGATCGGTGCATAATAAAATCTCCCTCATTCACAATTTAATTGTGGATGAGGCAGCCGATCTGGCATGTATAACTGAGACCTGGGTGGGTGAGCAGGGGGGAGTCAGCCTCTCCCAGCTATGCTGCCAGGGTACCTGGCTCAGCATCAGGGTAGACCTGAGGGCCGGGGAGGGGGGTTGCTGTGGTCTATAGGAGCTCCATCTCCCTCTGCAAGCACCCTGTTCATGTGACTACTGGTCTGGAGTGTTTGCACCTTATGTTGGGTCAGCGGGACAGACTGGGGATTCTGTTGGTGTACCGCTGTCAGAAGGCAGAGCTGGGGTCCCAATCCCGGGGAGCTGGATCCCGGAGAGTTGGGAGAAGAGTATTCGGATGGATGGCAGAGGGAAGGGGGAGGAACTTCCCCCCTTTGGAGTGAAGACGAAACAGAGGAACTGCCAGTGATAAGGTCGCTTAGCAACGGGGAGCCTGAGCCCTCCCTGGACATTCCCACGCCTCCCCCTCTTTCAGGCTCAGAGCAAGAGGGGAAAGAGGGAGGGCTGCTCACAGCCGAAAAGCGGGGAGGCAGTTTACCATCAGCCCCTCCCCTATCCCCCATCCTGGAATCGGAAACTTCAGAAGAGGAGGGGGTGATGCTTCCCCCCTCACCGCGCACACGCAGACAGCTGAAAAGACAGGAGAGAAGGGGGGGAAGGCGGGCAGTACCTGAGGGGCAGTTAAGGAGGAGCGAAAGATTGCGCGCCCGTTTGGCCCCTTCTTAAAGAACAGGCGGGAAGAAGTCCCTTGCTCTGTCAACTTTCTCCCAATGCCGCAGGACCTGTATCCCTGTATTTCTTCATGAGAAAACGCAGTCTTTGTTTGGACATTACCCTAATAAAACACGAATTAACTACAGCCGTTGGTCTGGTTCCTGAGTCACATCCTGGGCCTGACAACCGCCCACCCCGCTGCCCAACAGACTCCCTAGCTGAGCTGATGCAGGTGGTCTCGGGTGTACTGCTGAGATCCCCCAGACTGTTGGTTCTGGGGGACGTCAACATCCATGCCGAGGCCACCTTATCTGGGGCAGCTCAGGATATTATGGTCTCCATGACAACCATGGGACTGTCCCAATATGCCATTGGCCCAACACATGTAGCAGAGCATACTCTAGATTTGGTTTTTGCAACTGGACATGGAATTGGTGATCTGAATGTGGGGGGCCTTACATCAGTTTCTCTGTCATGGACAGATCACTGCTTGCTGAAGTTTAGACTTACAGCGGCTCTTCCCCTCTGCAAGGGTGGGGGACCTATTAAGTTGGTCCGCCCCCAGAGACTAATTGATCTGGATGGTTTCTAAAGGGCTCTGGGGAGTTTTCCGGTTGATAGGGCTGGCGCTGCTATCGAAACCCTGGTTGAATTGTGGAATACAGAAATGACTCGGGCGGTTGACACGATTGGTCCTGTGTACAGCTTGTACGGCTCCATGGCATACCCCAGAGCTGAGAGCGATGAAACAACATAGGAAATGGTTTGAGTGCAAATGGAGATGAAATCCTAGTGGATGAAATTATACACTGGTAAGTGCCTATGGTAAGCTGTATTTAGGGGCAGTGAGGGTGGCAAAAAACCAATATTTTGCTGCCACTATCAAATCATCACTCTGCCACCCAGTGGAGCTCTTCAGAATTGTCCGGGGGCTATTACACTCTGGCCCCAGGGACATGGTAGATCAATCTGAGGTCCGCTGTAATGATTTTGCTAGGCACTTCCAGGATAAAATCTCTAGCATCCGCCAGGACTTAGACTCCAGTGTTATAGCAGGCGAATCTAGCGGGATATCCAGAGCACAGCCTTGTCCCGATTTCTTGGATGAGTTTCAGTTGGTACAGCTTGAGGACGTTGACAAGGTGTTTGGAGAGGTTCGTGCAACCACTTCTCTGCTGGACCTTGCCCTTCTTGGCTAATAAAAGCTAGCAGGGATGGAACAGCCAGCTGGGCCAGGGAAGTGATTAATGCTTCTCTGCGAGAGGGGTGGTCCCTGGCTGCCTGAAAGAGGCAGTAGTGAGACCACTCCTGAAGAGACCCTCCTTGGACCCGAAAATCTTAATAACTATAGGCCGGTAGCAAATGTTCTATTCCTGGGCAAGGCCCTTGAACGAGTGGTTGCGGGCCAGCTCTAGACACTCTTGGATGAGACATCTGGATCCATTTCAGTTGGGTTTCAGGCCTGGTTTTGGCACAGAAACAGCCTTGGTTGCCCTGTATGATGACCTTTGTCGGGAGACAGACAGGGGGAGTGTGACTCTGTTGATTCTTCTTGATCTATCAGCAGCTTTCGATACCATTGACCATGGTATCCTTCTGGAAGACTGGCTGAGTTGGGAGTGGGAGGGACTGCATGGCGGTGGTTCCGCTCCTACTTGGCAGGTCGCCTCCAGAAGGTGGTGCTTGGGGAACATTGCTGGGCATCCTGGATTCTCCAGTATGGGGTTCCACAGGGGTCAGTTCTGTCCCCCATGCTGTTCAACATCTACATGAAACTGTTGGGTGCAGTCATCCGGAGCTTTGGAGTGCGTTGCCATCAGTATGCTGATGACACGCAGCTCTATTTCGCCTTTTCATCTTCTTCAGGTGAGGCTGTCAATGTGCTGAACCGGTGCCTGGACTGGATGAGGGCTAATAAACTGAGGCTCAATCCAGACAAGACTGAGATGCTGCTAGTGGGTGGTTCTTCTGACCAGATGGTGGATGTCCAACCTGTCCTGGATGGGGTTACACTCCCCGTGAAGGAGCAGGTTCGTAGCTTGGGGGTTCTCCTAGAACCATGTCTGTCACTTGAGGGTCAGGTAACCTTGGTGGCATGGAGTGCCTTCTACCAACTTCGGTTGGTGGCCCAGCTATGCCCCTATCTGAACAGGGATAACCTGGCTTCAGTTGTCCATGCTCTGGTAACCTCCAAGTTAGATTGCTGCAATGCACTCTGTGTGGGGCTGCCTTTGAAGATGGTTCAGAAGCTGTAGCTTGTGCAAAATGCAGCGGCCAGATTGGTAACAGGGACCAGACGGTCCGAACATATAAAACCGATTCTGGCCCACTTGCATTGGCTGCCTGTATGTTTCCGAGCTCGATTCAAGGTGCTGGTTTTAACCTATAAAGCCTTACATGGCTTGGGACCACAATACCTGATGAAACGCCTCTCCCGATACGAACCCACCCGTACACTACCCTCAACAATTAAGGCCCTCCTCTGGGTGCCTACTCTGAGGGAAGCTCAGAGGGTGGCAACAAGGGAGAGGGCCTTCTCAGTGGTGGCCCCAAATTATGGAATGATCTCCCTGATGAGGTGTGCCTGGTGCCATCACTGTTATCTTTTCGGTGCCAGGTCAAGACTTTCCTCTTCTCCCAGGCATTTTAGCATGTGTTTTTAAATTGTTTTGAATTTTTTAAATTGTGTTTTAAATTGTTTTTAAAAGATGTGTTTTAAATTTGTATATTTGTTTTTGATGTTTTTAGTTGCTGTAAACCGGCCAGAGAGCTTCGGCTATGGGGCGGTATAAATAAATAAATAAATAAATAAATAAATACTGACCCGTCTGACCCTTCTAATTCATGTTTCCCGGGAGGGTCATAGGCCCTTTTTTGGGAGAAGACTGAGCCAAAGTAGGAATTGAGGACTTCTACCTTTTCTTTGTCATCTGTTATCATTTTGCCATCCTCATTCAGTAGCTGTGCCACCATTTCTTTTCTCTGTCTTTTACTATGGACATACCTGAAGAAAGCTTTTTTGTTCCTTTTAGCATCCGTAGCTAGCCTCAGCTCATTCTCAGCTTTAGCCTTCCTGACGCCATCCCTGCAATTCCATGATACCTGTCTGTACTCTTCCTTTGTGGCCCGGCCTTCTGTCCACTTCCTGTATGTGTCCTTTTTTGTTTTCAGGTCATCTCTAAGCTTTTTGTGAAGCCACATTGGGTTCTTCTGCTGTTTCCTCCCTTTTTTCCTTGTTGGAATTGCTTGCCATTGTGCTTTTAGAATTTCCTTTTTTAGAAACTCCCACCCATCTTCGACTCCTTTTCTCATTAGGGTGGCTTGCCATGGAACGGTATTTACAATTGTTCTGAGTTTATTAAAATCAGCTTTCCTGAAGTCCAGGGTGCGCGTATGGCTACTCTCAGCTTTTGCTTCTGTTAAAATCAAGAATTCAAGTATGGTGTGGTCACTTTCCCCTAGAGTTCCCGTAACTGCCACTTCATCCACCAAATCATCTCTATTGGTTAGAATCAAGTCCAGGATAGCTGATCCTCTGGTTGTTTCCTCCACTTTCTGTAGGAGAAAGTTATCTGCAACACAAGTCAGAAATTTCTTGGAGGGGCCGTGTTTGGCAGAATTTGTCTCCCAACAGATGTTGGGATAATTGAAATCCCCCATTACTACTACATCATGCCTCCTCGAAACATTGGCAATTTGCTTTTCAACAGTTACATTCTCATCTTCTCCTTGATTGGGTGGTCGGTAGTAGACTCCAAGCACCACATTCCTTTTGTTACGTGCCCCATTAATTTTAATCCAGATACTCTTGGTGGAGCTACCAAGCTCATCTTCCTGTATTTCTGTGCAGGGATATATATTTTTAACATATAGCGTGACTCCACCTCCCTTTTTATTCCTTCTGTTCTTCTTGAACAAGTTGTATCCTTCAATTGCTGTATTCCAGTCATGGGAGTCATCCCACCAAGTTTCAGTTATACCTATCAAGTCGTAATTGCCCTCCTGTATTAATAGTTCAAGTTCGTCCTGCTTGTTTCCCATGCTCTGAGCATTAGTATACAGACATTGAAGGCCATGTGATTTATGGCTTGGCTTCCTTACTACATTTTTCTGAGGGCTGTTACTGGGCCCTATTAGAGCCGATCTCTTTGGTCCCGCTACTGTGCATAAGCCTTCATCAGTCGTTACCACCAAGTTTATGTCTCGCTCCCCTTTAGGAATCAGTTTAAAGCCCTCCTGATGAACTTCTCCATGCTGTGGCCAAACACATTCTCACTGAACAAAATATTCCAAGTATCCAATATTCCAAATGCTTTTGACCTTTGTGCTATCAGACCTATGCTATTTGATATTGTACAAGATGGTAATCAATTCATTTTTTTTTACAAAAATTGTTTTCACAAAACTGTGTTATGATTTTTTAAAAAATTGAATTTGAGAAGAGCTGAAGGAGTCCACAGACAAATCTGATCCAGCATTCTGTTCCCACATTGGCTGAGCAGATGCCACAGGCAGGATACGAGCACAATAGCACTATTCTGCTTGTGTTCCCCAGTAATTGGTATTCAGAAGCATGAAAATACTGTTATTCAACAGCAGTATTTCTTCACACAGTGTGTAGTTAAACTATAAGATTCACTCTCGCAAGATATAGTGATGACCACCAATTTAGATTACTTTAAAAGGGGATTAGACAAATTAAAAGGGGATAAGCTTATCAGCAGTAGCTTACTGGCAAATTCAGAAGTGCAGGGTTCCTTCATGAAAGTCAGAGCCATGCCCCTTTAAAGTTATATAATCTTCTAAGATTATAGAATAATCTGGCCAGGCTTGAATTCTGCTTTCTGCTTCTCTATCCTTGTTAATGCTTTCTCCCACAACAACAGATGTCTCTAGAAGCTAATCAGCATGAAAGGGGAGCATATTAGCTTCTGAGAAGAGTCTTCTCAGTAGCTGACTCACCTCCTTTCACTCTGATTGGCTCCAATCAAGGAAGCATATTATAACACTCTTCTTGGTGGCCAACACACTCCCCTTTCATGCTGATTGGCTCATAGGATGCTGGAGGCATAGGGACCCTGCTGGAACCTGGCTTCCAAAAAAGTAAAGGGTCTAAGATCCTCTGAGACCCTGGACGACTGCACCCCTGGTTATCAGTGGCTACTAACCATGATGACTATGAACTACTTTCAGTGTCAGCTGAATTCCAGTTACTGGGGATAGCATTGCTGCACTCATGTCCCGCTTACTGGTTTCCTATAGGCCCTTGGTTCGCCACTGTGAGAACAGGATGCTGGATTAGATGGGCCTTTGAAACAGCAGTGTTCTTATACTGCCTCTGATCCTGGAGGGTAATAGATAGCTATCAAGATAAGTAGCCATTTATTGAATGTATTTATTTCCCACTTTTCTTCCAACGGGGACGAAGCAGGTGACTATGGAACTCCACTCCCCCATTTTATATTTCACTCAATAAATAAGAGATATGGAATAAATGTATATTTAACAGAATACTCACAGAGGCTACAATTTTTGGGCCTCATCTCTAAAGCAGGATGTGAAATGTTGGATATAGTTGTTACAGTATTTATTTCTCCCATTTTTGGCAGGTCCAGAATGATCCAGAATGCAAGTCTTCTCCCTATTCCTGTAAACGATCCATTAGCCTATACTTTTCTGGAGATGGGGAAATCAGATTAACTAGCAAGGTCACTTACAAAGGAATTGGGTAAATGAAATGTATACTCTCATGATCTGCCATGTTTTTACTTGCCATGTTATTTTAATATGCAGAGATGTAAGCTACTTAATTGATCCCTAAATATATGCTAGCTTTATTCCTGCAGACTATAAAAAAGTCATATGGGTGGGTGAAACTAGAAAACTAGCATTTTTTATTTATAATTCAGTTGGAGATTAAATCAAATAATTGTAAGTTTGTTATTTATAACCATACGTAATCACAAAATGGCTTGTGTACATGGCATTCTTTAGAAAGAATGGCATAATCCAAGATGGTTATAAAAGTAACTGAGAACAATTTTTTTCTTAATTTTGGAAGGAGTGATAGTGTCATTCTTTGATAGGTGAATGCAATAATTTCTTTACTATATTTTGAAAATAATAAAATTTATGTATTAATCACTTCCCATGAGGCATGCTGAAATGATTTACAATACAATAAAAACATATACAAACAATTATTTTAAAAAACACTAATATATGTAAAAAAGAGCCTATGTTTTCTGAAACTAACAACAGCACATACATAAAATCGATGCAAATCTAATACAGATAAGTGGGATAAAGATCTCCATTTAGAAGGCTTGTTAAAAGAGGGACGTCTTTAGTAGGCACTGAAAAGACAATAGAGAAGGTACCTGTTTGACATATTATGGATATAAAGGATGGCAATGAGTTGTTTAGGGTGATATTTGTTTGGCTTCCCAGAATACAATTACCATATACCATAGGGAACTTGTACATCCAAAAATTAGCTGGATATGTCATTGTGAGACACCAGTATGCTTTCTCTCTGGCTTGGGATGGTATATCTGCGGCTTATATTAAGATGGCTCCTGCCTATGTGGGAAAAACTCATGGATTGTGTGGTAACAACAATGCCATTCTGCAAGATGAGCTTGCCACTAGTCATGGTGAGTATTTCGTCTCATTTATTAACTCATAGCATATGTTCAGTATACATATTTATTTGTGCTCCTGAAGAGCTACAGCCTTAGAAAGATCATGTCCTTCTGTGTTTGCTGCTACCTTTTGTTTTTGGGTAGAAAAATCCAAGATGCCTGAATTGTTTTATATGGAGCAGCAATCACTTCACCACCAAGGAAGAATAATACAATTGCTTAAAAATAAACCAGGACACTCCTTCTTTAAACAATGAATGTTTCACTCTGTCTCTCTTTTTGTCTAATTGGCTAGTTTGGCTTTCCTAAATGTCAGCTATTCGTTGCTATGACTTCATTCATTGGCTAAAAACACTGAAAGGTGGGAGCCGGCTAGCTAGCATGTTTGTTTGTTAAACTTATATCTCGCCTTTCCTTCCGGAAGGAAAACAAATGGAAAAACATAGCGACTGTGCATTTTGCCTCTTATCTCAGATTCCACAACATCTGTAGACTTGCTTTTTTAAGAAAGGAAAGCTGTGAATTTAACTCATTGGTTGGGGGGAGGGAGTGCCTATTAAATAGCTCCTTTCATCTATAAACTGTTATGAGCAGAAGGTTCAGACTCCCGTCTTGTGCTTGTTATGTGTTATGATTTCTACATATTTGTTTTCCTTTAGTGTGCTAAGTGTGTATGTTGTACACCAATATCTTTATACAATTTTTACCTGAGTACAAAATATAAGATTTATATAAGAATTGGCCTAGTGTGAGTGGCTGGGTAACTGGCTAATGATTAGGATTCAGCATTCACAGGAGCAACCTTAGCACTTCCATAGATTGGATGATACTGAAGAAATACAATTAATAATAAAGTGAATTTCTTGCATTTATGCACTTGTGCACTTTTCTCCAGGAAAACTTACTGATGACATTGAAGAGTTTGTAGAAAGCTGGAGAGAAAATCCACCCCAGGAGAATATCCTCTCCTGGGATACCTCATTTAACTATGAGCCCCCCTGTCTGACTCAAAGTCAAGCATTTTTACAGGTAGGCATGATAATTAATGTAAGACATTAACTTCATAAAGACAGCATTCTGAGCCAGGCCTGGTGCTAGCACACTGCCAGGTAGGGCACTGGCCCAAGGACCCATGATCGCACACAGGGCCCCAGGGGGCCTTACCGGGATAAGCGCAAACCAGCAGCAGAGGACGGAATCAGTGGGTGGCAGTGCATGCCAGCCCCACCAGCTCTACAGCAACAGAGTCTGTCCTGCTCAGCTGTGCTGCTGCCGGGGAAGAGAAGCTCCAGGATGCTTGTTAAGGAGCTGCCTCACCTGTCCTGAGTTTCAGGCATGGGAGGAGGGGTAGAGCTTACTGGCCTGTAGCAGCGGAAGTGAGGCAATGCTTAGGGGAGGAAGGCGCTGAAAAAGAGCCTAACTATGTCTATCCTAATTGCTCAGAAGTAATCTGTTGAATTCAGAAGGGCTTTCTCCCAGGTAAATGTAGTTAGAATTGCAGCCTTAGAGTGGGCTGAGGTGCTTGGAAGAAAGGTAAGAAGGCTTTCCTGGTTTTCTTAGGCTGCAATCCAATAATGTCTACTCAGAAGTAAGCTCCACTGGGTTCAGTGGGACCTACTCCCAGGCAAATGCATTGGATTGCAGCCTTAATTACATAGTAATTATTGCCTCCCCACTCCCTCATTCCATTTGCCCCACTGATCAGAGAGAGAGTGTTAAGAGTTTCCTCCTTTTACAGGCAAGCTTCCATTGTTTATGTCTGTCCTGGGGCTTTTGTATATGAATTCCCTCTCTCTCTCCCCCCCCCCCCAGTTGTAGCTGGGAAGCTCCTATTATTATTTTCATTGCTATCTTGCTTTTTCTATAAGGAGCTCAAAGATGGTTCTTCCCCTCCTCATTTTATCCTCTCAACACCCTTGTGAGATAGGTTAGATTGAGAGACAGTTACTGGGCGAAGGCCACCAAGCAAGCTTCATGGCTGAGCAGGGATTCGAAACCAGGTCCGGCAGGAGGTTCCAGTTATCATGCATCTCTTTAATTTGGAAACTTGTACATTTATGATGCTTGGTGGTAACACAGCATGTTCAGCGAAAACCCCTATTTTTCAGTCCTTCATACAAAGTGCTATATTACTAGTACTACTAGCATTAAATCTCCACCAGTGCTGTGTGTTTATTTTGCACTTAACATCAAAGGTGATTCCTCTTATTAGACATTTTTATGAGGGTTTCTGGTGGACTGAGGCATGCTGGAGTATTGTGTTGCATCTGCGTTTATAGGTCTACACTATCTGAAGGCTTCTCTGCATATAAATCCTTTGATGTGGAGATATCCTTTAGTGTCACTTTTGTACACTATACACACTTCTAAACATGTAGGTGAGTTGTTGCTGAATTTTTGTGAATGCCTTTTTTTGGAGAAATTGAATTTTAACTTTTTAAAAATAGTATTTGCTTAAAAGGGCAGCCTTTCATCTACTGTTCTGCCCTTGACTTGCCCTGGTGCTCTGATATAACAGTGCCACGTGGCAATAAGGGGTTCTAAGATTAATTCTAGAATGCCTCCTAATATCTCAGCACATTTGAGTATGACGTGAGTGTAGAAGAAGGGCCATTGCAGTATCTGCCTTGCATGCATAAGGTCCCTCAGGTTCAGTCCCCAATGGCATCTCCAGGTAGGAGAGGTGGCATCCGGGACTGAACCTGAGAGACCTTCTGGGAAAGACTCCTGCCTGAAACTCTGGAGAGCTGTTGCTAGTCAGTATAGGCAGTTGCTAGTCAGTATAGGCAGTACTGGGCTAGATGGACCAATGATCTGACTCAGTATAAGGCAGCTTTCTGTGTGAGTAGAAAATCCTGGTGGAGAATTGAAATGTTTATTTGACATGCTTTTTTCAAAGATCTTTGCAAATGACAGGAAAGGATGGCTTCAACACCCCCCCCCACACACACATACCTTTTTTGTCTGTGAAAACATTAAAGTAGAGAAGCCAACAGGAACAACGAAAAATGGGAATTATTTCTCAGTACATTTTGCGGAAGGTCCCAGGCTCTGATATAACTATTCATATAATCTGCCTATCATTAACATGGTAAACCAGAATAAATTATTAGGAGCTGAGGTCTACAAAATAGGTAAATTCACCCTAACAATTTAAAATAAATCAAAAGTTTGTATTTTTATTTTATAAAAGGAGGTTGCAATATTGGCACAGATTTGTTTTCTTTGAAAGGCATAGGGTCACAAGGGAGGAGGAATGTGGTTTGAGGAGGAAAGGGAGCGGTCAAGGCCCTGCTGATACCCTATGACAAAGGGCCCCCAGAAACCTGGAGCCGGCCCTGTTCTGAGCCCTTTATAAAAATGGGCATAAATTGCTTTCCCCTGTACTTGCCCAGGCTCATCTGCACATTCAGTTAATTGGCAGGAAACTGCAGCGTCATGCTAACTGCTAAAGAAGCAGTCACCCATTGTTATGTGATTGTTATATACCTCTGTTGACCTGAGGTGCATTACTTTCAGAACAAACATAGTGTTTTGAGGAACCATGTGGGTGGAAGGCAACCACACTGCTGCGGTATTTTTCAAGGGCTGATCTGAGATTTCTGCCTCCTGCATTCAGGTTACTCTCTGATGTAATTCTTTACCTCAAAATATGTGGAAAATATGGGACTTTTTTAGATGAAAGCTTAAGGTTAGCAGATGAAGTAGATTTCTTATCAAGCTTGAGCTATTTTTAATTCCTCCTTTTATTTCATTCTTTAATTTTATTCTTTAGAGTTTCTTATTTTAGCATTCAAAGCCTGCAGCCAGCCAGTGGATTCCTGTGATACCTAGTGCCAGAATTTAATCAGATAATTCTTCCTCACTTGTATTAAAATCTGTGAAAGAGCTTTTGTCTCCATAGGCAACTGACTAGAACAACAAAGAAAAAACTGATTATAGTTTTGGCTGCTATATTTCAGTTTTTTATCAGAAAACATTTCCCAGACAAACGTTGCTTTATATTTCCTGCATAGGGATGAGAACAGGAAAACTAGTTCGTTAGTGTTCCCAGGGGGGGGATTTATCAGTGCTAATTTAAATAAAATGTAATATCAACCTATGTAGATTATGTAGCTGTAATGTGCATATGTTTAATTATGCATCTCTGTTAAATTTGATATACTTCATTTAAAACCTAAAACATAAACAATTCACATGCTAGATAAAATATGAATTCAGATGCTGCCTCTTCAACTAAACCTATCAGCAGTTAAAATACACCGACTTGGTTCCAAGCTTTTGTTCCATAAATGAAATGGTAGTGGTACTCCATTCATGGACCATGGCTTTCATGCCTCTTCCTCTACAACCACCTGCAGCTTCCTGAAAATCCACTCCCAAGGGTCAAGTGGATGTTCTGGCACAGAATGGCATGTGTCATGAGTGCAGCATGATGTGGAAATAATAAAAAATCAATCTGCAAGCTTTACACTCATGCAATAACATCTTTGCATCCTTGGCAGTCTTTCTAGGGGCATTGCTCATAGATGATTGATTCAGATTTGAAAGGTTGGATGTTTAACTTTATCAGATGATCTAGTTTTATACTATTTTTGTTGATTCTTTTGGTATGTTAAAAGCCATTTTCTTTACATTAATTCTTTATATTTTCAGAGGACGTACACGCTATGCAGCATGCTGCTCTGGCCCCCCTTCAGAGTGTGTCATGAATTTGTGAGCCCATTTCCTTTCATGGCCAGTTGCACAAATGACCTGTGTATGTAAGTGTCCTGTTTTGAAGTCCAGAATTAGCAGTCAGTAGCTGGGATCCTAAGAGGCACATGCATGCACTTAAAGCACTTCTTGGTATGGACTGTGCTGCTTTTCTCCTTTCAGTTGCCACCCTTCATGCTTTAAATGCCATTCCACGCAGTCTCATTATCTTCAGGAGCAGCTTTTTAATATGCATAAGGGACTGTGGTAGCTGTGGGAATGGGGAATTTAGATTCTGGCCACTATGTTGTCTGCAGATATTAAATACATCTCTTATGGCTTGCTTCTCAGTGTTCTTGACTGTCTTTTGTGGTAGTGCTTCTAGTGATTAAAGAATGAGTGACAGCAGAGTCAAATCCAAATATTTGATTTAAACATTAAATGTAAATTGAAATCTTATCAACAGCATAGTATGGCTGCATCAGGGCATAATACTAAACCATGGTTTAGTGTTTTGACAACAAATGTTGTCATGCCTTGGGCTCACAGATATTTTGCCCTCCAAGAGGTTGAAAGCTTTCACTTCTGTTTTAGCACAGTTTTATGTGTTGTCTGAATTCTAAAGTGTGGTTAATTTTAATTATGATTCGTTAAAACAAGCCAGCTTCATAGTTTGAACAATATATAGATAAGATTAGGCACAGTTTGTCCAGGTTCAGAAGATGTGACAAGCTGTAGATAATCTAAAATGCAAACAAAAGCTCTCAAATTCCTCTTCACTGCTGCGCTGGAGGAAGGGAGGGGATTGGGAGAGAACATGAGCTTGAGGCGCATTACTGTAATGCTAAACTGTGGTTTAGCATTATGTCTAAATGCAGCTTTTGTAGAACTGTGGATATAATTAAAATTATTTAAAAAAGCAGTTCAGGAAAGATACTGGAACAGAAATGAGAAAGCCATGTCTCCTCTTTGTTCTAAGGTCTTCTTCTGTCAGTAATGATTACGGTATTTCTATTATATTTTTTAAATAAAATATTTTTAGAGTAAATTCATGATTTGATGGAGGAACTGAAACAACAAACATTTTAGTGACATATATGAAGCTTTGCTTGAATATTTGCGTTAGAACAATGAAAATAAGGTTATGTCAATTTTAATGTTTCTTAAGGTCTGCAGCTGATAATGCGACTTGGTGTCGGGCATTAACCGAATATGCAAGGACTTGTGCTCAAGCAGGAAAACCTCTCCATGAGTGGCGGGCACGGTTTCAGGAATGTGGTATGCAATGATAAAGTTTCAGAATACCATCTGCTGTCAAAATATTCTGCATATTGTTTAATCCTTTCTCTGCAAATCTTGGTTTTCTCTTTTTTAACCATTGTATCTTAATCGACTATTGTATGCAAATTCAAATTTTAAGGCTAACCAGTATAACCTTTTGCATGGAGGCAGTTTCATCAGATGCTTAATTAAAGTTAAAGTAGCATCAGTTTTCTCCAGGAAGCATCAGCATAAATCACTTAACATTCTTCATCTCTTCTGTTTTTCAGTTGTTAAATGTGAAGAGCATCTTGTCTACAATGAATGCATTGACTGTTGCCCAGTTTCATGTCAGCAAAAAACTCATTGTGTTGACAGTGAACTGCCCTGTGTTGATGGATGCTATTGTCCAGATGGTAATGTTGTTTTTGGTGTGGAAATTTGTTAGAAGCTGTGGTCTTTCAGGATATTGTTTTGGCCTTCTTGCAATCTACAGGAGACAGTAATCAGAGCCACACTCTAGAAGTGTGTCACCAAACCCAATCCTGTAACTCACTTAGGGGAAGATGGATTTAGACTGGAGACAATGCCCAGTAATATGGTAGCAATTTGAATTGTGGTAGGTTCAGAGCTTCCCTTGATCTTCTTCCCATTAGTGTTGCAGCCAGCATTTGAAATAGATCCTAACTTGAATAAATTAAGTTGTTAGGGTCCTGGATCAATTAGCCAGTTGCAGATCATCTCAGGTGATTAAACTACTGTGGTGCTGCTTAATATTGCTGGATAATGTCCTGCCCCAACTCAGACATGGCTGTGGTTTTTTCTTTTATTGTAGTAAGAGAAAGTTTCAATTCAGTGCATTTCACGAATCTAGCTATGGCTTACTCAGAACTCAGCATCTCTCTAGGTCTAACTAGGCACAACTTTGCTGCACTAAGACATTGACTCAGCAACTACTGCCCCCACTCAGTCGGCTAAAGTAAGGCTGGGTGGGCACCTTACTTGTGTGTTCTAACTGTCTCTGTTGGGAGCACACGCGCTAGCAAAGACTCCGCCTCAACTGTGTCTGTTGAATTTCCCACTGCATTCACCTCTTGGCCTGAGGCGAAGGCGGAGCCCCCATCACTGTTCCATCTTCCCCCTCAGAGAGGAAGGAGGGCTGCTTGCGGGCAACATGGGCACAGGGAGAGAGGAACCGTGAGGCTGGGAAACAACTGGCTGATTCTCCACAGGGATATCTGGAGCTGCTGAGGTTGAACTGTCAGAGTCCAGAGCTGGGGTGCCTTCCGAGTCCAACTCCTCACTTGGCCTTTCACTGGCTTGACCAACCCACTCTAAGTCCTCCTCCTCCTCCACTTCATTCTCATAAGCCCACCCCCCTCCAGCAGGGCTCACAACAGATAATATAGTAGAGCTGTTTTGTACTGCTGTATATTTGTTGGATGAGGAAAGTTGTGGAAAACAAGGAGCGTTTGTGTTTTTTCAGTATGTAGAGAAGAAAAGAAAACTAATTTCATTTATGGGATCCAGTTAATATCTCATATATAAATACATGTAAGAAATAATATCATAGTTAATTAAAATATTAATGTTGCAGTCCTGTGCACTCTTGTGTAGGGCTTACTCCCAATAACTTGATGGGATGTCTGAGAAACAGTGTTAGGCTACAAGGCAAAGTGCATTGGCTTGATAGTATGCCCTGTATTGATTTGATAGTATGTCCCATGAAATCAAAGGGAGTTCTGAGAAAATATTATTGGTATTAGGCTGCAACTCTTTATAAGTTTTACCATAAAGAAAAGCAACCTTTAACTGTTTCATAATACATCATTATTTTCTGTTTTGCTTTTTTATCATGTCATTAAACTTTAAAGTATTGGATTCAATGAAAACACGCACAATCACCTTCAGTATAACTTATCACAGCCTCATTTTCTTGATATAAGTACCAGATAGTTAAAGGAATTTGGAATGATAGTTTTCAAAGCACATGATTTTAATTTTGTCAATTTATTATTGACTATCCACTTTAGGACTTATTTATGAAAACAAATTATGTGTAAGGCCTACAGAATGCCCTTGTGATTACCATGGAACTATCCACAGAACTGGTGCTGTGATTCATGAAGAATGCAACAACTGGTTAGTAACGTTCTGAATATTTGTTCCCTTTAATAACATAAGTATTC
This sequence comes from Rhineura floridana, assembly GCF_030035675.1. Lineage (NCBI taxonomy): Eukaryota > Metazoa > Chordata > Lepidosauria > Squamata > Rhineuridae > Rhineura > Rhineura floridana. Next base: position 115,865,585 of record NC_084481.1, on the reverse strand, counting down.
CCCAACATATTGTGCAACATATAACCCTGTACTTTTATAAAAATTGTACCTTTGTAGAGTAGGAGGTTTCCAAATGTCTTATCAGCAGCTTCTTTTCCTCCCACTGATGCATATTGCTGTTGTCATGATGAGTAAAGCTCATTCACAGCAGATAAAATGATCTAGGGCTAGGTATTCATTTGTATTTGTGATTGGAACACCTAAAGATAAATACGATCTCACATGTCTAATTTTCAAAGTAGTGACTTCTGGAAAATGTGCATGAAGGCAGTCATTACGTGATTATTTTTTTAATCCCCATTGTAAGTTCCCTGCAGGGTACTAAAAATATAAATACATTAAGGAGTGTGGAATTGTTTCTCTTCATAAAAATACACAAACATCAGTCAGAATTGTTAAAATCAAAGGGGCTTGGAAAATGTGACGCTCCCTAAGTTAGGGACTGTCCTCCTGGAAACTTTAGGCAGGACTCCATGGCCTTAGGAAGTTTCAGCTTTGCCATACTCTCAAAGTAGTATTAAATCTATTCTTGTTCCATGTATAAGAGCGTGTACATGGATCTGGCAAACCTTACAAGCTCATATACATAGATCTGGAAGTCCTTAAAGACAATAAACAATGCAGAGTAGTGGTGTACAATGAAAACTATGTTCAGTGATATGGGAAATCATTTTTTTCCAAACTTGTAGAAAAGTTCTGAGTCTGGGGAAAAAAAGGCTCTTAACGTTATTAGAGTGACACTATAAATGTTCCTTTTCCAACAAGAAGCACAATTGTACCATCATTAACATAACTTTGTATATTTGTGAAACAGTTTTAATGGTTTTGTATACTAAATATGATGACCAATGTTTTGGTGTGCCTTTGATGTTTGAAAGTTAATAGTTTCACATTTCAAGAGTATCTTAAGCTTTCTTCCCTCCCACCATTGTATCTGTGCTTGATTCTTTTAACAAGTGTTGACATAACTGTGAGGAGGATGCTCTACTTGTAATCAGCAGATCGTAATAGCCTTGATAGGCCTCACAAGATGGGGGGGGGATGATTGCATAATTTCTAGGAGAGATTTCCTGAGTTTTTTAATCTGAGGCTTTGTGGCACAACCTATTCAAAACTTTAACCACCAAACTTTCATAAACATGGAGATGTCCATTCATTTCCCTTCGTGTTCCCCTGGGGTATCTTGTATTCTGAGATTAGTGGCTTAATTTGTTAGAATGCTGGGCTCAGACGTGACTTCTGCCTTTCATTAAGATTTATGCTACATGGTTTCCTTTGCTATTCTACAACTGCTACTTCCAATTGCCATGTAAGGGCCATGTTAATAGCCTTAAAACATTTTTTTTTCTATTTCAGTACATGCACTGGAGGAAAATGGATTTGCACAAATTTTACCTGTCCAGGTATGTCAATCTTTAGATATTCCATTCATGCACCCTTTTTTATTAAGCGCTGTAGATATTTCACAAAATGTTTTGTTTCAACGGCCTTTGGTATTTATTCTCTGTCCCCCCCCCATCTGTTTCCATCAGCTGCATTTCTTGTAAATATGCCTGCTTGGCTTTTAAGCATTTTTCTTGCAATTAATTTTATATTATGATTTTTATTGTACATCACTTTGTAGGAAAGTATACTTTAAAAAAATAGATCAAACACAGTTTAAGTCAGATAATACAGATTTCATCTAGTTGTTATCTATGGTATTATTTCAGTAAGTGATAGCCCTGTTTTATATTCAGTGACTCTCAGTAGATCTACAGTATCTTTGACATATCAGTCCTAAGCATTAATAGTCTACTTTCTGAAGAGTTATGCTTAAGGTTTCATCCTTGTAATTATGAAGGCATATAGATCACCATTACCATATGTTTAGGGCCATTTCCTAAAATTTGCCAATGTTGATTGATTGTATTTCTATGCCACTTTCTATTCAAGTGAAACAATAAGCAACAACAACAGCAATACATATATAATAGAATATCACAGTTACAGCACAAAACATAGTTACAATGCCTGGGACAAAAAAAGGTGATCCTACCAAGCCATATAGTATCTTTAATAAATCAACAATAAAATAATAAGTAATTATATTCTATAAAACCATTCTAACAAAACAGCAACTGAAAAGTAGACTAGATATTACTATATTCACCCACACCCCACCAGGCATACTGCCTCAATAATCATTCAGTCTATTCAGTTCATTAAAATACGAAGTCATAAAATACAAGATGACCCTAATCCAAAAGACACACCAATCACATAGATGTGTATTCATGAGTACCAGCGTGTATAAGCCTAAAAATGATTTAAAATTCTTTTTTTAAAGTGCATAGAAATAACCCTGAGCCTTAGGGGAAGAGTTGTGTTACTGCTACTTGTGATGTCATGGATATTAGCCAATTCATCACTGCATCTCAAACTCTATGGATAAACTTGCAGAATAGAGTAATGGAATTTCTCAGAAAACCAATTCAGAGTTTTTAGTGGTATGTAATTTTCATCCCCCCCATTCCAAAAGCAGAAAACACTTGCCGGGACAAAAAAAAAAGGGAATTGCTTCAACAAATTGTAAATCTTTGTGCATTCCTTGTGTGAAAGCCACATCATCTGGGATGGATCAAAGTGTTTGTATTGGAAGAAATGAAGGCAAATCCATAGATGAGTGAATTACCAGGGTTCTATAAATTACATAAATTAAATACATTATACAACTACTGAATATATATGTTTAAAGGCACATTCATATAGTATTTGGAAACAGCCTTTTGCATGTCACCTGTGTTTAACATAGGCTGAGGCAGGGATGTGCATGCCAAAACTAGTAAAGCCCGTATCATGGGACTTGACCACAGCCATATATTTTGTATGAATGTATCAGAAGCATATTTTCCTAATGCTTTGAACTATATAAATCTTTATTGAGACTGGACTGTTTCAAATGTTGTAATCCACTTTGAAAGGTCGTAGCCTGGAAAGCAGCATATAAATGCAAATTATAGTCAATCATTCATTCAGGTTTTTTGATCGCTATTGCAGCTTTAATATCATTCAGTGTTAATAAGATACATATAATATTTTGGGAGGATATTGAAAGACTTTATCCCTTTTTGTTAGCTGAATGTTCAGTCTCAGGAGATATTCACTTCATGACATTTGATGGACGCAAGTATAGTTTTCAAGCTACGTGCCAGTATATTCTGGCAAAAAGCCTCACCTCTGGCAAATTTGCTGTGACTCTGCAAAATGCTCATTGTGGACAGGTAAGACTGTAAAAATAAATGTGTTGGCTGCTTGTAGTGGGAGTACTTAATTTGTGTTATCAAAAAGATGAAATTTGGCCCTAATTTATAAGGTTCCCTTCTGTGAATGAAAGGAGTCATTCACAGAAGGATTCCTTTCATTCATGGAAGGGAACCTTTGCATCCAATCCTAATTTCTTTGGGGTGGGGACATAGCTTAGTGCCTTGGATATAGAAGGTTCTTTCATTTTATGTGCATCTGTGTTATAAGAAATTACTGTGCATATATTTTCCACAATCTTAAAAAGCTAACTGCCTCTGTATATCCAGTGGCAAAATATGGATAGCAAAAGCACATGTACTTTCTCATTTCTATATTTTATGCATTGATGGTGATTGATTCTCCTGTGAAGCTGCTGTGGAGCATAGGAACCTGCCTTATACTGAGTCAGACCATTGGTCCATCTACCTTAGTATTGTCTCAACTGATTGGCAACACCTCTCTGAGGCTTCAGACAGGGTTTCTCCTAGCTTTACCTGGAGGTACCTAGGATCTTTTGTATGTAAAACATATGCCCTGCCACTAAGTCACGGCACTCTGTTGTGAAGGGGACTCCTGGGTGGCACTTAACCTCTGCTATAATATAGATAGCAGGAGGACTGGATGCTAATGAAAATTAAATGCTGGAGTAGATGGGCCTTTGTCTGATCCAGCAAGGTAATTCTCATGTAGTTTTATTTGTAAGCCGCCCTGAGTTCCAGTTTGGAAAAAGGGAGGGGTAAAAATAAAGTTTCAATTCAATTCAATTCTTAGGTGGCTCTGTTAGCAAACCACCAGTTACATATGGGTCCTGAGACTGGAGGCCTCTCTTCAAAGCTGTTGGTTGCAGGGAATTTTAATTTCTGTGTGAATGGTGCCAAGTTTTTTACTTATCATAAATACAGAAAATTGAGGTTTATTAGTTCAAATAACAGATGACAATATAAATCTCAAGCCAGTTCCATTCAGTAGGTACAATCCTTGTCTATTCCCCAGAAAGTGTGGTGTCAGATGCTGGAGTTGGTTTCCTAATGATGTCTGTGTTGTTGTAATAGGAGATAAGGTTCCAGGTTCAATCCCTGGCATCTCCAAGTAGGATTGGGCATGTCACCTCTCTGAAAATCCTGAAGAGCTGTTGCCATTCAGTGTGGGCGGTGCTTAGTTATATGGACCAGTGGTCTGAGTCAATATAAGGCAGCTTCCTATGTTCCTATTATGTAAAGAAATAGTCAGTAATGCAAGGATGAAACCTTTTGCCAAGAGAACACTGGAATTATTTCACCTGGTAAATTCTTTCACTCCTTCTTTTTTTAGAAAGAATCCTCTGCTATCTTTATCTTCATTTGCGGGTTCTGATAACACTGGCTTTTTATGTAGACTCTCTCAGAGCTATAGTCTTGTATTGAAGTCATGGATAGCCAGTGTGGTGCCCTCTGGATGTTGTCACAATCAGCCCCACCTAGCAGGAATTATGGGAGTTACAGTCCGGCAACATATGGAGGGCACCATGTTGGCTACCTTTGACTTAAGTAATATGTTTTAATAATATGGTAATATAATAATATGCTTTCCCTCTATGTTCAGCTAGTCTCCCAGATGATTCCAAGTCCAACAAAGGATACATTGTTCATTGTTTGGATCAAAGTGCCTTCATAGAATGGCATATAATCTTCCCAAGCGCTGCATTGAGTCCATAGCTGTTCATACCATAGTTGTTCACATACACTATAATCCAATAAAACCTGCATATCACCACTTTGGGAGTATTATCTTATTTTCCTAAGTTGTTGGTCAAATAGAGTCTAGCTAAAAACTGAAGTGACAACCAAGGCACAAGGCAGTGACTAACAGAGATCGATTAAGTTATACCATGCTTTTAACAATATCTACTTTATGGATGAAGTTGTGAAAGCTGCAGTAAACTGTAAACTCAAATGCTGGTTACTGTTGAGAACAACTGTTTAAACTGTCTTATGCAGAAACTCTACAATATGAAATAAGAAAATATGATTGATTTTTTATTTGAAGTTAGCCTAAATTATTTTAGAATCTTATTTTTCCCTGAGCTTTGAATTTCTGCAAAGATGCTGAGAAATCCTCATTAAAATATCACAGCTCTACCATATTAAAGCAGATTCTCTCTCTCTCTCTCTCTCTCTCTCTCTCTCTCTCTCTCTCTCTCTCTCTCTCTCTCTCTCTCACTCACACACACACACACACACACACACACTCACACACACACACACACACACACACACACACACACACACACACACACACACATTTTGACAACTTCGTAGTACAATATCTCAGAGAGGAGTGCAGGTCTCCTGCTCCCCTGGTGCATTCACTATAGCTGCCCAATTTCCCTGCTTTTTAAAGTTTGGTAGAAATATCTGTGGGCTATAGGTACATTCTTAAACCACAAGGTTTTTTGCCTATTAGTGAATTTCTCTGCTTTTTAATCTAGGAAGTAAGAAATGGGATCCTGTGCAAGTTTGCTGAGAATGGATTGATTATTTGCATGCTTATTGAGTTAAGTGGGATTTACACACACACACACCAGGCAATCATGCTTAGGATAGGTGAAACTGACCACAGGGGATGGGGAAGGGAGGAGGGGGAGGAGGGAGGGGTGGAAAGGCAGAGGGGAGGACTGGGATGGGAGCAGGCAGGAGGGGGAGGGGAGAAGAAGGACAGATGTGATCATTTGCATGTTTATTGAGTTCAGTGGGATTTACTCCCGTGCAATCATGCTTAGGATAGGTAAAACTGACCGGGGGGGGAGGGCTGGAGTGGGCAAGGAAGGCGGAAGAAGGAAGAGGGGAGGAGAAAGGGAGAGGAAAGGGGAAGGAGGGAAAAGGCAGGTCTGATCATTTGTATGATTATTGAGTTGAATCGGATATACTCCTATGCAATCATGATTAGGGTAGGTAAAACTGACCAGGGTGGGCCTGCCAACCAAGACGTCTTCTGTATCTTTCAAAGTTGGGCAGGGGGAAGGGACAATTCTACCTTGTGGTTTTTCACATTACAGTGTTGCAAGAACACCTGCAATTGGCTGACTTTCTCTTCTCCTAAAGATACAGGATCAGTCTCAGGCCCTGAACCTGGCAACCCCACCTCCCACCCAAATTTAAAACAAAGCTGTCCCTGGCCACATCCACACCAGGCCTCTATTACACTTTGGACAATCATTATTTATTTATCTATTTATTTAGTGTATTTATATACCGCCCCATAGCCGAAGCTCTCTGGGCGGTTTACAATAACTAAAAACATTGAAAACAAATATACAAATTTAAAAACACATCTTTTAAAAACAATTTAAAAGAATTTATCATGGCTTCTCTCAAAGCCATGGCTCAAAGCCAATCATGGCTTCTCTCAAAGAATCCTGGGAAGTGTAGTTAGTGAAGGGTGCTGAGAGTTGCTAGGAGACGCCCTGTTCCCCTCACAGACCTTCAATCAGAGTGGCTGACTGTTAAACCATTCTCTCAGGGGAATAGGAGTCTCTTAGCACCCTTCACAAACTACACTTCCCAGGATTCTTTGAGGGAAGCCTTGACTGTCTCACATGAAATCAAAGTCTGGTGTGGATGTGGCCCTCTTATTAGCCAAGCCCAGCAGCTGTGAGGCTTTTAGAACTCTGACAGTTGGTTCTTACTGAGCATGCTCCGCGCTATCATTGGGTCCCAGCCAAAATTTCTTAAATTAATTAAAAATCAGCCAGGCATTTTTTAAACTTTTAAACTGCAGCAGATGAAGGCCAGAGTATGGGGCAACGTCAGTATTAGGATTACAGGTACTCTGTGAACATGGCTGATTTTTAATGAATTTCAACAGATTATAACTCTCAGAGAAAAAGTCCAAAAGGGCTCTGAGGTTTTTCTCTCTCTTTTTACACTTTGAACTGTCTATTCTCTCTGACTGTTTTGTGTATCACCATGAAAATTGACAGGGTTGTTAAGCAAGCGTTTCTGAGTTCAGGACTATAAGTTATGTAAGGTTTTGTTTTGAAATGAGCTTATGGGAAGCATCAGAATGGCATGGGGGTATTTTCAATTTAACATTGTGGAATGTGAAAAATCCCCGCTGACTATAGTATACAGCCACTCTCGTGGCTGTATAATACATATATACAGCCTGAGCATAAAATGGAGGGGTTCTCAGCATTAACACTGCAACAGATCTTGCTTCCTTATTAGGTTTCTTGGGGACTCCCCAAAGCCCCATATCTTTGGATGTAGCAAGCCTGTCTATGTCTTCTAGCTTCCAACTCCACACCATGTAAATTGGGTTCTAGATTATTATTATTATTATTTATTACATTTGTATACCACCCCATAGCTGAAGCTCTCTGTGTGGTTCAAAACAATTAAAAATATTAAAAACAAATATACACATTTAAAAACACTTTTTAAAAAAAACAACAATTTAAAAACACATGCCTGGGAGAAGAGGAAAGTCTTGACCTGGCACCAAAAAGATGACGGTGCCAGACGCACCTCATCAGAAAGATCATTTCATAATTTGGGGGCCACCACTGAGACGGCCCTCTCCCCTGTTGCCAGACTTCCAGCTTCCCTCAGAGTAGGCACCTGGAGGAGGGCCTTTGATGTTGACCGTAGTGTACAGGTGGGTTTGTGTCGGGAGAGGCGTTCCATCAAGTATTGTGGTCCTAAGCCATGTAAGGCTTTATAGGTTAAAACCAGCACCTTGAATCGAGCTCGGAAACATACAGGCAGCCAATGCAAGTGGGCCAGAATAGGTTTTATATGTTCGAACCGTCTGATCCCTGTTACCATTCTGGCCGCTGCATTTTGCACTAGCTGCAGTTTCTGAACTGTCTTCAAAGGCAGCCCCACATAGAGTGCATTGCAGTAATCTAACTTGGAGGTTACCAGAGCATGGACAACTGAAGCCAGGTTATCCCTGTCCGGATAGGGGCGTACCTGGGCCAGCAACCAAAGTTGGTAGAAGGCACTCCATGCCACCGAGGTTACCTGAGCCTCAAGTGACAGAGGTGGTTCTAGGAGAACCCCCAAGCTACGAATCTGCTCCTTCCGGGGGAGTGCAGGCCTGAAACCCGACTGAAATGGATTCAGATAATCAGTCTCATCCAAGAGTGTCTGGAGCTGGCCTGCCAACTAACTGATGTCAACTAACTGATCCAATCAAGGCCCATTCATACACTGCAAAACTCTGGGTTATGCATCAATGTTTGTTGGATTCCTTACTCTGGTTCTGTTTGCTCAGCAGCAATCCAGTGGCACAGGAGGAAAACACAAACTATTACTGAAAACCGCAAACTGCAAATTATAACTGAAACGAACACACTGGTTTATTGAAAGTATAAAGTTTGCAAGAATTAGATTTTGTAGTGAAAGCCGTAATACAATCATAAATGATGGAACAAAATAAAATAACAATAACTGAAAGTTACATTGTTAATGTTTGCATAAACGTAATGATATTATGGATAGATGGAAAACAAAAAAGATAATGCTTTGACATTACAGCAAATTAAAGTAACTTAGAAAATATCTTAAAATGATGTGATATATATATATATATATATATATATATATATATATATGTATAAGCTAATTAATTAAAACAATAAAATATGAACTAACAGAATAAATAATATTTTCTGCCTAATTCTCTCCAGCCCATTACTTTTATATTTTCCTCTAAATTTCTTAGGATATTAAAGAAAGACATAGTTACCTATGAGTAGGTAGACCTGACGCCTTCTGCTTGATAAAGCATGCAGAAGCAGGGTAGAGCAGATAGCAAGAAAAGAAGTAATAATCTAAAGGCAATTCCCCCCTTCCCAAAAGCTTTTTTCTGAAACATAAATACATCCCTTTATATCACCCAGCAAACTTATCCGATTATCAATGCGTAGTCCATGCATAGAATTATAATAATCTGTCTGGGAGGGGGATAAAATGAGTATCTGAGATCCTTGTATCAGTAATTTTCCAAGCAGTGACCTTTTGCATAGTGTCAGCTAATCACACATCTGTTATTCTTTCTGTTAGATATTGTTTTGGCTATCCAGGATCTTTGTATCAAGTTCTTATCAGAAGCTCTTCTCTGACAACAGAAAGTGCAATGTTAAAATTCCAAGCAGCCTTCAACCAAAAAATGACACACATAGCATGAAATTGTCCTCCATCTTAATTTATCATGGCTTCACTCTGGCTCCTCTGTTCTGTGCATCCATTTCTAACCTGATTGCCTTATGTAAATGTATAGGGTCCAGCAATGAACTGATTAATACACCAGATGAACTCAAAATCTACCTTCTGCCCCAGCCAGGTGGTGGTGGGGAGGCCTACCCTCATTCCTATGGCAACACATCTTCCCTTGGCCAAATCCATGCACATGTAGATCAGCAACTCCACAGGCTCTTTAACTCACAGACTGGCTTGGCCAGAACTGTTAACTTATGAAAGAGACTAGTTTGGCCAGTTCAGTGGTTCTTCTACTTAACACTGGATGCTTCATCTCTGCAGGCACAGAATTATAGGCTGGGAGGGGACTCACAGTTATGATCCAGACCAACCCCACAATCCTATAACACTACTATCACATTGAAGTACTGCTCTCAACATTTTATGGCTTGTCTTCATATTTGATTTAGACATCTTGAATATGGCAAAAAAACCTGCTATATCTGGTGATATTATTGTCATGTAGTCCAGTATTGTCTAGTCTGACTGGCTGTCCAGGGTCTCAGGCAGAGTTTTTTCTTTCACTTCCTACCTGATCTTTTTTTTAACAGTAGTTGTCAAGGATTGAGCCTAGGATCTTCTATATACAAGGCATGTGCTTTATCTTTGAGATATGGTCATTTCCAAAAATTTCTAGGGCATATCTCTGTCTGTGTCTGAATCTTGAAATTTGATTTGCTGCTATATAATTACCGTTGTATTGGGTTTTCACATTCTCATGGCACTGAATTTCTTTGGGTGTAAAATTTCCAAGCAAAGATTAATTAATACTTTACCCCTTGGGGGAAAATAGAAGCATTGCTATTATGTGCTCGCATCTCAACTCACCCCTCTCCAATCCTGCAAAATGACCCATTTTCTGTTAGATTTTCTATCTTGCAAGTTTAAGTATAGGATTTCTGTTTATTTGCTCACCTTTCCCAAAATAGAAGGGTGGAAGTTGAAAGTGTGAGCCTCAGGTAGATTCATAGGGGCGATATATTACTTAAACAAGTAGCTAATGGTAAGGCTACCTGACCAGGATAATGGGTATGGAAAATCTATACAGAAGTCTGAGTTATGCCTGCAATTTGCATGTCCCTTCAAAATGAGAGGGGGGAAAAGAAGGAAAATCCACTTTTGTTCTATAGGTTTCCTGATTGTACCTAGGATGGAGTTCTAGTACATTTAAGACTTTTGTAGCTGGCCAATGCTCCTATAGAAAGTCCAAGTCCACCTCCTGCTCAGCAGTGCTGAGCCACTACAAAGTGTTGACCACTTTATTGCATCCAATATTCACTTTCCTAAGATCCTCCGTGGCGCAGAGTGGCAAGTGGCGGTAACGCAGCCGAAGCTCTGCTCACGGCCGGAGTTCGATTCTAACGGAAGGAGGAAGTCGAATCTCCGGTAAAAGGGGTCGAGGTCCACTCAGCCTTCCATCCATCCGTGGTCGGTAAAATGAGTACCCGGCATATGCTGGGGGGTAAAGAAAGGCCGGGGATGGAACTGGCAATCCACACCATATATACGATCTGCCTAGTAAACGTCGCAAGACGTCACCCTAAGAGTCGCAAACTTTACCTTTACCTTTATTCACTTTCCTAAGCCAGCTTCATGACTCAGCATGTACTTGACTCTGCATTTCCCACATGCAATGGCTGTTGTATTCCCTCCTGATGTGCCCATTTGTGAGCTAATCAAATGGTTAAGACTAATAATTCATAATGGTACACTTTAATTAATTATTCTTCCTTTTTAATTATTAAAATAATCAATAAATGAAAACTACTCTTTGTATTGTAATCCCACCAAATTATATTACAGTGCTGATCTTCATCTTATTTCTAGAATCAAGATGAAACATGTATCCAATCAGTCAGTCTTATTCTCAATCAAGATTTTAAGAGGCAAGTGACTCTGACTCATTCAGGAGATGTTTTGGTATATGACCAGTATAAAGTTAATCTGCCTTATGTTGATGGTAAGTAAAATAAATATGCAACTAAAACAATAATTTCAAGAGTGAAAATGGTATGATTTAAATTATCCATACACATAATGCTTTAATGTCATGTCAATCACTCTGGTTTTATTGCTCCTCTCTCACAGTCTCACTTAACTCTTTGTTACCTTCCTCCAATATCTACATTATCTCATGATATACCAGGAGTCGGCTGTTTGCTGTATATTTACTAATCATATAAATAGATGAACTAAGAGCCATACATGGAGGGAACCTTTTCAGTGATTCATTAACTCTCCTCAGCCCAAATCAGCTTAAGTAATAAATTACTTTTATAAAATTTTTATAAATACTCCCCCAAATTTTAGCTTGATTCAATTCTAAATTCTATCTTTTTCTCAGTTCCATCACTGAGAGTGTCACAGTGGCAGTCAACCCTTCCCCAGCCCTTGCTGCTGCCACCCAAGTGAGGACTTGTGGTGAGAAGTGCTCATGGTAGCATCCAATTTGAGACTTACATTTCCTTGAGCAATCTCCATCACCACTTCTCATCTAGGTAGGCTTGGGAAAAGTGATGGCGGGAAGGGCTAATGGCCTGAGTAAAATAGAGCTCATTTTGATCTGGACCCAGGTTTTGGAGTTGTTGAGCCACATTCAAATATGGCTTGGAAGATCAGTCTGCAAGAATCATTAAGCCCATTGTGAAGAATAAAAGCAGCTCCTGATCGCGTAATATTCTGAATTACTGTTGATGCATTTTTCTGCAATGTTTCTCTTCTAGATGCTTTTGAAATAAGGAAACTTTCATCAGTATTTTTGCAAATTAAATCATATATTGGATTACAAATACTGTATGACTGGAAGGGTCTGAGACTCTATCTCAAAGTTGATGCTCAATGGAAAGATGATACTGTAGGTCTTTGTGGGACCTTCAATGGAAACACACAAGATGATTTTCTGTATGTACCATTCAAACTTTTCCTTTAAAAAAATCTACCATCACAAATATTGATAAGTTTCTACTCATAGTGTTTTTTTAAAACAAGACAGAAAAACAGATTATTAGAAGAAAATAATTTAAAATGTGACAGGAAAACCAAGTATGAATAAAAAGAGCTTTGGCTATGGGGTGATATACAAGTATAATAAATAAATAAATAAAATAAATAAAGTAATCATGCTGGAGAATGAAAAGGGCACTGAATAGAAGGCTGTGTAGAATGAGACCAAAGGCTGTGCTAAACAAGGACACTTGCCTATATAGAGCACTATAAAAGCCACTATAAAGATGTTGGAGCAACCTCTTGCTAGATACAGTTGAAAGCTAAAATATTATACGTTCACCAATATTAGCATTTTTAGTAGTATGGTCTGAGTAGCACCTAGCATGATTAGTTCTGGGCCCCCATCTAATGATGACTGTTAATCCCAGAGATGTGGTCGCTAATCAATTTGGAGACAAAGGCATTATTGAGATGTCACTGTGATTTGTAATCCTGGTTTGGAAGGTTCACGCAACCCATAGTTTGCTGATTCAGACATCACAGAAAACTGTGGTTTGACAATTGAGGAAGTCCCATTAAGCTGTATGAATGAGGGGAGGCAGGAAGGGGAAGGAGAGTGTCCACATGCACAACATTATTCTTAATCCTCCAGATCATAGTTTGGAGGATCAGAGAACATGCTACTTTTATCTCTGGTATCTCAATCAAATTAGAGTCACCTTTGATGACAGACTCCATATCTAAGATGTTCTCAGCCTTGATTACCATTTAATCAACAAAGATTTAATTTAACAAATATTTTCTTATAGAGAACTACTCACAAAAAATTGAGGACACTTAAAGGAGAAGGCTTACAGAACCCTATTATGGGATAAACCACAATGGAACCAGTCCATAGTGTCCTGCAAATTAATGAGTCAACCTTAATAATTGGGATGGCTATAGATTGTACCCACCATTTGAAGTATGTTCTTTTGTGACATTGTTATTTATCTATTTATTTTGGAGAAAAGATCTCCAGTAGGAGTGCCGGAAAGTACACCTCACCTTTTTGGAAATTCCTGGAAAACTTCATCAGCTTGTGGTCTTGAGCATGATTATTCCCCAATTGATCCATGTGATGTTCATTTACAAGCAGGTAGGGATGGGATCTGTTGGCTGGTGCTGGTTCGAAAGCATGGCTTTCATCTTACAGACTGGTATCAATTTGAGTTTGTTCTTTGTCTGATAGCTGCTGCTTTTACTGATCCATTTTTCCCCTTGCAAAATATATTAATATTAATATTGATATTTTGAAATGAAATAATAAATGAAAGGAAATATCGATAAAATTATTGATCTTAATACTGATATTTTAGCGTGTTTTTTTAAAAAACTTTTTTCAAAAATAGCTGTGGAAAATCACGACATAAATCTAATTAGCAATTATAGACATTAGGTGAATTATTGGAAAATTCGGTACCAAATCCAAATTGAGTGGAATTCTAGCATATGTCTTCAGGTAGGTGAGTGTGAAGATACTGCACACAGATATTGTTGATTGGTTTGACAATGTCAAAATGCTTAATATTGCATCAAACAGCATTTTTGTCCTGTGCATCCTAAACAAATATTCATGTAATGAAGACCTATTGGAGTCAGTGAAATATACTTTTGGAGAAAAAATATATAATTAAAGAATTGGCATCCTGGTCCCAAATATATTTGTTGGCATTGAATCTTTACATTACCAAGATAAGATAATGCTTTTAGTGTTACTGTGTAACTCTTGAAATGCCAGGTTCTGATACAGCCAATGTGGTGCCCTCCATATGTTGCTGGACTACAGCACCCATCTTCCCTGACCCTGGGAGTTGGAAGTCCAACACATGGAAGACACCACGTTGGCTACCCCTGTTCTAATGTCACTTTGATAATGAGGGAAATCCCAGCGCTTTCCACTTGAATTTTCCATACCTTGAAATTGTTGCCCACTAAGTTTTTACATAGACAAGGTAGTCAAAAATGTGGTAAAGGAGGATAAGGAGAATGCACAGAAACCGAATGAATTATTTGAATCTGTCTTCACAGTGGAAGACATAGGGGAGATCCCTGTACCTGAACTATCTTTCACAGAAGAGAGTTTGAGGAACTGAGGCAATTAGTGGTAATGAGAGATGAGGTTCTAGGCCTAATAGACTAAATAAAAACTAATAAAATGCTGTGTCTGATGACATCCACCCAAGAGTTCTCAAAGAGCTCAGATGTGAAACTAGTGATCTTCTAATAAAAATATGTATCTTGTTCCTAAGAGTAGCCTCCATACCTGAGGATTTTATTTTATCCTCCATACCTGAGGATTTAATGTTTGTTCCACAAAAGAAGGTCTTTGCAATGCTATTGAATTTAGAGGCTCTCTAACTAAATAGTTATTACTGTCTTTTACTTTAACAGCCACTTATGCAACAGAAGTTTGCAGCATCATTACAAAAGATCTCTTTGTCCCATGCCATTCCTACCTGAGCCCTCTCCCCTATTTTGAACAGTGTAGAAGAGATACCTGTAAATGTGGGCAGATCTGCATGTGCTCCGCTCTGTCCCATTATGCCCACCTGTGCCATAGATATGGAGTTGTGGTAGACTTTCGGAGTAATATCCCAGAATGCGGTAAGTTATTTTTCAGCATGGAATTCCATTTGTTAATAGTTGTCTGACATCTTCTGTAAATTTCAAGACAAATTAAATTCAGTTATCTAAATTGTTGGATATCTGAACTGAATGCATGTGGTTGGATTCAAAGAACCATGAGCAGAAGGAAAAAGTGCATAAGTACTGTTACGTTAACTTTTGCACATGCTAGCTGAAGATTTCCCTCAGGGATACAATATATCAAAGAGTTGCCTTACAATATGAGAAACATGGTAATAAAGAAAACCCATGCTGTGCGGTGGGGCAGGGAAACGTTATCAGTTTGAGTGCCACATGATCTTGTGAGCAGCCTTCTTGGGTCCACGTGCCAGTGGTGTCTGGAACTGGAGGCAAAAATGGGTAGAGCAACAAATGTGACTCTTACCATTGTATAGTTGGCTATATACCACTGCAGCCATGCAAAAATCAGTAGTTTCTACACTCCTCCCTCCCTCCCTCCACCCATCCATATCTCCAAGTAAGAGACATTATCACAGCTAAAGGATACATTCTAGCCAGGTAAAGTAAATGAGGGTGTAGAGCAGGGCCATTGAAGTGCATGGTCTAGAGCAGTGATTCTCAAATGGTGCGCCCAGGCACACTGGTGCACCCTAAGAGGTGGCTAGGTGTGCCTCAAATATTATGAAAGTATAATTTAAAAATGAGAAGAAACCCATTTGTATAGGGTAAGTAATAGTTTTCTATAGTTTAATTTTATTCATAGTTTAAAATATATTAATATTTTAATGTTGTACATGAAGTGTGCCAGAAAATTTTTATGTTTTACAGTGCGCCGCGAACCAAAAGATTTTGAGAACCACTGGTCTAGAGAGAGGCATGCCTGAGGAAGTGGTCTGAGAGCTAGATAGAGAGGATTGCAGAAGCTGCATTTGGCCCCCTGGCTTGAGTGTCCCCACCCCTGCTGTAGCATATGAGCTCTAGTGGGCTATAAAAATATCTCCATAAAGAGCTTGTACAAAGTCTTGCATAAAAGCTTGCACAAATGGAAGAACTTCTTTGGATTGGGACTCATTTTGTCATGCAGTGCTCTTCTGCTAGGTTGAAGACAGCCCTTCTATTTGCGGAAGAGGCATTTAATTGGTGGAAAGACACCTTTGGATCAAATCCATTTTTACTTAATGATCTTGAGGAAGATCTCTGTTGAGGTATCTTCAGAAGTGGTTCTCTACCCCCGCCCTTGCACTCACACACCTAAAATTATTTTGTCCAGTTTATTTTTATTTTTCCTATTTAAGTGACACAGTTATATTTAATAATGTAGATGGGATCCAAACTGATTTTCAAGTATAATTCACAGTACTTTTGTGAAGATTAACCCAAGAGGGTTCTTAGTAGAAAAAGGTTTCAGGGCTACACTGAATGTTGACAGTGTAATAAACAACGGAAGACCTGTTTTTGTGTGCAATAGAACCATAAATACTCCAGGCAGCAATATAGAAGTACGTGGTTTGGGGCTAATTAAACTATGGCTTGAGTTGTGGTCCTCTGCACACTTTTCAGAGTGAACCCCTGAACACAGTGGGACTTATTTCCAAGTAAGCTTACAAGTAAGTATCCCAATGTATGGGATGAAATGTGTTACAGACTTTTGAGAGTGGATTGCTTTTTATGCATTTGGCTTGTAATGTGAGAGATCCTGTTTCATTTGTGTAGCTCTTTCATGTGAAGATACAAAGGAGTACAGTACTTGTGTATCTACTTGTGGAAAATCCTGCCAAGCATTCTCCGTGCCAGAGACGTGCAGTGATGATTGTGTTGAAGGCTGCACCTGTCCTTCTGGAATGTATATGAACATCAAAACTGACAGATGTGTACAACAGTAAGTATAATTTGGTAGGGCTGATATAATCGCTTTGTAAAGGCATATTTTCAGATTTAAGAGGCTAGCAAAGAAATTGGCCAAACTTACAGACATAAAATAAACTGCATAACTCAAGAGGCAGAAAAGAAGTATGTGGGACCAGGTTCAGCATTGGGCTGCAGTGGAAATATGGAGTTTTGTATGCTTACAGGGTAGTTGAAAACTAGGGGTGGCCAGCCCCCCCCCCAGGTTTGCCATTCCAAATTATGAGAGAGTGCACTGGAGTGGCTCTCTTACGGCCCTCCCAAGGCTTTTGCTTCCTGTTTACTAAGGGAAGACACAGGCAGTGATGAGCAAAAGATGTATACAGCAACTCAAAAACAATTCAGTTCCAGAGCTAAGCATTCTTGAATCCTCACCTAGGAACGGATGGACAGATTAAGTCAATTTTTGTCTCATGCTCACATACGCTGCAAAGTGTTCTATCTTGTTTCTGTGCAGATTTTAAAGAAAAAGTCTTAAGAAGTATACATATTTAAAACCAATGTTTTTGTAAAATTGAAGTACTTTTGAGGAGTACATAATAGGTGGTCTGAGGACTGACCGTTAATGTTTTGTTCTTTCTTTTACAGTTTAAAGCTGCTTGGAGCAGCTACAAAGCACAGCGCTTGCCAAATGTGGTAAAATACTTCTTGAAAATGCTCCAGAAAGTGGCCACGTGTTGTGAACTGCAATCTTTTCCTGTGCAGTTGCACAGAATAAAGATGGTTGCCCCATGTACTGATGGGGCCACCATCTTTTTACCATACAGTGTCCCTGGTAGCATCACAGCTGATTGGTTGATCCCTAAAATCTATTGCATAGGCTAGGAGAAGCAGCAAACAAACTTATTTTTCCAAGCATAAATCAGTGCTGAGTTTATGTGAGATGACCAAATTTGTATTATGCTACAGTTCCATTATCTTAAGACTGTGTGAGAAAGAAAGTATAATTCATTAATTGTCAGAGCAGTATTCATTCTGTTTTCCCTTAGATTTTTTAAAAACAAGTATTTTGTGACCAGTATGGATTACTGCTGAAGGGAAAACAGTTTAACAAATTGTTGTCCATATGTGCTATCATCTGTATGTGCATAAATTACATAGTTTGGCTGTGACTAGTATCTCAATATGAATGCATTCCAATATACAATGTTGGGCAAGAATACTTGCTTACAGTATATGTTAATAGTCATTTTGAAGGCCTCTGCTTCTTTGTAACAGGTGAAGTCTTTGCTGTTTCCATGGAAACAAATGTCTGTTTTTTCCCCTTTTAGAAATGAATGCCCCTGCTATTTTCAGGGTATTGACTATTCACCTGGAGAAAATATAATCACATCTTTGGGCAAGTGGTAAGCTATTCCCACAGTATGGGTATTTTCTAATATTCTGTGGGTTCTGTCAGGCATTCTGTCTGGCACAATGTCACTCTGCTATGTTTATGGCCAAACACCAAGCTGCTGGTGTGTGGCTGTCCACGTTGCCCTGATGACTCATCCTTTGTGGGCAGGTGGGCAAGAGCACACTTCAGCCAATTAGCTGGTCTGTGACCTAGACTAGTTGGTTTTGCCCTTGTTTGGGAACAGAGAGGAGTTTTACACCAACCAGCTCCAGTCACATTTTCTGATGTCTGGGAAAGATGTTATCTGCCTGTTGCAGTATTATTATTAATAAAAACTATTATCCATTTAGCTATCTCGTGTATTTATTCTGGGGCAGTTTTTAGTAACAGATACAGCACTGTGTGCATCCTGCTGTTCAATTTTTCATTAGCTTCATATTGTGATGGCATGGTAAGAATATTTTTGTTGCTTGAGAGATCTATAAACACAGAGTCAGACTATTTAATTGGTCCATATGACCCCACATTGTCTACCCTGATTGGCAGTGGGTCAGGCAGAGACCTTTCCCAGCCTTTCTACTGGAAATATCATGGACTTAAAAGCAGGAGTGGTTGGTGGGGTGGCTTCGTCAGTACAATGTTGCTTACCTGGCTTTCCAGTGCTGACGTCACTGCCAGTTACTGAGGAGGGGCAAGGTGGTGAGGAGCTTGGTGTAGTGAAAGCACAGCAGAGGTGAAGCCAGTTCAGTGTTCCTGCCACCACACCTGCACTGTGCTGAGCTCCCAACCACCTTACCCCTCCTCCTCAGTTCCTGCCAGTGATGCTTGCTGTGGGGAAGCCGGGTGAGCAGCACTTTCCCATCAACTGCTACTGCTGAAAAGGAGAGCACCTGCATGCAAAAGTCTACTCTTATCACTGAGCAGTGGCCCCTTATCTCTAGAAATGACTGTCCCCAGCGTGCCACTCAAGGGACCTGTGTCAGGGGTGGGCAACATTTTACCTGTTGAGAGCCAAGTTCCCTTGGAGGTAATCTGTTTGGACCTGCATGCTGGTGGAGGGTGGCTCCAGAGTTGATGATGGGTGGAGCCAAAGACAACAGTGTTATGGATTAATTAAACCAGAATAAAGATAGTCCTGCTTCAATGTTCACTGCCTAACTACTTCAGATTAGAATTCTCAGCCCTATACAGTCTACTCAGAAGTACACCCTGCTGGGTTGGATGGTTATAGAGGATCTTTTTTTAAAAAATAGTACATTAGGTCAAAACTGCTACTGTTCTGGAAAGCAAGTGAAAGTAATTCTTTTCTGACTTTAGTGTCCTACACACATACTAATGTCTGAAGCCTACCGATTTGTTCTCAAACAGCTGGACACAAAGACAAATACAAAGCTTGCAGAATATGTGTTGAGCCCTGAGTGCAAGTGGAGTTAGATCAGGGAGAGGAGTTGGATGAGGACGAGGTCCCTGGGAGTGTTGAAGGAAGGGGGAGCACTGACAGCCTGCAGACTTCTTCGACCAGCCCTCCCATCGAGGCAGAATCCACTCTGCCTGCGAGCTGCCCGCCTGAGCTGTTGGGAAGCGACCCCTCGTGTGCCAACCCCACCCCCACAGGAATCCCTGCTTGGCACTTCAAACGCTTTCCCTCCAACCAGTTTCCTGCTCCCTGAAGCTGAGCCATCACCTAGCAAAGCCCCGCTGTCGGATGGGCCATCGGAGGCTAGCTCCTCCATCTCACGCGAGACAGCACGAGAAGAGGGACTTTCAGAGGGTAGAACTTCAGAGGAGCTGGCGTCTACGGGCAAAGACCTTTCCTACTTAAGCAGGTGCCCATCCAGATTCTAGTGCTGAGTCAACTCTCCCCACACGCTGCAGAGACTGTTTAGGTAGCTTAGCTAGGGAAAGTAGTGAGCCAGAATAAACAAGTTTATGAAGTGCACTGCTTTGGATGTAACCATCACACTAATAAATTGAGAATTAAACCAACCCTCGCCTACGTCTCATGGCTTGGGCTCTGGGTAGGACAGCTTGACTCAGCCATCACCTCCTGTCACCGACGCTCCCATGACTGACACCATAGAGGCTAGCACCACTGCCAAAGGGGGACTTCAAGAAACCGTCGAAGCCTTGTATGCCTAAGTCCAGAATCTCCAGGCAGTAACCCAGAATCTCCAGCTCAAGAATCAAAACCTTCGAGCCTTGATTGCCCAAGGAGATGCGGCACCGGTGGCTGCGCCACCCATCAGAGTCAAGGTGCCAGTGGGACTACCTCCTTGCTATGGCGGCCACTGGCCATGCCACCCGTTAGAGTCAAGGTGCCAGAGTGACCAGTTAGCCACATTCCTTGCCCAGTGTGAACTATACATACGCATACTACAAGCCAAGTTTCTGAATGACGATGTGAAGGTGGTGATTATCATCAGTCTCTTGGAAGGAGAAGCAGTGAAGTGGGCTACCCCGTATCTGGTGAGAAACGACCCTGTCTTGGGTCAATATGCTGCCTTCGTCGCAGCCATGACTGAGATGTTTTGTGACCCTCAGCCTAAAGAAACGGTTGCCTGCGATCTAGGAGCCTTGAAACAGGGGAAGGGCTCCGTGGGGACCTATACTAACATGTTTCACGTGTTAGCTCAGGAGGTGGAATACAATGACCTGGCTTTGACGTACTTCTACCGGAACAGGCTTAGCCCGGAAGTGCTGGACGAATTGGCGCACATCTCCCCACTTGGCAGCCTGGCAGAGCTGATCCAGTTATGTCTGCAGATAGACAGTCGGATTGAAGGTTGCCACTTGGAGCGCAGGGTGGAATTTCCACATTCTCAGGCTCTCACACCTCTCCCCTGCATCCGTTTCCTGCCTAGCGTGGGAACCTTGACTTTGTTGGGGGTGGAGCCCATGCAAATTGGAGGGGCTAGATCACACCTGTCAGAGGAGGAGAAGGAGAAGCGCAGGAGGGAGGGGTTATGTCTGTACTGCGGGAAAGGGGGGCACCTGGCCCGAGGATGCTCCTCCAAAGGAGAGAGAGCTCCAGTGCAGTAAAACTTCAAATCCCAGATCTCGTAGAGGCCCAAGAGTTGGGAGCAAAGCAGACACTGCGGCCTTGCCAGCAACCCCACCCATCACAGCCTGCCCTTCACTTGCTGGTTCAGCTGACTCTTCCCTCGGGGCGAAGTCTCCAGGTCAGCACCATGATCAACAGTGGAGGTTCGTCAAGTTTTAGGGGCTGGAATTTCGCTCAGGAGCATGGTGTGCCCATCCAAATGCTCGAGCGGCCCTTGTCTGTCGAGACCATTGATGGGGCAGTCCCTAAAGTCAGGAACTGTTACCACGGCGATGGAGATGCTGGGAATGGAAATCCCGGGACATGTGGAGAGACTATCATCTTATGTGGCTTCCCTGCCCTGCTTCCCAGTAGTGTTGGGAATGCCCTGGTTGGTTCAACACAATCCCACAATTTTCTGGGACGAAGTGGTGGTGGTGTTTACTTTGAGATATTGCCATCAGCACTGCCAACCGCAGAAGAAGCCTCCCCCCGATATCGTGGCAGGAGTTGCACTACAGGAGGGAGTCGTCCTGCCGGCCAAGTATGAGGAGTATTGGGATGTGTTTGACAAAAAGGAAGCCGATTAGTTGCCCCCCCCGACTCGTCGACTGTGCCATAAATCTGATGCTGGGGGTGCGTATCCTTGCAGGATGGATTTACTCCTTGTCAGAACTGGAGCTGGCAGCGCTAAGGGAATTCCTGGAAACTAACCTGAAGAGGGGCTTCATTTGACCCTCCCAGTCTCCGGCTGGGGCCCCTTTGCTGTTTGTTAAGAAGAAGAATGGGGAGCTACACCCGTGTAATGACTATCGAGAGTTGAACAAGATCACCATTCCCAACAGCTACACCCTACCGCTCATCACGGAGATGCTGGAGCAACTGCGGTCAGCCATGATTTATACCAAGCTGGATTTGAGGGGAGCTTACAATCTGGTACGAATCAAGGAGGGGGATAAGTGAAAGACAGTTTTCAAGACACAGTACAGACAGTTTGAGTACTTGGCCATGCCGTTTGGACTATCCAATAACCCCAGGGTCTTCCAGAACTTCATGAATGACATATTTAGGGAATATGTGGACCGGTTCATGATCGTGTGTCTGGACAGTATCCTAATCTATTCGGACTCTCCAGCTGAACACGATGGACACATGCAGGCGGTGCTACAGTGTCTCAGGGAACATCGTCTATATGCCAAGCTGGAGAAGTGTGGTTTTGACTTGACCATGCTGGACTTTTTGGGGTATTGCATTTCTCCTACCGGGATGAAGATGGACCCAGACAAGGTCCACTGCGTCCTCACGTGGAGCCTCCCCAAACAAAGAAGGATCTTCAGCAGTTCCTGGGGTTCGCCAACTACTACCATTGGTCCGTTGCTAATTACTCTGACAAGACTGCTCCCCTCATGGACTGCCTAAAAGGCTCGGGTCCCTTTCACTGGACTGATGCTGCGCAAGGAGCCTTCATTGAGCTGAAGGTTCGGTTTGCCTTAGAACCCATACTGCAACACGCTAACCCTGCACACCCTTTTGTGGTGGAGACGGATGTGTCGGACATGGCCATCGGCGTGGTGCTTTTACAACCAGCACTGGGGGGGGGGTCTGAGACCATGCACATATTTTTCGTGGAAGTTGACAAGTTCAGATCAAAACTATACCATGTGGGGAAAAGAGTTGTTGGCCATTCGGGATGCATTTGAAACTTGGCAACATCTTTTAATACCTCCCTTTAGTACCACTCCCTATATATATGTATATGTATGTGTGAGTGTGAGTGTATCTACATCTACATATCCATCCATCCATCCATCCATCCATCCGTATTTTTTGTATTTTAATGTTTACGATTTTATTATGTACGTGTATGGTTTTATTTTTGTCAGCTGCCCTGTGTGCCCTATTATAGAGTAGAAGGGCAGGATAGAAATATTTTAAATAAATAATAAATAAATAATTTTTGGAAGGAGCACAGCACGAGATTGAGGTGCGCACCAACCATCGGAACCTGGAGAGCCTCCACACTGCCCGTAAGCTGAATCAGAGAGAGGTGCACTGGGCTCAGTTCTTTGCTCGCTCCCACTTCAAAATCCATTACATCCCTCATGCACAGAATAAGCAGGCAGACGCTCTGTCCCGCAAACCGGAATACCTGGAGAACCCAATTCTGAGATTGCTGCAACTGATTATATCACTCAAGAAGATGGTGGCAGGGGTGTGCCAGGACTCCTGGGTGGAGGACCTGCGGAGCTATGTAAAATAAAAGCAAAAACAAACCTGATGCAAATGTTTGTTTGTAGCTTTTTTATATTTTATAGAACTAAATTAAAGTGAAATAGCTGCTTTTTCAAAGCAAAATATGAAAAGATGGCTGTGGCCCTATGAGCTTCTCTTCTAGCAGCTTTCATGCAACACACATATTTATTTTGAAATTTTGAGAAAATTTTAAATATGGTTTATGGTTTCATGGAGGAACGGCTAACAGAAAAACATTTCAGAATACTCAAGTTGCAGTTGAGGATGGGGTATATTTGTACCTTGGGATAGAAGCTAAATAGAAGCACAAAGATCCCTTCATGTACTAAAATCTTGAAGGGGTCCACATCTTGAAAGGAGCAATGGGTGCCATCCTCTAATATGTGGCTTCCCTATCCTTCATCAGAGGGAATTGAAATGCAGAAAAGTATAGATAGTGGGCTCCTACTGGGAGGAAGGGCAGGATATAAATCTAATAAATAATAAAAATAATAATAATTACATAAAACAGTGATAATTCACAAAACTGTTTTTGATGACAGACATACTAGAATTCGTCAGCCAATTACCACATATGTGCAAATTATTTTTGTCTCAATTCAGTCCACAAGTAATAGCACTGAGGCTCTTAATGCATTATAATCCAGCAGTTATTGTTTTTATTTAAAAAGCAGTTTGAGAAGGGTACAAGAGTTGAAATTGGAGAAAAATAGCATGTATGCACTGGTATGTGCTATATCTTTCTTTGAATAACTCTTTGGCCAGATTCTTAACAGTTTTTAAAAGTTCTGATGGTCCTGACTTTTTGTATTTTTGTTTCAGCCATTGCAGAGATGGAATTATGAACTGCGAAGAAAACAACATCGGTAAATAATGTAAAGATTATATATAACCCAGTATCCCTTCAGAGAATCCCAGCCTTGTGTATGTGTACATGCACACATAGATGCATGCACACACAGATGCATGCACAAGAAGCCTGGAACAGGGAGAGATTGAAGGAAAAATGTAGTCGTGTTTTCCACTAGCTCAGTGTATGATTCTGCATTATTAATCTGTACTTTTTTAAAAAAATGCATGGAAATTCATATTTAAATATGTATATTTCATAACCAAATGCTATTTAAATAATTTTTCTCAATGTATACATTTCTAAACATGTTTTATAATAGAATAAGAAATTTTAGACACATTTTGTTAAGTTTTAGAGCTGAGAACTGTATCACAAGATTCTGAGAACTGCAGAATCTGAAATACAATTATGTTACAGTTTGCACTTTAGTCTGGGAGGTGTGAATCAGGTCAGTTCATACTAGAACTGATAGAAATAAAATTCCTCAATCATTCCTACTCTTGTTAAGGGTAGCAGAAGAAATTTGAGCCAGATGACAGATGTAGCATGCAATCCTGCTGCTCCCAGTATTTTTGTCTGAGATCTGCTGCTTGTTTTTAACTTCTGTTGGTTTTTATGTTAGGCTGCAATCCAAATCCCCTTCCACTAGCCTCTGCCCAAGGAATGATGCTACTGTCATTCTGCCAATGCAGAGCTCTCTGCTATGCCTACTGAACATGTAGGGGATATTCCAGTGGCAGGGTGGGGGAGGCTGACCCAATCCAGGATCCAGTGGATCCCAAGCTGGACCCAGTGTCATCCAGGCTGGCACAGTGATTTACCTGTCCTCCACCTTCTTGGACAGTGTGAGTGATGGAGATGCAGATGTGGCAGTGGCTTCACCACTCCATCATGCCCCACTGCTGCCCATTTTTAGTTTATATTTTGTTTTGCTCCCCTGCAACTGGTTCTCAGAGGCATACTGACTCTAAACCTGGAGGTTCAATACAGCGATTATGACTAGTAGTAGTCACTGATAGATTTTTCCTTCATGAACTTGTTTAAGCCCCTTTTAAAGTCATATAAACTACTTGCCACAAGATGTAGCAGCAAATTCCATCAACTAATTATGAATTGTGTGAAGTACTTTCTGTTGTTGGTTCTGACTCTCCTCCAGTCAATTTTATCAGAACATCTTGAATTCTTAGATAGAGGGATAAAAAAACTCTAAAAAATTAGATGCATAGGACTGAAGTCCAAATGAATGAATATAAAATGGAGGAATATGGCTAGGCTCTACCTCTGAAGAGGGGGTTCCAGGGGTTTATGATAAATAGCAAGCTGATTATCATTTTTGTGTGTGTTCTATATTTGTAGTTCATGATTGTCCTGATGACCAGATCTACGTAAACTGCAGTAATCCACAAACAATGGAACTAGGCAGGGAGAGAACATGTGAAAATCAACTGCTAAACCTCACTGTATCTGCACATCTTCCTTGTTTTTCAGGGTGCATGTGTCCTCATGGGTAAGTAAAAACAAAATCTTTGTTAAATTTTATCTTTTTGTTCGATTTGCCCATTTCACCACCTAGCGTACAACAGTTCATTTGGTAGTTTTGCCTTTTGTCTTTAAGAACTTGAAGACAGTTGATGAATATGGCTAGCTCAAGTTATTTTGTGCTCCCCCTTTCTTGTCATATGCTGGATAACAAAAAGCAAGCACCATGCAGCAAAACAGTGTTAAAAGCCTACACAGGAGGAGGAAGGGTGGGGGTATGTATGTATAAATAAATGACAACAGACACATTCTTATTCCTGTACAGCCCTGTACTATTCCATGGGACAGCGGTACCCTTTAAAGTTGTAGTTTTCCTCCTTCAGTATATTTAGGAATGAATCTGGTGCCCTCTAGGTGCTTTGGACTTACACCTCTCATTTGCTCCTGGACTGATGGGAGTTGTAGTCCAAAACATCTGGAGGGCACCAGATTGGGGAAGGCTGGTCTTGGGATTTATGGAGCTCTCTCACTGGGAGTCCATTTAAATAAAAAATAGTGTCTCTGTGTGGAAACTATGTCACAGAATCATAGAATAGTAGAGTTGCAAGGGGCCTATAAGGCCATCAAGGCCAACCCCCAGGCTACTGCAGTGTGGGCCTTCTCAGTGGTAGTCCCTAGGCTGTGAAATGCCTTCTACTCTAAGGTAGCATACTTCTGAACACCAGTTGCTGGAAACTGCAGAAGGGAAGAGTGCTCTTGCACTCAGGTCCTGCTTGAAGGCTTCCCTTGAGCATCTGGTTAGCCACTGTGATAACAGGATGCTGGACTAGATGAACCAGGAGTGCTGGTTTTAACCTATAAAGCCTTACACAGCTTAGGACCACAATACCTGATAGAACACCTCTCCCGACACGAACCCACCCATACACTACGCTCAACATCAAAGGCCCTCCTCTGGGTGCCTACTCTGAGGGAAGCCAGGAGTCTGGCAACAAGGGAGAGGGCCTTCTCAGTGGTGGCCCCCAAATCATGGAATGATCTCCCTGACGAGGTGCGCTGTTATCTTTTTGGCGCCAGGTCAAGTCTTTCCTTTTCTTCCAGGCATTTTAGCATGTGTTTTAAAATTGCTTTTTAAAAAATGTGTTTTTACATTTGTATATTTTTTAAATGGTTTTAATTGTTGTAAACTGCCCAGAGAGCTTCTGCTATGGGGCGGTATACAAATGCAATAAATAAATAAATAAACTGTTGCACATATAATATGTCTAAAGGAAATCTGAGAATTGACTGGACTTTCAGTTGATTTAAATAGTTTAAAAGACTATGGGAAGATAATTCTTGTGTGCATGCATGCTTAAAGGTTTGCTTATGAACTCAGCCCACCATGAACACCACCATCATACTATGTATGTGATTATTTATCTTTTCTTACACAGACTGTCTTTGTTTTCCAAAATTTGTAAAGAAGCTCGACCTAGTCTACCCTTTCAGTTTTCCTAAAGTAGCCTTGGTACATAGAATCTAATATGTCTTTTCTTTTACTTGTTCTGTGTGTACAAGGCATCATGAGCTTAAATGAAGCTCCTAATTCTTTAAATAGAAATCTCTTTTTAAAATTATTTATTTATTTATTAGATTTATATCCTGCTGTTACTCCCAGTAGGAGCCCAGGGCAGCAAATTCATTTAATACTTTGCTTTCATTAAAATCAGCTTCAGTTTGGCCACAGTAAATAAGAATTGTTGTTGTTATGTGCCTTCAAATTGATTATGACTTATGGCAACCCTATGAATCAGTGACCTCCAAGAGCATCTGTCATGAACCACCCTGTTCAGATCTTGTAAGTTCAGGTCTGTGGCTCCTTGATGGAATCAATCCATGTCTTGTTTGGCCTTCCTCTTTTTCTACTCCCTTCTGTTTTTCCCAGCATTATTGTCTTTTCTAGTGAATCATGTCTTTTCATGATGTGTCCAAAGTATGATTACCTCAGTTTCATCATTTGAGCTTCTATTGATAGTTCTGGTTTAATTTGTTATAACACACAATTATTTGTCTTTTCCGCAGTCCGTGGTATGCGCAAACCTCTCCTCCGACACCACATTTCAAATGAGCTGATTTTTCTCTTTTCCGCTTTTTTCACTGTCCAACTTTCACATCCATACATAGAGATTGAGAATACCATGGTCTGAATGATCCTGACTTTAGTGTTCAGTGATACCTCTTTGCATTTGAGGACCTTTTCTAGTTCTCTCACAGCTGCCCTCCCCAGTCCTAGCCTTCTTCTGATTTCTTGACTATTGTCTCCATTTTGGTTAATGACTGTGCTAAGGCATTGATAATTCTTGACAAGTTCAATGTCGTTGTCAACTGCAAAGTTGCATAAATCTTCTGTTGTCATTACTTTAGTCTTTTTGATGTTCAGCTGTAGTCCTACTTTTGTGATTTTCTCTTTAACTTTCATCAGCATTTGTTTCAAATCATTACTGGTTTCTGCTGAGAGTATGGTATCGTCTGCATATCTTAAATTATTGCTATTTCTCCCTCAGGTTTCCACACCTCCTTCATCTTGATACAATCCCGCTTTCCGTATGATATGTTCTGTGTATAGATTAAACAAATAGGGTGATAATATACACCCCTGTCTCACACCCTTTCTGATGGGGAACCAATCAGTTTCTCTATATTCTGTCCTTACAGTAGCTTGTGCAGAGTATAGGTTGTGCATCAGGATAATCAGATGCTGTGTCACCCCCATTTCTTTTAAAGCATTCCATAGTTTTTCATGATCTACACAGTCAAAGGCTTTGGTGTAATCCATACAGCAAAGGGTGATTTTCTTCTGAAATTCCTTGGTCTGTTTCATTATCCAATGTATGTTTGTGATATGATCTCTGGTGCCTCTTCCCTTTCTAAATCCAGCTTGGACATCTGGCATTTCTCGCTACATATGTGGTAAGAGCCTTTGTTGTAAAATCTTGAGCATTATTTTACTTGCATGGGATATTAAGGCAATAGTTTGATTACTGCATTCCCTGGGATCCCCTTTCTTTGGAATTGGGATATATATTGAATGCTTCCAGTCTGTGGGCCATTGTTTAGTTTTCCATATTTCTTGACAAATTTTTGTCAAAAGGTGGACTTATTCAGTCTCAGTAGCTTGTAGCAACTCTATTATATGCCATCTGTTCTTGGTGATTTATTTCTTCCAAGTATTTTAAGAGCAGCTTTCACCTCACATTCTAACATTTCTGGTTCTTCATCATATGGTTCCTCCGTGAATGAATCTGTCATCCTGGCATCTCTTTTACAGAGTTCTTCAGTGTATTGTTTCCATCTTCCTTTTATTTCATCTCTGTCAGTCAATGTGTTCCTCTGTTGATTATTCAACATCCCTACTCTTGGTTTAAATTTCCCTTTCATTTCTCTTATCTTTTGGAATAGGGCTCTTGTTCTTCCCTTTTTGTTGTCCTCTTCTATTTCTGTACAATAAATATTGTAACAGTTCTCTTTGTCCCTACTTACTGTTGCTGTATTGTTGCATTTAGGGTTGTGACCGTTTTGTTCCTACTTTTGCATTTAAGCCCCCCATGATTATCAGCACATCTTGTCTTTGTGTGTGATCAGTTTCCTCTTGTACTTCTGCGTAAAATCTCTCCAATTCCTCTTCTTCTGCATTTGCCGTTGGAGCATAGACTTGGATGATGGTTATGTTAATAGGTTTTCCGTTTAATCTCATTGATATCAGTCGCTGAGACCTTGTGTTGTAGCTCCTAATTGCTTTTGGTACATCACTTCTCATTATTAAAGCAACCCCGTCTCTTCTTAATTTTTCATTTCCTGCATAAAATATTTTGTAGTTGCCTGATTGAAAATGTCCCATTCTGTCCATTTTAATTCACTCATGCCAAGTATTGTAAATATTGATACGTTCCATTTCTTGCTTGACAATTTCTAACTTTCCCTGGTTCATGCTTCTCATATTCCATGTTCCTGTTGTTTACATTGTACATCTTCAGACTCTCCTTTTGGATCTGTGCACATCAAGCCTCTGAGCTTCCTTTCAGCTTTGACCTAGCTGTGTCATTAGTCATAGCGCTACTCGTACTTGTCCTTTGTTCTTCCCCAGTAGCTCATTGAGTGCCTTCTGACCTGGGGGTCTCATCTTCCAGCACTATCTCGTGTTGCATATTGGATACTCTGTTCATAGGGTTTTCATGGTAAGAGGTATTCAGAGGTGGTTTTCCATTGCCTTCCTCTGAGTTTGGATGCATGTTAGTCTGGTGTCTCAGCTTTGACCATTCCGCCTTAGGTGCTCCTGCTAGGAGTCTAGCCTCTTGGTCTGAACTCCTGATGGCATTGCTCTCAGCTTCTTCAACACACTCAAACCCCCTCACCACGTTAAGGTGTGCATCCTACAGGAGGAATACCAAGATAAGAATACCAAGCTAGTTTTCCACACAGTTAAAGAGAATTTTTAAAGATTGCAGTGAAAGTCTTATGAACAAAGTATACTATCAATAAGAGTCTGGGAGTACAGAAAGAAATCTTGTTCTTAATGTTTCTGTTTTATAAATATTTTCCTGTATGGTACAGCTTGACACAGCACTTCCATGATTTTTCATCAAAATGCAATAAAGCTTAACATTTGCAATGTTTTAGTGTATACATTTATATCACAGGGAATTTTTCATGAGAGACACGATAAAGAATGGGCTAACTCCCCTGAGCTCAGTTTGAAATTGACTCAGCCAATTGGAATTATACTCCAAGCAACTGGAAAATAATGTATTTTTCTCAAGCTCATTCTGAAATTTGGACCCAGTTTGCAATTAAACTTTGCCTACTTATTATGACAGGCATAAGGAACTCTGAGATGTGTAGTTTCAAGGGTGCTTTACTACATCCTTAAAGCTGCCAGGTGTCCTGAAAAATGACACTTTCCAGGATCCCTGGCACTTGGGAGGCTACAATTCCAGATGTCCGGCAGAGCGTAACAGAAGTATTGCCAGCTGAAGGAGGGAAAGGCATCTGCAGTGATGGGAAGTGTTGGCACTGGGGAAAGCTTCAGTAGAGCTCGAGTGGAACTCAAAAGAAGCTCTGAGTGCACATGAACTTTTAGGTTCACCATTACTAGCCTTCCTCCCCTCTTCAATTCTGAACTTTGGCATTGTCGCTCATATTTCTTTGAAAATAAAATGTTAGAAGAATAATGAAAACCAGGATCTAAAAATATTCTGCTAGCTTTTTTTCTCATCTCAAAAGAAAAAAAAACACTTTTCACTGTAAAAACAGGTGGCATACCAGATCAAATACCTTATAAGAAGCTTAAATGAATTCCTGAAAGGTTTGTTTTAAAAAAGAAAACTCATCACTTTCTAATTAATACAAAGAAAATAATGATTTTAATGGAATCCAAGAATGATTTTTATCGATGGCCAGAGACAATTAGACCGTGGTCCTAACCCCACTTCCCAGAGAGTATGCCCTATTGAATTAAATGGGACTTCCTCAGTATTAGCATGGAAGGACTGTAATTTATCTGTTTCTTTCTGATCTGTAGAGTGCCTTGCGTGAAATAATTTGTCGCAGGTGGGGGAAGAGGGACTAAGCTGAGGCTTGTCCTCTTCTGTGGCAGATACATGTGGAATTTCACAAGGTAGGGTTTGGTGACCACCCTTAGGCACCCTTAAGGTGATTGGTGGGTTGTGAGGCCTGCCTTCCAGGTTGTGTGACTGGTTGGCAGCATAAGGCTCACCTTTGGGGCTAACCTGTAACACCCACTCAGAGTTGTGCAGCCCTGGGTGTGTGTGGAGCAGGAAGGCTTCCCAAACCACCCTGCGTGGATGGGGCCCGGAAGAGGGGATTGGGCTTGGACCACCCCTTTTTCCCGTGGCAGGGTGCCCTCACCCGACTGGGGATGAGTTAGGTTCTGCACTTGTCTTTGCATATCATTTTATTATGCAATCAAGTATGTAATTGGCATTATTCCAATAAACGTGGCCCTTGATTTACCCACACTTCATCTTGTCTTGCCTCCTCATTTCCTGGCTATGCACTGCAAATGTCTTACATGTTTAGTTCAAGAGCTTGAGAATAATATTCAAGTGTCCATCCTCCCAATTGCTAGATGATTCATTCTATAATAGCCTCTCTATATAATTTGTTGATGCTTACAGTGCAATACTATGCATATTTATTTGGAAGTTACTGCTGAGTAAGTGTGTACTGGATTGCAGCCTTAGTTGAACATAGCACTAAAACAGAATTGACTATAAATCCACTATCATGACTCGACTTCTCTTGGTGAGCTGACATAAGATTGATTTATGATCAATCAAAAATCACATGAAAGTTCCACTTTATCTAGTTGACAATATTAACAACTTTAAAACTGCTAAATTATATGGAAATAATAAATAAAAGAGCAATCCAAACACACTTTGTGCTTGTCTGATGGGAGGGTTTGGTTGAATGGAGGTATCTTACTGCCCATTCCTGCCAGCCTCCTGCCACCTGTGGAAAGATGCCAGTGTTACTCTGTTACTCCATACCTCTTCGTTCTGCCCACCAAATGTGGGGGCAGGAGCACCAGCAGTGATGTCCTGCCAGTGGCAGCCAGCAGAAAGCCTGCAAACTGGGCATTTCAAGGGGGGGAGGGGCTGTTGGTTCCCAAACTGGCTCTGCTACTGTCAGATGACGGCAATGGGCTGGATCCAGGCCCTATTGCTACACCAGCTCCAGAGTGGCTCAGCACTCTGATTATTTTCCACCTTCTGCCTTGGCCAATGTGTGTGGCAGGGCTGCAGATATGGTGGTGGGCCTGCCGCTCTATTCAGCTCTACCAGCAGTTGCCAGGGTTAGGATTGCCCCATAAGTAATGCAAATTATTTAATTCTGAAATAAAATTAGTTAAAAAGTGCCCCAGGAATTTGAAGTCTTCTGTTTATCCAGGGGCATGGGAGTCGTAGACCCTTTACTTTTTTGGGACAAGGGTCCCATCAGAGTCCCTATGTTTCCAGTATCCTAAAGACCAATTGGCATGAAAGGGGAGTGTTTGAGCTGTTGGGAAGAGTCTTCTAAAAGCTATGTTTGTATTCTTCTTGCTGAAACTGCATTCATCACTCAACAGAACTCCAAACAAAATAAGAGACTGAAAGCTCATTTTATTGTATAATCTTAGAAGGTGTGAGGGGGCTGTTATGAAGGGACTCTGCACTTCAGAATTTGCCACTACACCACTGTCTTTATCAGTTTTAGTTTAAAGCATTTGAAGCAAAAGTCTCACAGAAGTAAGGGGCAATGTGAATATTGTCCAAGGGAAAATATATGCAGGAATCATGCATTTTCCTCTGTCATTGCTTCTTCAGAACGGCTCTTAGTGATGAGTATAGGTGAAATAATTTTTCTGGAACTCCATTCCTCTCAGTTTCTGCTCAGGCTCACCACTGTGTGAGTGTGCATGAATTCATCTGCATGTTGCCAGCTGCTATTAAAAATAGTGGCTATTTTTAAAGGATGCCAGTATTGCATATGATTGGGATGTCAGTGAAATTAAATCATGTTTGGCTCAGTGACTGGGTCTGTGACCAGGTGCATCATTTCAGTTTATCTGTGGGCAGCACACTGAACATTAATAGCTAGAGATAGAAAGTTATTTTTAATGAGAATGTAGGAATCCTGCTTCAAATGCAAAGATGTATCACTAAACGCTAAAGTCATGAAATGCAAAGATGTATCACTGAACACTAAAGTCAGGATCATTCAGACCATGGTATTCCTGATCTCTATGTATGGATGTGAATGTTGGACAGTATAAAAAAGCGGGTAAGAGAAAAATCAACTCATTTGAAATGTGGTGTTGGAGGAGAGCTTTGCGCATACCATGGACTGCAAAAAAGACAAATAATTGGGTATTAGAACAAATTAAACCAGAACTATCAATAGAAGCTCAAATGATGAAACTGAGGTTATCATACTTTGGACACATCATGAGAAGACATGATTCACTAGAAAAGACAATAATGCTGGGAAAAACAGAAGGGAGTAGAAAAAGAGGAAGGCCAAACAAGCGATGGATTGATTCCATCAAGGCAGCCACAGACCTGAACTTACAAGATCTGAACAGGGTGGTTCACGACAGATGCTATTTGAGGTCGCTGATTCATAGGGTCGCCACAAGTCGTAACCGACTTGAAGGCACATAACAACAACAAAAAAGAGTACTGCTATATCAAGCCAAATGCCCATCTAGTCCAGCGTCCTGTTCTTACAATGGCAAATCAGATCCCCGTGGGAAGTCCTCAAGCAGGACATGACAGCAATAGCACTCTCCCCACTTGTGCTCCCCAGCAACTGTTATTCAGAGGCATACCACATCTGATACTGGAGTACATAGCTAGAAGCCATTGTGTTCCTCCATAAATTTTTCTAACCCCCTTTTAATATCATCCAAGTTGGTGGCCATTACTATGACTTATAGTAGCGAATTCCATAGTTTAACTATGCACTGTGTGAAAAAGCACCTCCTTGTCTGTCATGAATTCTTCATTGGATGGGCTGCAGTTCTAGTTTTATGAAGAAGGATAAAAACGTCTATGTACTTTCTCCACACCATGCATAGTCTTAAACACTTCTATTATGTCCTCCCGTGTTCACCTATTTTCTAAACTAAAAAGCCCCATATGTTGTAACTTTTCCTCATAGAGATATTGTTCCAGCTCGACAATCATTTTGCCCTTTTCTGAACCTGCTGCAGCTATACAATATTTATTTTGAAGTGTGGAGACCACCTGCCAAAATTTCAAAATGGCATTCTGTTTTTATGAATTCTTAGATCATAGTAATCAATCTGGATGCTTGGCTTTTCAAGAGAGAAAGCTGTTAACACTTGTTTTATGCAGGGTAATATTACAGAGATTAAACTTGCCCTTTGGTCTCACCTTGTCAAAATGATGCTCTTTGTCTCTGAATGCGGCCTGTTTGATTGGTAGCTTAAACCATGGGAATTTTCAGATTTGTTTGTTTGTTATCCATCCAAGAAAGTGACGTGGTATAGTAACACTTCACAGGCTTTAAAGAAAATTATAGCGTTTAAATTTCATACAAAGGATGCTGAGAAGATGTTACTGTTTTCTTTGCAAACATTTTCTGGAGAATCTGTAAAATTAAGAAAAAGCAAGCACACTGAGGAAAACTTTGGTTAGTTTTGCTTTACTCAGTTTACAAAAGACTAAGGCTGCAATCCAATTTACACTTACCTGGGAGTAAGTCCTATTGAACTCAATTGGGCTTACTTCTGAGTAGACATGCATAGGATTCCACTGTTAATCACTTTTTATAAAAGTGAGCCTGTGAAATCTTAGACAGCATTTATGTCAAGACTTTGACCAAAACAGTCATCATGCCAGACACTTTGCAAAAGGATATATTTGTTATCCTGGCGCTAATTGTTTAGTACCAATACTTGAATGTTCACTGACTAATTTTTTTCGTAGTCCAGATGATTTTTCAGGACCATTCTTCTGTAAGACATGTTAAAGGGGTAAAAAATGTTATTAATGCAAACTTGTTAAATTATTTCTATCACAGAGAATTTTAGGTGACTGTGATAGTTAAACCAGCAACAAATGTAGTTTTTACTGAAGTTTTTAAAAACAGCAAGCAATTGTTGTAATTATATTTCTTGGTGGGGAGCCCAACTACGACCCTATCTGGACAGGGAGAATCTCGCCTCAGTTATCCATGCTCTGGTAACCTCTAGATTGGACTACTGTAATGCACTCTACGTAGGGCTACCTTTGAAGACGGTTCGGAAACTTCAGCTTGTGCAGAATGCTGCGGCCAGAGTTCTTACTGGGACAAAGAAATTTGACCACATAACACCTATTCTGGCCCAACTGCACTGGCTACCAATATGTTTCCGGGCCAGATTCAAAGTGTTGGTTCTTACCTATAAAGGCTTAAACGGCATCGGACCGCAATACCTGGTGGAACGCCTCTCCTGCTATGTGCCTACCCGTTCGCTTCGCTCGACCTCGAAGGCTCTTCTCCGGGTCCCAACTCATAGGGAGGCCCGGAGAATGACAACTAGATCTAGAGCCTTCTCAGTGGTGGCCCCCGAATTATGGAATGCCCTCCCTGATGAGATACGCCTGGCGCCTTCTCTGCTATCCTTTCGGCGCCAGGTAAAAACCTACCTCTTCGCCCAGGCATTTTAAATGCATTTTAAGCTTAAATTTTGTATTGTAACTCTTATTTTAAATTTTTAAATTTTCAATCTTGTGCTTAAAATGTTTTTATAACTGTATTATGAAATTCACACTTGCTCGTATTTTAAATGTGTTTTATTTTGTTGTACACCGCCCTGAGAGCTTAATGCTATAGGGCGGTCAAAAAATGTAATAAAATAAAATAAATAAATAAATAAATTTTAAAAACAGTTTTAGTTCTTAACCACAATAATGATTAGCATGTGACGATAACATGGAATAGAGCATCCATCTACATCTTTTCTAGGCTATTTCCCTAACTTAGCCAAGACCTGCCAGTAAAGCAGCTCTTTCAGTTCCTCCTAATGCATTAGCAGTGCAGCTTCCAATCTTCTTTAAGCTTGTCTTCTTTGGTCCCTAAAAGTCAGATAGACTGTTTTGTTTCTTGTTTCTGTGCTTGCAGTTGTTAAGGTAAAGGGAGGAAGGAGCCCCACCATGCCAGAGAGAGAGGGGGGTCCACTGTGTAGGTGCTAATGGCCCTGCCAAACCTGCCCCTGGCCTTGTGCAATCCTGTACTTGGAATGCAGAAACATATCCATGTCTGAATGATTGGAGGTGCTCTGATTATTTTATTTATTTTCTTATATCCCACCTTTCCTCCATCATGGAGCCCAAGGAGGAATATATGTGTTTTCCTATTCAGGGACTGACCAGACCTGGGCCCTACTTTGCTTTAGCAAACTGGTGGCCTCATGTGCGTTCAGACCATACCCTGGAACCTCAGTAAATAACAAGCTATCAGGAAGATTTAGTGGGTGCAGATGGCAGAATAAGGGAAGAGCCATAACTGTGGGAAACTGGGCCAGCAGCATGTAACATCATATATGAATTATTATTCTGCTTTTAAACTATCCATTCTTCATTTGTTGTATATTTCTAAGCATTACAGCTTCCAGCTGTAATAAACTCAGTGATTCATCATCACCAATCATTCAGAGTCTTTGTGAAACAATATATTACAATAATTTATTTATATTTTGCATTCAGGCTACTTTGTGCTTACAATAAACAAATTCATTTTTGTTTCTTCATTATCAGATTTTTATCCATTATACTATGCATAAATGGCAAAGTTTATGCCCTGATCTTGACAGTCACATTCTGTTTTCAAATCCAGACATCTGAAAGAAACCCTGTTTGTAGTACAGAGATTCAGAGCAAAAGTGTGGGGGAGACCTCATGGGTACCTCTCTAATAGTGTCTGTGACATTGATGCTGCATATCACAGTTCTCTCTCTTGGCCATGCTCTGTTAAATTATTCACCTTGAAAACATGTTTTTTGTAGTACTTAAGTATGCACCCCTTTTTTATTTTTAAATAGAAAACATATTCTCCAGTAGCAATTCTAGGCCTATATTCTTCCTCAGTGTGGGACGGGAAAGCTTTTAAGTGGCAACCAGGAATATATGTATTCAAACTTTTTTAGGGAAGGTTATTGAGAGGGTTGTGAAGCAGCAATTGCAAGTACTCTTGGATGAAACAGATTACCTTGACCCATTCCAATCTGGCTTCAAGCCTTGTAATGGGACGGAATCGGCCTTGGTCGCCCTGATGGATGACCTTTATTGAGAGAAAGACAAGGGAAGTGCGACACTGTTATTCTTACTTGATCTTTCAGTGGCTTTTGATACTATTGACTATAGTGTCCTTCTGAGCCGACTCGGTGAGATGTGTATTGGAGGCATTGCTTTACAGTGGTTCCGATCCTACCTCCAGGGTCATTTTTAGAGAATAGCATTTGGTGATTGTCTTTTGTCCCCCTGGAAGTTGTTCTATGAGGTGCTGAGGCTACCATCTTGTCCCTGATGCTGTTTAACCTCTATATGAAGCCCTTGGGAGCAGTCATCAGAGATTTGGGGCGAGGTGTCAGCAGTATGCTGATGATACCCAGCTGTATTTCTTTGTAACATCTGAATTGGGAGAGACTATGCAAGCCTTGGACCAATGCCTGGATTCAGTGGTGAGCTGGATGTGGGCCAATACACTGTCTGAATCCTAGGAAGATGGAGGTGCTGTTGGTTGGTGGTTCCTGAGTTCGGATAATTGTCAGTTGCCTGCTTTGGATGGGTTCGTACTCCCTCTGAAAGAGCAGGTTAGTAGTCTGGGGATGCTCCTGGATGCATCTTTGTCACTAGAGGCCCAGGTGACCTCAGTGGCTAGGAGTGCCTTTTACCAGCTTCAGCTGTTCATTGTAGCTCTGTGTGTGTGTATGTGAAAGATTGTTGTGCAAAATGCCGGTATAACAGGTACTGCAGTGTGAAAGGGGTTTTAGAAATCGGGACAGAAGCACTTCCTTTTTAATCCGTTAAACTAACGCAATCAGCGTGAAAGCAGCCTTCCTCTACATTTTAAGTATGCCTTTCTTTCTTGAGGTGGTCATGGTTCTCCATTGTTTTCATCCTGAGGGGCAGATAGGCTGAAAGATGGTGAGTAGCCCATGGTCACCCACTACACTTCATAGTTCATTTGCATTTTGAAAAATTAATTAAAACAATTTACATGCAGGCAAAAATTATTAAGTGGATCCACACAATACATTTAAAGCACATCCAACTCACATTTAAAGCACATTAAAACAATTTTAAAAGATACTTTTTTAAACAGGGGAAGGGTTGTAGCTCATTGGCATATGCTTTGCATGGAATTCAATTGCATGAAAAGACTATTGCCTGGAATCCTGGACAGCCAATGCTAGTCCATGTCATCAATACTCAGCTATGCGGTACCAAATGGCCTGAGTCAGAATAAGGCAGATTCCTTTGTTCCTAGAAGTGGGAAGAGACTCAAGGGCCACAGTGACTCCAAAATATATTTATGTATTTTATTTACAACAGTTATATCTGCTTTATTGTAAAAAATCTCAAAACGGTTTACAGAAAGAATTAAAACAATAAAATTCTTGACAAAAACAGTTAAAGACATGTATTTAAAAACATTCAAAATAATAAAACCAACAATGAGTTAAAAACAGATTTAAAAACACAATAGCTTCTATATGCTTGAATAGGCTTGCCTAAACAAAAATGATTTTAGCAGGTGCTGAAAAGTGGCGTCTGTCTAATGTCAATAGGCAAGGAGTTCCTCCCGAATGCTCCCATCTAACATTTCCACAACACTAGGCTCCTTTCTTCCTACAGTGGCCTTCTGGTGACTGGCCTGGCCTGAAGTCACTTAAACCCTTCTTGCTGAAAGCAAGTAGGCTAGATTAAATGTTCCCTACCCAGACTCTATCTTTTAGCTAACATTTCTAGCTTAATTTCCAATCAGATATTTTTTTTAAATTGTGTGCTCCAAGCAACTGTGATTGATGCTTAATGTATCATGCTTAATGACATCACTCAGGCCCGCTCCTGTGACGGCACTCGTGCCCACCCCTGTGACATCACTTGGGCCCGCCCCTAAAATCTCAGGTTTTGGGATGCTTCTGACCTGGCAACCCTAGTCCGGAAGCTGCAACTGAGATTAGGATACCTAATTTATATACCCAGTCAATCACTGCTCTCTGCAGGTGAGGGCCTTCTGCTGATACCATCTTATCAGAAGGTCATTTCCACACAACATAGGAAATGGACCTTTAGGGTTGTGGCACCTACCCTTTGTAATTCCCTTCTGTTAAATATTAGACAGGCACCATCTGTGTGTCTTTTTGGCACCTACTGATGACCTTCCTCTTTCAACAAGAGACCTAATCCCAATTTGTGTCTGTGTTGGAATTGCTTTTTAAGATGTTTCTAAAGCTTTTAAAAATGTTTAAAGATGTTTTCTTTTAATGTTTTTAAAGATTTTTGTATTAATATATTTTAAAGTCTGTTTTTAAGATGTTTTATTTAGTGTTTTGTTTGCTGCCCTGGGTTCCTTTGAGAGGAAGGGTGGGATAAAAATTATTATTATTATAAATTGAAAATACAATTGATAAAGAATCTCTGTTTTATTTTTTATAGCCTTGTTAAACATGGTGATGCGTGCTTCAAGCTGGATGAATGCCCATGTTCTTGGAAAGGCAAAGAGTACTTTCCTGGGGATAAAGTAATCTCTTCTTGCCATACCTGGTGAGTGGAAACTTTTTAAAATTTCATGTTACAAATGTAACAATATTATTATTGTTCTGAATTACTGTTTTGTTCCTGTTTTAATATTTAAATGTATATACTGGTATTTATGTTTATTTTTGTGAAATACCTTAAAATAGTGTTTTAATGGCTAAATAAATGGATTGGGGAAATAATGACTAGGTATGGGCAAAACATAAAATATTAATCAGTGTAATATCTTAAGAGCAAATATCCTCCCCTGCACATTTGAAATTCCAGAGGAGAAAAGTCACTGGAGAGATTTGGAGTGGGGGAAGGATCAGTGGCAGATGGTATGGTGGGTTGGTGGTGCTCACTTGACCTCTTGACAGCTGAGTTGCTGCTGCTTACTGGGAGGGAGAGGGGCAAGGCAGCCTGCTGGTATGTTAGACCACAATGACCTCCCCACTGCCTCGCCTCTTTACCTCTCCCTCCTAGTAAGCCACAGAGACTTCGCTGACAGGAGGGTTAAATTCCTTCCTGTTGAAGCTGCTTTGCTTTTTCTAAAAAAAAGTCATAGGGGACCATCTCATTAATTAGCATGTAATGTTTAGTCTGCCCCTAACAAGCCAAGTCAATGTTAACTACGTTTCCTAGATTAGTTCCCACTCCCATAGAAACACACATACTTTCAGTATGTATCCCAGTCTTCTTTCATTAATCATTTTATTTTCTCTTTGCCTTTTTCATATTTTGGACAGAAACCAACCTCCTGGCAATCAGAAACAAATTCTGTTATAGCACCATTTGATGAACAAAGATAACATGAATTTGGTCTTTGATTTCCCCTGTAGTTTATACTAAGACAGCCTTTCTTAAACAAGATCCTTAGTTATATGTCCACTTTTCAGAACCAGTTCCTTGTAAATTTATCCTTAGCCTACAGCTGATACACTGTTGTTTCCATAAGCCATACAATAAACAATTGTGTAACAGCTAAAATATAGGAAATAACAAGCCATTTTACGCTGTTTCTTCCCATCACCCAGGCTGATAGCAAACGTATTACAGAGTGTTGCAACCACAATGCATCAAGGAGTTGCACAACACTGTGTCTTATCAGTCTGCCTCCTTATTTTTCCATCCATTCCCTGTTAACCAGTTTGGCCTATTTATTCCATTTGGTTACCACTGGGCCTACACAGCTCTACAGAGCTCTACAAAGTGATTCAGGCTGTTCCAGTCAGCACTAGTTGGTGCCTTGTCTGGATGTCTTTGCCCACTCCAGCCTTGTGCTGACTGACTGACTCTGCCTCTTGTCAGGTTCTCAATATCCGCCCTAGAGGACATTTGTAGCCCGACTGGTGAAGAGACTTACAAGCCATCTCTACTTGGCAGGAAGGTAAAGTGACCCCGGGTTACCTCCCTTGCTCCCCAAGGCTTGTACATTTGTAGCTGTCAGTAATTGTTCGTACAGACAAAAAACATTCCCCTGTAGAAGAAGACTTCACCAAAGTCTTGCAGTAATTCTGAAGATAATAGGCAGCTGCTTTTGCCTGTTCTTACTTAAACAGGATAATGTGTTAGCTGAGAAGTACCAGTCCTTAATAAATAACATAAAGTGCAGGAGGATAACTAGGTTGTTAGTATTTCCTTTTCTATTGTTGTCAAGAAATAAATCTTCACCACAGTATAAACTTCCAGTTATACAACAACATGTTCAAAATCTCTGCTTTGCTTGCATAGATGAAAGCTTGATGTGCTTTACAGTATAATCAAGGTGAGTTGGTAAACTGTAGATATGCATTATTATTAATTATTGGAATTCATATCTCCTGTTAATGCTGCAATGGTTAGTAGACTAGAATCACGTTGAGCAAGAATTGAATTTTGTTATTAATGAATATCCATGACTGTATGTGTGATTAGGACTAATTTTTATTATGTTTTTGGAAATACATGTGTGGATTTAAAGGCAACACCTATACAAGAACACTGTATATCAAAATTTCAATATGGCATTTATATTTTATATTTTATATGAGTTGTACCCAACTAAGTCATACTCAGAGGAGACCCCCTGAAATTAAG
The DNA here is from genome assembly GCF_030035675.1 of Rhineura floridana. Taxonomy (NCBI): domain Eukaryota; kingdom Metazoa; phylum Chordata; class Lepidosauria; order Squamata; family Rhineuridae; genus Rhineura; species Rhineura floridana. The sequence continues at coordinate 115,823,248 of NC_084481.1, read as the reverse complement.
AGAGCTAAGTTAGTCATGGCCATTAATTTCACTGGGTCTATTCTGACTAACATTGGATACAACTCTATATTTTTTAAATTAAAAATTTCAGGTGGTTTCATTTTTTCTTGCTTTCATTTAAAGTTTTTAGTTGTCTTTCATTTATTGTACATGTGCTCAATTTAGTGTTACAATACGTCATGATTAAGATGATAATGTAGTTTCACATGAGATATGGAAGCAGCAGTGGGTGGATGCATGAGTGACTCACTTTTTTAATCTTTTGTGAAGCAGGAAGAAATGTACTTTTCCACAGGAAACTGCCTCTTCTGTCCATTCAGTGGACACCACTGCTGCCATGTCTCATGCAAATTCATGCATATGTGTAATAGAATACCCTATGGAATAACAAAAATCTCATAATTTAATGGGATATAGAAAAGATGAAGTGCTCTCAAAACATATGTATTTGATTTCAGCTAATTTATATAATATGCTGTATGAAATTATTATCCTTGCTCAGTGTTTGAAAGAAAACATCCACAGCTGGTAGATGCATACTCATCTTACAGTTTTTATAATTTTAAGCTATATTATGTAAGCATTTCAGTCAATATTGTTTTTTCTGAAAAGACATTTCTAAAAGATTAATTAAATAACTCATTAGGCCAGCAAATTATATGTTGATATTTTTCCCTGGATGAATATATATTTATACTTTCAATAGATGGAAAAGAGGGTTTTAGGAAAGGATTTTAAAGTCATCACTTTCTAGTAGTTATTTTAACTTTCTTGGTGGCATTCGTTCTCCAGCAGCAACTAAATAGGTTGGAATCCTGCTAATCTGTACCAGGGAATAATACTCTGGGGCTTTTTGCCAAGTAAATTTGCACCGCTCTCCCGAAGGCCTCTCCCAGGGGTTGCACAACTCCAGTACAATCCAGACTGTGTTGTATGGGGCTACAGTGGGAGAGAGGAATTCTTTCAGAATTCCATTTGTGTGACATTCCACCACGCAGTTTCAGGCAATTCTCCATTGCAACCTTATATATTTCTTTTCCTGTACTATAATATTTTAGTAAAAGTAAATGAATGCATTATAGTCATATTGAAAATGCATGCTCTTTTTTTATAAAAAGAAGAAACTAAAATGAAAATAATTTGCAGGTATAGCTGTATACGCAGTCAAATGTGTTTGCTGTATGGCCTCTGTTTCAATTCCACTGAAGTGCATTAAAATAAGGATTTGAACAAGATGAAAAATATTGTAGATTGCAGTGTGCAGTATCTTGTATCATTCTTTCCAAAGTGGGATGCCATGGTATCATTGTCGTCTGCCATTACAACATTCTGTTAGGTCCAGCAATCTGCTCTGGTCACAGAAGCATAATTCACACACACAAAAAGGGTACCACATTTCTAAAGAGGAGGTACAGCTGGAAATTCATTACTCTATGCATGTGGATCTGCTGTATTGACTGAAATGAATAGATTGGTTGCATGTGCAAGACCTTCATGTGTGAAGAGGATCTCTGAATCAGAAGACGTGTCAGTATCTTGGAGGGAGATGCCTTTAGTATTCTGTTTGTAAAGAAGATTATCAGAATTAATGTATTGTAAATTGTGGTTACCTTTGAAACTAACTAATGGTTTTCTTTCTTTTTTTCTTCAGCATCTGCCATCATGGGTCATTTGAATGCACTTTCCACCCTTGCCCATCAATGTGTACGACATATGGAGATCGTCATTACAGAACTTTTGATGGGCTTTCTTTTGATTACATTGGAAATTGTAAGGTTTACCTGGTTAAGGTAAGACTTTTTTTTAAAAAAAAGTAAACTTCTTTTAAAAATGCCATCTTTTTAAAAAATTTAACTTGAGTAAATCCTCTGCAATTAAAAAATGTTTGCAAACTAAAAGAGAAAAGTGCTAAACCTTATTACACATTATGAACTCTTGTTTGATCTTTAATTACTGGAGCTGCTGGAAGATGAATCTTCTATTGATATGCCAGTATACTATATTAAATACAATTGTAATTGTATAGAATGTTGACATGAGTAGGGGAAGGGCTGTAGTTCAGTGGCAGAGCATCTGTTGTGCATGCAGAAGATCCCAGGTTCAATCCCTGGCATCTCCAGATAGGGCTGGGAAAGACTCCTGCCTAAAACCCTGGATAACCACTGCCAGTTAGTGTAGGTAATACTGAGTTAGATGGACCAATGGTTTAACTTGGTATAAGGTAGCTTTTTTTGTTCCTGTGTTCCTATGTTCCAGCAGTTTTCTCTTTCAGTAGCTCTAGGACTAATAGTACCAGTTAATAAATTGGGGTATGATCAAACTGTGTTTCTCTTGTTGCTTGCAGTGGAATTTAAGCATGCTTAACGACATGCTAGAATAAGCTATCTTCAGTGCTCAGTGTTTGGGAGGAAATATTCAGCCATTTTGTGATGGGCATGCACAGCACTTCCTCAAAATTTCAAATGTGCCCACTGGCCCAAAGAGTTTGGTGAACACTGTGCTAGATTGTTATCAATATATATTAAAATATAAGGCTGGTGGTCTTTTCCTACTTGCTGCATCATCTCACCTGCCACCTCTGCACTAGTTCCATCTTCAGCGCTGGAGAAGGATAGAGGAAAGCCAGTAAATGGTGGAAGCGGGCAGGTTGGAGAACTGAACATAGGGATGTGGTAGGCTGGTTTTTCATCAAGTGTTTGCAAGTTGTAATTATCTATCTTATTTTCCTTCTGCAGAGTTCCTCAATTACTAGTTTCTCAATTATCACAGAAAACATTAATTGCTTTAACACTGGGATCATTTGCAGAAAGTATATTTTCATTAATGTTGGAAAATCATTCATAATATTTGATGATGACACTGGAGATCCGGTAAGCTCTAGCACTATAGAAGAAAAGATACATAGGTATAACTGTATATATATGCCAAGTAGTAGAAATAAATGCATACTAATTAAGCTGAAAATACATGCAAGTCTTATTCAGCAGTATGGTTGCTCACTGAAGCAACCTACCGTGAGCATGTAAACCCCTGCTGGAGGAATTGCACTAGCTGTTGATTGAGCCATGTTTAAGATTTTGTTATTCTGTAAAACCCTAAAAAACTTAGGAGCAGTCTACTTGAGAGAGCACCTTCTCCCATATAGATCTGCCCATTCCCTTAGATTAGCAGATGAGGCCCTCTTGGTGGTGACATAGCCATCTGTGGTCATCTTTTAACCACTTGGAAGAAGGCCTCATGGCTTCTCCATCAGATATAAGTCTTGCACCGACAATACTCTGTCTCCATTGCATGTTAAAAACATATTTCTTCACACTGGCTTTTCCTAACGGCTAGTACTAACTATGCTTACTACCACCCAAAATTGATATTGTATTGCTCTGATTTTTTCCCTGTAATGGTTTTATATTGTTTTGTTACTTTATTATTTTGGATATACTAAATATAAAGTGGTATAACATGCTTTTAAATAATAAATAAATGTGTGTGGACTGACTTTTCTTAACAGAGTCCATTGAGTTATATAGACAAACTACAGCAAATACATATATGGAAAGCTGGATTTTTCACACTTGTTCATCTTCCTAATGAACACATCACAATAACGTGGGATCAAAGAACAACTGTCCATGTAGAGACAGGGCCTCAATGGCAGGTAAACAAACATTACCTCATCTAAATATGGGCCTGATGTAGTTAATCAGTGGGACGTCAAAGGGCATAGTTTTGCCTGGACTGTGCAATTATTTAGCATATTAAGAAACTTAGATTTAACAGGTAAAACATTATTGTAGTAGATATATCTGGGGTGAAGTATAGCAATGTTCTGTATTCTTCACATGTAAGACAGTTTGTTGTTGTTATGTGCCTCCAAGTCGACTACGACTTGTGGCGACCCTATGAATCAGTGACCTCCAAGAGCATCTGTTCAGATCTTGTAAGTTCAGGTCTGTGGCTTCCTTTATGGAATCAATCCATCTCTTGTTTGGCCTTCCTCTTTTTCTACTTCCTTCTGTTTTTCCCAGCATTATTATCTTTTCTAATGAATCATGTCTTCTCATGATGTGTCCAAAGTATGATAACCTCAGTTTCATCATTTTAGCATCTAGTGATAGTTCTGGTTTAATTTGTTCTAACACACAATTATTTGTCTTTTTTGCAGTCCATGGTATGTGCAAAGCTCTTCTCCAAAACCACATTTCAAATGAGTTGATTTTTCTCTTATCTGCTTTTTTCACTGTCCAGCTTTCACATCCATACATAGAGATCAGAAATGCCGCGGTCTGAATGATCCTGACTTTAGTGTTCAGTGATACATCTTTGCATTTGAGGACCTTTTCTAGTTCTCTCACAGCTGCCCTCCCCAGTCCTAGCCTTCTTCTGATTTCTTGACGATTGTCTCCATTTTGGTTAAGGACTGTGCCAAGGTATTGATAATCCTTGACAAGTTCAGTGTCTTCATTGTCAACTGCAAAGTTGCATAAATCTTCAGTTGTCATTACTTTAGTCTTTTTGACATTCAGCTGTAGTCCTGCTTTTGTGCTTTCCTCTTTAACTTTCATCAGCATTCATTTCAAATCATTACTGGTTTCTGCTAGTAGTATGGTATCGTCTGCATATCTTAAATTATTGATATTATTTTCACACCTCCTTCATCTTGGTCCAATCCTGCTTTCCGTATGATATGTTCTGCATATAGATTGATTAAATAAATAGGGTGATAAAATACACCCCTGTCTCACACACTTTCTGATGGGGAACCAATCGGTTTCTCCATATTCTGTCCTTACAGTAGCCTCTTGTGCAGAGTATAGGTTGTGCATCAGGACAATCAGATGCTGTGGCACCTCCATTTCTTTTAAAAGCATTCCATAGTTTTTCATGATCTACACAGTCAAAGACTTTGCTGTAATCTATAAAGCACAGGGTGATTTCCTTCTGAAATTCCTTGCTCCATTCCATTATCCAATGTATATTTGCGATATGATCTCTGGTACTTCTTCTCTTTCTAAATCCAGCTTGGACATCTGGCATTTCTCGTTTCATATATGGTAAGAGCCTTTGTTGTAGAATCTTGAGCATTACTTTACTTGCATGAGATATTAAGGCAATAGTTCGATAATTATTGCATTCCCTGGGATCCCCTTTCTTTGGAATTGGGATGTATGTGGAACGCTTCCAGTCTGTGGGCCATTGTTTAGTTTTCCTTATTTCTTGACAGATTTTTGTCAAAATCTGCACAGATTCAGTCTCAGTAGCTTGTAGCAACTCTATTGGTATGCCATCTATTCCTGGTGATTTGTTTCTTCCAAGTATCTTAAGAGCAGCTTTTACCTCACATTCTAAAATTTCTGGTTCTTCATCATATGGTTCCTCCATGAATGAATCTGTCATCCTGGCATCTCTTTTATAGAGTTCTTCAATGCATTGCTTCCATCTTCCTTTTATTTCATCTCTGTCAGTCAGTGTGTTCAGCTGTTGATTATTCAATATCCCTACTCTTGGTTTAAATTTCCTGTTCATTTCTCTAATCTTTTGGAACAGGGCTCTTGTTCTACCCTTTTTGTTGTCCTCTTCTATTTCTATACATTAACTATTGTAACAGTTCTCTTTGTCCCTACGTACTAGTCGCTGTATTGTTGCATTTAGGGTTCTGATTGTGTTTCTATCTCCTTTTGCTTTTGCTTTCCTTCTCTCTTTAACCATTTTAAGAGTTTCTTCAGTCATCCATTGAGGTCTTCCTCTCTTTTTAACTAGAGGTATAGTCTTTTTGCATTCTTCTCTGATAACGTCTCTGACTTCATTCCATAGTTCTTCTGGTTCTCTGTCAGCTAAGTTTAAAGCCTCAAACCTGTTCTTTATTTGATCTTTATATGTTTCTGGGATGTTATTTAAATTGTATTTTGGCAATATGATTGGTTTGTTGTTCTTCTTTAGCTTTACTCTGATTTTCGATTTGACCAGTTCATGATCTATACTACAGTCTGCTCCTGGTCTTGTTTGCGCAGAAAGTATGAACTTCTCCATCTTCTGCTACCAATATAATCAATTTGATTCCTATATTGACCATCTGGTGATGTCCACATGTACAGTCGTCTTTTCGGTTGTTCAAAATATGTGTTCGCAAGATACAAATTATTGGCCTCACAGAATTCAATAAGTCTTTCTCCTGCTTCGTTTCCGTCTCCTAGGCCCCATTTCTCCACAATTCCTAATTCTTCTTTGTTCCCTACTTTTGCATTCCAGTCCCCCATGATTATCAGCACATCTTGTTTTGGTGTGTGATCAATTTCTTTCTGTACTTCTGCATAAAATCTCTCCAATTCCTCTTCTTCTGTGTTTGCTGTCGGAGCATAGACTTGGATGATGGTTATGTTGATAGGTTTCCCATACATTCTCATTGGTATCACTCACTCAGACCTTGCATTGTAGCTCCTAATTGCTATTATTGTTATTCAGAGGTGGTTTACCATTGTCTTCCTCTGAGTTTGGATGCATCTTAGTCTGGTGTTTCAGCTTTGACCATTCCGCCTTAGGTGCCCCTGCTAGGAGTCTAGCCTCTTGGTCTAGACTCCTGATGCCATTGCTGTCAGCTTCTTCAACACACTCAAACCCTCTCACCACGTTAAGGTGTGCATCCTAGAGGGGGATGTAAGACAGCACTTACAATTAGCTGTATTCATTTTTTGTCTATTTCAATTACTGGATATATTACTTAAAAACTGGAATGTTTCTATGGTTATTCAGCAAATCACAGATGCTTACTACTCTTAAATGCCTGAATGAAAGAGTGTATTTAAATTCAAAAGCTAGTATACTCTTTCACTTAGAGCAAGGATATTGACTGCTCAAACTGCTGCTTTATATATACAGTGTACTGATTAGTTTTGTTCTGCTTGTTTTTATTGGTGGTATTAATTAGTATTTTGCAAACCATCATGGGATCCTGATTAGATGAAGGTCAGTTTAAAACCTGAGTGAATAAACCAATAAGAGAAATTTGTTGAATAAAATATATTTATTATCTATTTTGTGTTGTTGTTATGCATATGTCAATCTTTTCAAATTCTTTCAAAGAGGATAGTACATTTTATAGATAACTTTATATTCCAGTTAGAACCAAGTGTATGTTTATTTATTTATTTATTACATTTCTACCCCGCCTAATGCATATCTTATTGGTAAAGCAAGGCCTCTGAGTTTAGGAATGCAGCTGAATGCTACCAACTCAGGCTGTGAGCCTACAGATAAGGAGACATACATAATCTCCATTTAAATAATTTGGTCTAATGCATGTACAACTGTTTTCAGAATTTCCAGGTACAGTGAACAAAGCTACTAAATACTGCCATAATTTAACCAATTTACAGTAACTTTCAATATGTTAGGAAGTTTAGTGTTTGTCTAACAACAAAGGTACATTGCTGTTTCCTGATGTCTATTTCAATGTTACCATTTGCACTGGAATAATACTATTGAATTATAATACTGATGTCTTTTGCAAGGATCTAGCCTGTTTGTAATAGAGCAGTGAGAGGAATTGCTCCCTCTAGATAATCACAAATAGCACACACTGAGAACTTCATTAAGCAAGGGTGGGGGACCTATTAAGTTGGTCCGCCCCCAGAGACTAATGGATCTGGATGGTTTCCAAAGGGCTCTGGGGAGTTTTCCGGCTGATAGGGCTGGCGCTCCTGTCGAAACCCTGGTTGAACTGTGGAATACAGAAATGACCCGGGTGGTTGACATGATTGCTCCTGAGCGCCCTCTCCTGTGTAGAGCTCGTACGGCTCCATGGTATACCCCAGAGCTGAGAGCGATGAAACAACATAGGAGACAGCTTGAGTGCAGATGGAGGCAAACTCCTAGTGGATGCAATTATACACTGCTAAGTGCCCATGGTAAGCTGTATTTAGGGGCAGTTAGGGCGGCAAAAAAACAATATTTTGCTGCCACTATTAAATCATTAATTTGCTGCCCAGCAGAGCTCTTCAGAATTGTCCGGGGGCTATTACACTCTGGCCCCAGGGACATGGTAGAACCATCTGAGGCCCGCTGTAATGAATTTGCTAGACACTTCCAGGATAAAATCTTTAGCACCCGCCAGGACTTAGACTCCAGTGTTATAGCAGGTGAATCAAGCGACATATCCAGAGCACAGCCTTGTCCTGATTTCTTGGATGAGTTTCAGTTGGTGCAGCTTGAGGACATTGACAAGGTGCTTGGACAGGTTCGTGCAACCACTTCTGTGCTGGATCCTTCCCCTTCTTGGCTACTAAAAACTAGCAGGGATGGAACAGCTAGCTGGGCCAGGGCAGTGATTAATGCCTCTATGTAAGAGGGGGTGGTCCCTGGCTGCCTGAAAGAGGCAGTAGTGAGACCACTCCTGAACAGGCCCTCCCTGGACCCAGAAAATCTTAATAACTATAGGCCGGTAGCAAATGTTCCATTCCTGGGCAAGGTCCTGGAATGAGTGGTTGCAGGCCAGTTCCAGACGCTCTTGGATGAGACCGATACTGGATCCATTTCAGTCAGGTTTCAGGCCTGGTTTTGGCATGGAAACAGCCTTAGTCGCCCTGTATGATGAACTTTGTCGGGGGAGAGACAGGGGGAGTGTGACTCTGTTGATTCTTCTTGATCTCTCAGCGGCTTTCGATACCATCGACCATGGTATTGTTCTGGGGAGACTAGCTGAGTTGGGAGTGGGAGGTACTGCATGGCGGTGGTTCCACTTCTACTTGGCAGGTCGCCTCCAGAAGGTGGTGCTTGGGGAACATTGCTCGGCACCTGGGACTCTCCAGTATAGGGTTCTACAGGGGTCAGTTCTGTCCCCCATGCTGTTCAACATCTACATGAAACCATTAGGTGCGGTCATCCAGATCTTTGGAGTGTGCTGCCATCAGTATGCTGATGACACGCAGCTCTATTTCTCCTTTTCAGCTTCATCAGGTGAGGCTGTCAATGTGCTGAACCAGCATCTGGCTGTGACAAAGGACTGGATGAGGGCTAATAAACTGAGGCTCAATCCAGACAAGACTGAGATGCTGCTAGTGGGTGGTTCTTCTGACCAGATGGTGGATGTCCAACCTGTCCTGGATGGGGTTGCACTCCCCCTGAAGGAGCAGGTTCGTAGCTTGGGGGTTCTCCTAGAACCATCTCTGTCACTTGAGGCTCAGGTAGCCTCGGTGGCACGGAGTGCCTTCTACCAACTTCGGTTGGTGGCCCAACTACGTCCCTATCTGGACAGGGATAACCTGGCTTCAGTTGTCCATGCTCTGGTAACCTCCAAATTAGATTACTGCAATGCACTCTACGTGGGGCTGCCTTTGAAGGTGGTTCAGAAACTGCAGCTTGTGCGAAATGCAGCGGCCAGATTGGTAACAGGGACCAGACGGTCTGAACATATAAAACCGATTCTGGCCCTCTTGCATTTGCTGCCTGTATGTTTCCGAGCTCAATTCAAGGTGCTGGTTTTGACCTATAAAGCGTTACATGGCTTGGGACCACAATACCTGATGGAATGCCTCTCTCGATACGAACCCACCCGTACACTACGTTCAAGATCAAAGGCCCTCCTCCGGGTGCCTACTCCAAGGGAAGCTCGGAGGGTGGCAACAAGGGAGAGGGCCTTCTCAGTGGTGGCCCCTAAATTATGGAATGATCTGCTTGACGAGGTGCGTCTGGCGCCAACACTGTTATCTTTTCAGTGCCAGGACTTTCCTCTTCTCCCAGGCATTTTAGCATGTGTTTTAAATTGTTTTTATATTGTTTTAAATTTTAAAATTGTGTTTTAAATTGTTTTTAAAATATGTTTTAAGTTATATATTTGTTTTAATGTTTTTGATTGCTGTAAACCGCCCAGAGAGCTTCGGCTATGGGGCGGTATACAAGTGCAATCAATCAATCAATCAATCAATAAGCATTATTGATTGACTAAAGAATTGTAACATTAGGATTATGGCATTTCACTGCATTATTTCAGTAGCATTGCAGCAACTGATGTGTGGTTTCTTCTCATACCTCCTCAGTAATGTAGGAGCCTGGAGTTCATGTGGATAGAACAACACTCTCAGGAGGAATAGTGCTAATGGGGGAATAACCATGTTGGATCTCAGGGTTCCTACATACCTGGAATGGAGAGTTTTCTTGCAGTGTAGAGGTAGCCGGATGTTTTGGGGCTCCAGGTCCTATTAGTCCCAGCCAGAATGGCTGTTGAGAATTGTAGTCGAACAGCATCTGAAAGGCACTACTTTGACTATCCCTGCTATAGTGGTGCCTATGCCTCTGAGGAAATCTAGGAATGGGCACTTGATTATAAGTCTTTGGGGACATACTTTCTACAGACTTTTGAGTAGAAATTAAAAGGCCAGCAGCTGGTCATATTAACTTTGTCTTCTTTCTAGGGTGTGCTGACAGGATTATGTGGAAATTTTGACTCAAAAACAATAAATGAAATGAGGACTCCAGAAAATTTTGAGTTAACAAATGCACAAGAATTTGGAAGTAGCTGGGCAGCTGTTGAGGTAAATGACCAGAGAATGGTCACTCATTGTGTTTCACTACATTGTTCTTTATCACTTAAAATCAAGCACAAACAGTATTTACCACTCTATATGTTGCTGGCATTCATATACTGAATAATATTGCTAATCTGTTGGTTTGCACTATTCTGTTTTGTAATTTTGTTTTCATTCAAATCCTCACATAGCTCTTGGTTTTTATGACAATATTTTCAGAAAATTTGTTGCGCTTAAGTTGGATTTTCAAACCACCAGCACTCTTCCTTTTGTAAACACATAGCATATATATAGCACTCTCAGCGCCTGGGGTTGGGGAGGATTAAGGGGAGCAACATGACTGAAACTTTTAAGGTTTTCAAGGAGAAGAATAAGGAGAAGGTCACAGAATCACATGTTCAATGCATTTGAAAATGTGGATTTTTTTGCATGAGTCCATATCCCAGCTACGCCACAAGCTACTGTGACTGCTTAAAAAAAAGATGTGTGCAACATACTGATACTCATCTTTCTTTGGGAGCTGGTAAGAAAAGATTCTTCACATATTACAGGCAGTTAGACATGATCCATTCTTCTGTGGTTGTAGCTGCTCATGTTGGAGGAGCCAGTATGGGGTTCCACCCCACCCCCACCCTAAGCACTGGATATTACTGCATATTACTGGAAATGGGAGGCTCATGCATCTCTCCCATATTCTCTTTATCCAGCTCCCCTTCTGACCTAGTGCAGTTACACCTTTCATTTTTTAAAAATAGAAAACCATACTTTCTGTAAGAAAATGTTCTGCTGGTTAATTATTTTGCTTTTGGATTCAGTGTGTTGACAGCTCTGACATTCGGCATCCATGCATTTTAAATCCACTCAGAGAACCATTTGCCAAGAAAGAATGTGGAATACTGTTAAGTGAAATATTTGAGTCTTGCCATCAGGTGGTGAGTAAATGCTGCTGCTGCTACAACTACTAGTTAAAGTTTCATGTAATATTTAAAAGATTCTTTACCCCAGGTTCTTTGAATATTTCTTGAATATACACCTATATCATCTATTAGAATAATGCAGAACTCTGATCTTGTATTTGTATTTACAGTTTGCTTCTACATCAATTGTAGTAGCAAATAAACATTTAGGATGGGTGGGAAGAATAATTGCTGTGACTTTGACCTGGATCATACACCCAGTGGGTTCCAAATGATCACTGTAAAATTGTTCAGGAACACTGGTGAGCTTGCAGTCTATCTGAAATTGTGTTGATCTGTGAATGTGGCAGTTCATTGTCTCTACACAATGAATGATGGCTGCCACAATCACACAAGTTGGAGGGCAAGATGTACCCATGTGACTGGAGAAACGGCCACCCAGGCCTAGCGGTGGTCTACCTGGGCCCAGCAGCGGTGGCTCTGTTTTTCAGCTGGTTGTTGCTGGGCCCGGGCCGGCGAGGCCACTGTCCCAAGGGGAGGCCAGGTAGCCCCACGCAGGCTGAAAACCGCTGCCCATTGTGGGCACTGCCAGAGGAATTATTGCTGCTCGTACCTGGACACGCGGGCCTTGGGCCACCTGGGCCAGACTTATCGCCACCTTTGCCGCATCACCTCTTGAGATGTGCTCTGAAGGTGCCTTGGCCATTCCTGCGTCAGCGTAGGCTTTAGCACACTTGGTGCCAACCTAGTGGCTGGTGTCCCAGTGAAGGAAAGTGTCAAGGTTTCTCACAACTGGAGGCGTGGATGCTGTCGGAGAATCCCACTCCTCAGATGGAAGCACAATTTAATGCCGTGGATGTAGCTAGAGGATGACTACCTCTACCTATCCCAGGCGGAAGACATCCAAGTTTATTGGCTCCATCCAGCTTGCAACACTGTTCCCAAGCAGTCTTCTCTAGCCACCAGGAGGATGTGTGCCACTTTGTGCTTGCTAATGGCCATATTGTCAGTGGAGGAGGAGATGGCAATATCGTCCTCCATAAATGGCTCCTTCAGCTTCAAGTTCTTCGGACATGAACAGGAACTGAATTGTGTGGATTTTCAAGGAGCCATCGTTGTGAGTGGTTCCCGGGACAGAACAGCAAAGTTCATCATTGGTGCCATTTTCTGGGTCAGGTGGTACTACATTTAGCCTCCCCAATTAATTCATGCGGTCAAAGAAAAAGCTTGAAAAAGCATAATTGGATATGAGGTGAAGACAGTCAGACCTGCTTTTTGGAACCCTGGCAGAGAGAAGTGTCTCGTGATACTTGGTGTTGGTGGCTTGTATCAGAAAATGTCCTTGTATCAAAAGTGGTTAAAATAAGCCTAACAAGGCTAGAAGAAGCATATCTGAAAGGGAGTAATCAAAATAACAGTGGATTCAATTCAACAGGAAATAACTGTTCAATAGGAAATAACTGTTAAAATTGTATATTAGTTTTTAATGTTCAATGTTTTTAATTTTTGTAAACCGCCCAGAGAGCTTTGGCTATGGGGCGGTATATAAATGTAATAAATAAATAAATAAATAGTGTCCCTACTTGCCTACCTACCAATATGGAAGGCATCAGCACACACAAAAAGTCTTTCTACATGATCCTGGCTAGGTTGGAAGCCTGCCAGTGGTACCCACGAGTACCTGAAGGAGGATATGCAGTCATCACCTGATGCACTGTGCTTTTTTTTTTAACCCAACCCATGACTTCAGTGCACCTGGGTAGCACAGTGGCTGTTACTACCATTGCCATACTTTTAGAAGTGTAAGGGAGGTGCTCCCAACAGGGACCAGGAAGTGATGTATATTTGCAGTAATCAGATACAGTAGTATTAGCACTAATGTGCAACAAGTGTGGTGGTGAAGCATGGAAGACTGATGCTTGGTGATGCATTGATAGTGCCAGGATGAAGGTGTCATCAAGCTGTGAAACAGGGAAGAAAAAAAATTAGAACATTTAATTGTTAAATCTCTGCCAATTTTAACTACCAGCAAATGTTGTATATAAATGTTAGGACGCCAATAAATGTCATGTCTTAATTCACGCTTATTTCCTTGTGGTCAATATAGAAGTGATAACTTCTAACGAAGACTTCTTCCCATTTAAAAATGTGAAAGAAAAACAGAACATATATGAAAAGACATAGAGATGAACTTGTTTAATGCAAGTCAATAATAGATGCTGCATGTTGAAATCTTAGCCAAAATGTTCTGAAACTTGCTTTTTAAATAACCATGGCTCTGTATTGAAAATACAGTTGCCAGTGTTGAGTAGGTAATAATATGTTGCAGTAATAATTATCTTTTTCAGGTTGATGTCACCTGGTTTTATTCAAACTGTTTGACAGACACATGTGGTTGTAACCAGGGAGGGGATTGTGAGTGTTTCTGCACAAGTGTTTCAGCTTATGCACATCAATGTTGTCAACAAGGAGTTACAGTAGACTGGAGATCTCCTAGATTGTGTCGTAAGTATGGCAATATTTAAGTGTGCTTAAGTATAGCACAGTGGGGAGGAAAGCCTGGCTGGGAGTCCAGAGTCTGTGAGTTCAAATCCAAGCTCGTGTCTCCTGGGTGTAAAAGGCCAGCTAAAGACCACCCCCACAGTGAGTGGCTCAGGGGTTACGTGCCCTGCCACCTGTGCAGCCATGGGCAAGCTGCATAGTCCCAAGGAGCCCAGTTGCCCCCCAACTGGCAGTTGCAGACAAGGAAGGGGCTGGCTTGTGCAGCTGTGGCAAGCTGAGCAGGCCCTAGCCAGCTGGGGAGGACTAGCCTCGGAGGGAGGCAATGATAAACCCCCTCTGAATACCGCTTACCATGAAAACCCTATTCATAGGGTAGCCATAAGTTGGGGTTGACTTGAAGGCAGTCCATTTCATTTTCAAATATTCTTGGGTGTTGAAATAGGATGGAACAACTTGTGTCTGCAACCAGTTGATTGCTGCAATACATGTATAGCTCACTTGCAAGTGAGGAAATCTACGCAATCTTGAATATTCTCCCTTTTTTAAGAATAAGCTGGTGTGTGGTGAATGGCTATTCTCCCTTCACTGTGTTATGGTAACCAGAGCCAATGTGATTCTTTAATGTACTGCTGTGCTAACAAAGATTCTGCTTCTTAAAATATATATTTATTTTGCAACAGGAAATTGAAGTACTACTCTGTTCTGTATAGCAGTACCCTTTTTACTCCATGATGAGGTTTTCAATCAATGACTATATCAGGGATGGATCCGTCTTTATAACTTCATATCCAGTAGAGGCAGTCTGAGTTCATTATTTAGAAGCTTGTCTCTTCTCCTGACTTTTTCTAGAATTTACAAATCAATCCCTGCTGCCATCCCATTTAAATGACCCATCCTTCCTGCAGTTTGATCCAAGCTTACCTGGATAATGCTGTGTGGAAGGAATCGTGGTACTTAAATAATTATCTCACTTGATAATGGAAGGCAGGCCCAAATCTCTCGCTCTTTTCTACTTTAAGCAGAAGTACCAGCATAAGAAGTGTGAGTGATTCAAATTGCTTTCCATGCCTCTAGAGTAAAGTTCAACACAGGACATAATATATTTCCTCTACAGGAAAATGCAGAAGATGTTGTATACATATCTATTTCTCATCCCCCTGCAGGAAAGATGTACAAAGATGTATGACTATGTTTATTCTTGTCCACTAGAGGTCACAAAAGGATAAACATATGCCTACTGTAGTTGATACTTCATTCTGTATCAGATGTATTAGTCTGTATGTGACTTTGTAATTCATTTGCCAGTTTTAATTTCTCTTCCCAGTTTGGGTAAAAGTGGAATCTGCTTGTGTAAATAAGTACATATATATATATATGTGATGCATACTACTAGTTGTATTCCAGATTTCCTTTGCTCACTGTTTCCTTTTCTTCCTTTAGCTTATGATTGTGAATATATCAATAAAGGTAAGCAATTCATGAGCAAGGATAAACCAGAGTTTTCTCTCTGGCCACGTTTAAGAAACTAACATCTTTAAGCCCAGATTTATCAAAGCAGCATGTATTACAATTTAAACATATAGATATGGTTCTGATTAACATGGTAGTAAAACAGCATAGCTGCTCCCTAATTTTTTTACCAGGCAGTCTAATCCACAGAATTGTTCTGCACATGTGAGAGGAAGTTACACTTCTGTACTCTCCATCTAGTATCTCATATTCTGAACAGTATTTCTAAGGCAAGGAGAGTGTGAAGGAAAGAAAATAATGGAGTGGATAACCATCCTTATTGCCCTTGTGTTTCTTTTTTCTTTTACTGCTTGCCTCAACACTTGACATTTTTGCATGAGTGTAGAGACCGACATTGACACAAGGATATGACTTTAAGATTTGGCATCACTCCTGATATGGTCATAATATAATCAATAATGGCCAAATCTAGCATTTAGCCACCTTCTGGCTCTGCTATTATGCATCTATTATTTATTACCAACTTTTGCAAGCTTATTCCATATCTCAGAATTACTAGTTACTACTACATGTAGCACCTGCAGTGCTTTTTTGGTAAAAAAAATGCTGTTACTCATACCTTGATCAAAGTACCCTGGGTGCCAGCACAAAATGGATGGCATGGGCAGCCAAAAAATAAAAAGGGGACCAGTACTCTGTACAGGTGAGTACTGTCACACATGAAAAAGCCCTGACCACATGCAAACTGCCTTGGGTTCTGTGACGGAGGGAATATAAATGTAGGAAAATAAAGTAAAATAGTTGCATTTCCTACCTTGCAGGAGAAAACTTTCCACCGTAATGTGTATTTACCAGACACATGCTCTTCTATTTTTCTGAAGGGCCTCATGAGGGAGCCAGTTTGCAGGCTATAATAATTATAAGTCTCTTCCTCAGATTTTTTTTTTAACAGATTCATTGTTGGTGTAAGAAATTGACAATACTTTGCTTTATATCGCCACTTTCAGTTTGTTCATTTTCTTATACAGCTAAAATTACATGACTTTCTTGAGAATTCATCTAGAAACTGCCGATGTTGGGCATATTTCTTTATCTATGTATTTTAGATTTTTATATTATAGGAGTTCATCACAATATTAACAGCCTAAGGCAATGGAAAAATCTAAAGATGTCAGGTTGAAATTGCTAGTTTTCCATTCCTTTAAGATTACTTTTGAGTTGTTCTAAGATAACATTGGGATTATTCTAAACATATAAAAACTTACAAGAAAATTTTTGGGTGGGGAGAGGATCTAAGGTCCCCTTCAGCTGTGTACCAGCTCCACTTCTTCCCTCTGAAGGACAGGAAAGGCTTTAGTAGGTGGCAACCCAGCATCCACTTGTCTTCATCCTTCCCTCTGGAATAGCAGCAAGGATAATGGAGGCATAACTAAAATCTTAGCCAGTATTTTAGTTGTCATGAATTTAATACCAACATTGAATGAATATACTGAGTTGGATCCAAAGGGTTCCTTCCTCCAATAGAAGTGTCCTCCCTTCAAGGGAAGGAGTCTCTCATTAGATGAAGAAACTTACTGTTAGAGGAAAGGACAACTCATTATCTTGCTTCTTTTAGAGATTGTCAGTTACATTCTGCTTTGTGATAGTCTATTGGCACATTCTTATTGATGTCACATGCTTTTTTCAAGATTTACTATACATTTTGATTCATACTACTTACTGAGCAATCTAAACCCTTCTTACACCAGGCTAGAGGTGGCTTGGAATGAGAAAGGTATCCTTCTTCCCAGGTCTGGTGGCTAAGCCACTCTCTCACCAGCCATTTTTGACCTTCCTTTTCTGCTGAATAAATGTGCAGACAGGTGGGTATCCACTGGTGGGATCCCCGCTGTCAGGAGCCAGCACAACCCCCCTTCCCAAAGCTGGGCATTCAGAAAATGAAGATGATTATTAAATTTATTACCTGCCCTTCAGTTTAAAAATCAGCATTAAAATAAGTTAAAATAAATTACAGTCACAGGAATAAATGGGTTGGGGAGGGGCTAAGCGAGCCTGGTTTCCACTGGATGCCAAATTAGTCTCACTGCTATCACATGACAGTCCTGATCACTGTACCAGCCTTTGAGCCTGACTGTCCTGCCCCTCACATTCTGCCACTATGAGCAGCAAGGCTGGGGATGAGCCACCAGCCCCATTACTCCACAAATCCCTGCTGAATTAGGATTGTGCTCAAAGTTACTCAGTGCCCCTCTTTTTTGTCATGAGAATTCTCTCTTCACCAGCATCACAAAGACCTTTGCTCTTTAAATCTTGACCAGTGAGGGTTTATCAACATGCCCTGATACCATGCCAGCGTAGCCATTGACTAGAAGGATCTCATTTCAGAAAACTGAAGCCAGATGTCATCTCGGACCTAGAGGTCTGATGATATCACAGAAACCTAGAGATCATAGCAGCTCATCTAATGGCTAGAGAGGTCTCCAAGATTTCCTCAGGATTGTCCCCTTTTCTGATTTTAACAATCTTTTTGAAGCACTTTGGCAAATACTGCTTTTTCATAACATATAAGTGAACTGCAATAATGAACTAGAGTTACTTAGGTCCATTGATTTCAGTGGATCTACTCTGAGTATAACTTAACCTTGGATATTGCTCTTTGCATTTTAATTGGATGCTTATTTCTATTGCATTCTAAAAAAAAGTATCCACATGTTGGGTTTGAGTTTGCAATTGTGATATACAGTTGGGGATCTGTGAAAATATTTCACAATTTTAGGATGGGAAAATTAGCGTCAGAAGATTCATGTACTCCAAAGCAAATTATCCAGCCCATGTCCTTTTAACTGTAAGAGGATTTCCTCATCGCAGTTTAAAAGATCCTAGGGGGAATTTGGGCTCAGACAAAATGCCCATTAGGGTACATACCCTCCAAAGCAATTATCTTCCCCTTTATATCCCAGACTAAGGACACAATCAGCAGAATGTTACTGCTAACTTTCAGAGGTGGTATTAAGGCATGCACAAGAACAGTCCTTGCCCCCTGCTAATTTTAGGAGGTAAGCAGCAATCTTTTTCAAAAGTCCAAGATTTTCTTACAAACCTTGGTGATCCTCCCTATCTATAGAATCCCACTCTGGCCTTCTCCTTGGGCCCATTTTTTTACACCTAACACAGTTACATACTGGTAATAATGTGAATGGGTGAGGTGGAAACAATGATCTGCAGATTTTGCTATCTGGACATAAATATAGGGAGGAACTTGAATTCAATACCTTTCGCTGTGACAGAGGAGGAGAAGGTTCAAACAAATCATTTCTGAAATTAAGCTTGCAAACATACTGCAACTTTCAGCTTTTGTGTGAATCGTAGTTTTTATGTCAGTTGATGATGGTGTTTTCTTTGTCAGTGTACAAACTGACCAATAAACATGTGAGATACAAGCATTTGTGGCATTCAGCAGGAAATATAACCTTGCCTTCTCTTGACAGTTCTGGGAAAGGGGCCCTACAAGCTGGTCAGCTTCTTGGACAGAGAAATTGCAATTGGAGCCAAACTGCTGGATGGTTCTGTTTTTCCAGCAAGAGGAGATGGCTTGCCTCCTGGGGATGCAGTGCACTTTATGCTGACATCAGGACTGTATAAGCCCAAAGCACATGGTAAACTCATTGTCACTGTAAAATGTCTAGAAAATTAGCAAAGGTAACGCTTGAATTTGAGACATTTTTCTTTTGAGTACCAGTACTGGACACAAACAATAGGGGAAGGATATCATTTTCATGTCTTGTGTGCATTTGTATATATTCAGGATATTTTAGATGGGTCTTGTCTGATCCAGCAAGGCAGTTCTTACATTCTCATGTACTAACTAGGCAGTGTTTCTTCTGGCTGCATTAGAACTTAAGAGGTTTTGTAGGAGGAGGATTAAACTTTCCTCTACAACTTTCAATAGGTTCTCAACAAGAATGCTGTCTGACAAAGTCTCTACTTAGTGAGTTGGGTCTTTTCAAGGTGATTATTGGTTTCTTAATAGTATGAGACTTCAGGTTTCAGATCAACAATTTTGTAGATCCAGCAGTCCTTATATTCCATGTGGCAAGAACAGAGGTAGAAAATCATGGGAAGAAGTCTAGAAGTTGGAAGTGAACAGTCAGCTGTAGAATTAATGAAGTACAAATGGTTAGGTCAGCTAAGTTCACAGTATAGTTGGTTGGCAGATGGTGTGACTGTGGTTGTGTAAAGAGATTTTGAGGCTTACTACCAACATCACTTTTCATTATTTGAGTTTTTAAAACAAGTATAAAACATGCATAAGTGAGCAATTAGGTAACAGTAAAAATGTGAGTATTTGTAATGTATGAATGAAATGAGATATTAATTTTGGAGTTTCTTGGAGTTGCTCAGCCAGGTGTTGAACTGAATGTGTGACTATTTATACCTTACAAATATAAGTGCCTTTATCATTTTTCATATGTGCATTTTAGAAACAAGCAAAAAAGAGTAATGTGGAAAGAAGTCCTTCGAGTGGCTAATAATGATGTATGTCAAATTTATACAAATTGCCCACAAAATAACAGGGGGGAAGCAGATAACGTAAAAAAAACCCCTAAACTTTAAAGGCTTCTCTTCCACACACACACATCCCGCATCTATCTATCTGAATTTTAGCTGGCTTCATTCCCTCAGGAGTTACTGTGCCTGCCAGTTTAATCCAGTTTTTCCAAGAGATAAAAAAGCTAAATAAAAGTAAGTATAAAAAACCCTTCTTAAAACCCTCAAACTTTAATAGTATCCCACATAACAACCACTGTACCTATTTTTCTAAAATTTAGCAGGAAAGTTAAAATTATTATTATTGTTATTATTATTGCATTTGTGTACCGCCCCATAGCCAAAGCTCTCTGGGCGGTTTACAACAATTAAAAACATTAAAAACAAATATACAAATATACAAATTTAAAAACACTTTTTAAAAAAAACAATTTAAAAACACATGCTAAAATGTCTGGGAGAAGAGGAAAGTCTTGACCTGGTGCCGAAAAGAAAACAGTGATGGCGCCAGGCGCACCTCGTCAAACACATCATTCCATAATTTGCGGGCCACCAATGAGAAAGCCCTCTCCCTTGTTGCCACCCTCTGAGCTTCCCTCAGAGTAGGCACCCGGAGGAGGGCCTTTGATGTTGAGCGTAGTGTACGGGTGGGTTTGTGTTGGGAGAGGCGTTCCATCAGGTATTGTGGTCCCAAGCCGCGTAAGGCTTTATAGGTTAAAACCAGCACTTTGAATCGAGCTCAGAAACATACAGGCAGGCAATGCAAGCGGGCCAGAATCAGTTTTATATATTTGAACTATCTGGTCCCTGTTACCAATCTGGCTGCTGCATTTTGCACAAGCTGCAGTTTCCGGTCTTCAAAGGCAGCCCCACGTAGAGTGCATTGCAGTAATCTAATTTGGAGGTTACCAGAGCATGGACAACTGAAGCCAGGTTATCCCTGTCCAGATAGGGGCACAGCTGGGCCACCAACCGAAGTTGGTAGAAGGCATTCCATGCCACCAAGGTTACCTGAGCCTCAAGTGACAGATGGTTCTAGGAGAACCCCTTAGCTATGAACCTGCTCCTTCAGGGGGAGTGTAACCCCATCCAGGACAGGTTGAACATCCACCATCCGGTCAGAAGAACCACCCACTAGCAGCATCTTAATCTTGTCTGGATTGAGCCTCAGTTTATTAGCCCTCATCCAGTCCTTTGTCACAGCCAGATGCTGGTTCAGCACATTGACAGCCTCACCTGATGAAGCTGAAAAGGAGAAATAGAGCTGCGTGTCATCAGCATACTGATGGCAGCACACTCCAAAGATCTGGATGACCGCACCTAATGGTTTCATGTAGATGTTGAACAGCATGGGGGACAGAACTGACCCCTGTAGAACCCTATACTGGAGAGTCCCAGGTGCTGAGCAATGTTCCCCAAGCACCACCTTCTGGAGCCGACCCGCCAAGTAGGAGCAGAACCACCGCCATGCAGTCCCTCCCACTCCCAACTCAGCCAGTCTTCCCAGAAGGATACCATGGTCAATGGTATCAAAAGTCGCTGAGCGATCAAGAAGAATCAACAGAGTCACACTCCCCCTGTCTCTCTCCCAACAGAGGTCATCATATAGGCCGACCAAGGCTGTTTCCATGCCAAAACCAGGCCTGAAACCCGACTGAAATGGATCCAGATAATCGGTCTCATCCAAGAGTGTCTGGAGCTGGCCTGCCACCACTCCTTCAAGGACCTTGCCCAGGAATGGAACATTTGCCATTGGCCTATAATTATTACGATTTTCTGGGTCCAGGAAGGGACTCTTCAGAAGTGGTCTCACTACTGCCTCTTTCAGGCAGCCAGGGACCACCCCCTCTTACAGAGAGGCATTAATCACTGCCCTGGCCCAGCTGGCTGTTCCATCCCTGCTAGCTTTTATTAGCCAAGAAGGGGAAGGATCCAGCACAGAAGTGGTTGCACGAACCTGTCCAAGCACCTTGTCAATATCCTCAAGGTGTACCAACTGAAACTCATACAAGAAATCGGGACAAGGCTGTGCTCTGGATATGTGGAGAAGATGGCGGCAGAGACAGACGCTCGGCAGGGAGCTCCGCGTTTCAGCTCTTAAAAAACCTTCAGATGCCATTATTCCACCTACTACATTGCCATCTATCTGCCTGTTTACCTGTCTGCATGTCATCACGGACTGGCTATTGTTGTCTACCTGCATGGCTGGGGACCTTGGCTCTGCCGCTGCTCGCTGTTGTCGCTGATGTCGTTGCGGGGTGTGCTTCCTGGGCCGGCCTCGTTTTTGTTGTTGGTGCCGCCTGTGTGCGTTGTTGCTGCTGTTGGGCTGTGCTGTGCTGCTGCCGGCCCGTTGTCGCCGTCGCTACCATGGCTTTGCTGCCTGGTTGCGGTCGTTCCGCCCTTGGGACGCCATTGCTGCAGCCAGATCCACCGCGTCATCGCCGTTGCTGCCCGCCCGTGTGTCGCCGCTTCTGTCGCTGCAGACTGTGCTGCTGCCCGTCGCTGGCTCGCCCGGTTGTGTTGCCGCCCAGAACATCGTTGTCCGTGCTGTTGCTGCCGCCGTTCCCGCCGCCGCTTTTTCGTTGCGGCCTATCGCGCCGGGGCCTCTGGTGCTGTTGTTGCCGTTGCAACCTCTCTCGCTGGGCTTGGTGCTGCCATCTGCTGGTCGTTCTTGGTGCGGCGGGACGCGGCTGCTGTGACTGTTGCTGCTGCTCTGCCATTGTTGGATCGCTTCGGGTCCGTTCTGTCGCTGCTGGGCTACCATCGCAGCGGCTCTTGCTGCTGCTGCCCGCTATTACTGTGGAGCGGGGCTTGGATGCTGGTGTGGAAAGATATTGTGCTGGGTTGACTGGAGTGTGTATGGATACATGGATGTGTGGTTGTGCGACTGAGATGTAATTTTTAATTATATTGATTTTAACTGTATTTTATTTTGTTTTATTTTTGTTATTTATCACTTGGGGGTGGGTTTATGGTCTATTATTGTTTTAGACTGGGTGGCCTGTTGATTGGCGGGCAGGGATAGAGTATGTGCAAGTCAGGAGGGGATGTGACAGGGGAGGTGAGGGGCCAAGTCATTGAAAGACTGGGCGGCAGGCGCTGGAAAGGTGCTGTAGGCAGACCACGCCAGCATAGGGGAACAGGGGGTAGATGCATTATACCCATCCCCTGTTCCGGGTCTGCCCAAAACCAGACAATAACTGGGGGACGCAAGGTTCCTACCGACCTTCGTCTGCTGTTGTGCAATGCCAGGTCTGTGGTACAAAAAACTTCACTCATCCACGACATGATCTTGGATGAGTGTGCAGACCTGGCATGTATTACGGAGACTTGGCTGGATGAGGCCTCTGCACCCATTCTCGAGGCCATGTGTCCGCCAGGTTTCCGCTGCGCACAGCAGCCGAGGGTGGGCAGGCTTGGAGGGGGTGTGGCAGTCATTTACCGGGAGTCCTTGGTTTTTGCCAGATCTCCTCTCCATAGGACCAAGTTTGTTGACTGCATGTACTGGAGGTTGGGCCCGAAGGGCAGTTTAGGGATCCTGCTGGTGTACCGCCCACCCCGCTGCACAGCAGGTTCCCTGGCCGAGGTGCTGGAGGTGGTCTCGGCTGTACGGGCGTTGTCCCCAGAATTGTTAGTGCTGGGTGACTTCAACGTGCATACCGGGACCACTCTCACTGGAGCCCCTCGGGATTTCCTGGAAACCATGGCTTCCTGGGAACTGCACCTCAGTAATACTGGGCCCACCCATGTAGCCGGTCATGCTCTTGACCTTGTATTTGTCCTGGGAGAGGAGAAAAGTGCTCTGAAGTTGGGAGTGGTTCTTTCCACTCCTGTGTCATGGTCAGATCACCATCTGGTAAACATGGACTTCACGCTGCCACACCTTCTCCGCAGGGGTGATGGACCTATTAGAATGGTCCGCCCCAGGCGCCTGATGGATCCTGATGGATTCCTGACTGCGCTAGGGGAACTGGAACCTGCTGAAGGTTGCCCGGTTGAAACCCTGGTGATGGAGTGGAATGGAAAGATCACCGGGGCGTTAGACCAGGTGGCTCCGAAACGTCCTCTCCCCCTGAATAGAACGCAGTTAGCACCGTGGTATACACCACGGCTGCGTATTCTGAGACAGGAGGTGAGACGACTAGAACGCCGGTGGCGGAAATCCCGCTCCGAAGGTGTCCGGACACAAGTTAGAGCAGCAGTAACTGCCTACCAAGTGGCAATAAGGACAGAAAAGAAGGCTTTCTTTACTGCCTCTATTGCGTCTGCAGAGTGCTGTCCCAGGAGGTTGTTCCAAGTGGTCCGAAGCCTGGTCGGTCCAGTTGCTCAGGAACCCTTGGAACAGTCAAAAGCCTCCTGTGACACTTTGGCTAAGCACTTTGCTGATAAAATCGAACACATACGGAGCTCGATCCCGTGCGCCGTGGATACAATGAATGAACCAGAGTTGACCAGTTGCACGCCGGTATGCTGGGATCATTTTCGGCCTCTCTCTTCTGAGGATGTGGACAAGGTGCTCTCGACTGTAAGGCCTACCACCTGTCTAACTGACCCTTTCCCATCGTGGCTCATCATGAGATGCAGAGAGAAGTTGGGTGAGGGGATCAAGGCGGTGGTAAACACATCCTTGAAAGAGGGTGTGATGCCATCAGCCCTCAAGGAGGCAATTGTAAAGCCCATCTTAAAGAAGCCCTCCTTGGATCCCCAAGTTTTTAATAACTTTCGCCCAATTTCGAATTTACCATTCTTGGGCAAGGTCATTGAGCGAGTGGTGGCCAATCAGTTGTCGACACACTTGGATGAAACGGATTACTTAGATCCATACCAATCGGGCTTCAGGACTGGTCACGGAACTGAAACAGCCTTGGTCGCTCTGGTAGATGATATGAGGAGGGCATTAGATAGGGGAGAATTTACCTTCCTTGTCCTCGATCTCTCAGTGGCTTTTGATACTGTCGACCACAGTATCCTTTTATATTGCCTAGAGGGATTGGGAATAGGAGGCACTGTATTACGGTGGTTCCGCTCCTTTCTCTCTGATAGGTACCAACAGGTGGCATTGGGGGAGGAGGTTTCAGACCCTTGGCCTCTCAATTGTGGTGTGCTCTATCCTCTCTCCCATGCTATTTAATATTTACATGAAGCCGCTGGGGACAATCATTAGGAGATTTGGGCTGCAGTGTCACCAATATGCGGATGACACTCAGCTCTATCTCTCATTTAAATCTTCACCAGAGTTGGCTGTGGAGACCGTGTCCAAGTGCCTGGAGTCCGTGAGTGGATGGATGGGAAGGAATAGGCTGAAACTGAACCCCGACAAGACCGAGGTATTGCTCGTGGGGAACAAGAGAAGGTTGGGAACCGTTGACCTGAAGTTCAATGGGGTGAGTTTACCCCTAAAGGACCAGGTCCGCAGCCTCGGGGTTGTACTTGATTCCAAGCTGTCCATGGAGGCTCAGATTTCGGCTGTGAGCCGGGCAGCTTGGTACCAACTACACCTTATACGTAGGCTGCAACCCTACCTTCCTGTTCATCAGCTCCCACTGGTAGTACACGCCCTGGTCACCTCTCGATTAGATTACTGTAATGTGCTCTATGTGGGGTTACCCTTGAAAACGGTCCGGAAACTACAACTTATTCAAAATGCGGCGGCTCGATTACTCACAAACAGTCGTCGCCGGGACCACATCACGCCAGTGTTGTTCGATCTACACTGGCTTCCAGTTGTTTTCCGGGCCCAATTCAAGGTGTTGGTTTTAACCTTTAAATCCCTACATGGTCTCAGCCCACTTTATCTAAAGGAGCGCTTACAACGCCACCAATCATGCCGCCTGACAAGATCGGCCACACAAGGCCTTCTCTCAGTCCCGCCAACCAAAGCAGCTAGGTTGGCGGGCACTAGAGAGAAGGCCTTTTCAGTGGCGGCCCCCACCCTCTGGAACTCCCTCCCACAAGATCTTCGGCACATCTCTTCCCTGAATATGTTCCGCAAGGCCTTAAAGACCTGGCTTTTTCAGCAGGCTTTCGGGACTTCTGGGGAGGCTTAATATTCTTCTGTTTTAAATGCCTCCTATTATGTATTGTTTGCTCTTATAATTTATTTATTTATTTTATTTATTTATTTTATTTAATTTATATACCGCCCTAAGCCCAAGGGCTTTCTGGGCGGTGTACATACAATAAAGCAATCAAAATATATAAATACAATAATACAATATAGCAATACATACATCAATAAAATAATGCAATTCTCAAAATTAAATAAATAACATTATTAAAAGAAAAGGAAAAAAACATTTAAATGAGTCATGATCAGAGAACTTCATACAGCCAGGATTTTTATACTAGATATGCTCTGCTCCGGAGGTAAGACAGTCTCAATTTGAAAGGACACAAATTGGCTCTTCTTCAGCTTTTTCAGGACCTGATCTTCGTGACTCCCAAAAACGCCGTCCTCCATCCTAGCTTTTAAAAATGTTTTCTTTCTTCACAAATTTTCATTTTGTGTTCATCTACTGACTAACACAACAGTCCCTATCAGTAGTTGCTCTCACCACCTGTGAAGTCCCATGCCCTTGCCAATCATCTTGTCTGGAGGAAACAGTCTCCCTCGTGCTCTAATGGTCTAATGGTTATATATTTCACTGTATTTTTATATTGTATTTTGCCATATTTATTGTATGTACGTCGCCTAGAGTGGCCATTGGCCAGATAGGCGACACATAAATTAAATTTATTATTTATTATTATTATTATATCCTGCTTGATTCACCTGCTATAACACTGGAATCTAAGTCCTGGCGGATGCTAAAGGTTTTATCCTGAAAGTGCCTAGCGAATTCATTACAGCGGACCTCAGATTGATCTACCATGTCCTTGGGGCCAGCATGTAATAGTCCCCGGACAATTCTGAAGAGCTCCACTGGCGGCAGATTGATGATTTGATAGTGGCAGCAAAATACTGGTTTTTTGCTGCCCTCACTGCCCCTGAATACAGCTTACAATAGGCACTTACCAGTGTGTAATTGCATCCACCAGGAGTTCGTCTCCATCTGCACTCAAGCCGTCTCCTATATTGTTTCATCGCTCTCAGCTCTGGGGTATACCATGGAGCTCTACACAGCAGAGGGCACTCAGGAGCAATCGTGTCAACCGCCCAAGTCATTTCTGTATTCCACAGTTCAACCAAGGTTTTGACAGGAGCACCAGCCCTATCGGCCGGAAAACTCCCCAGAGCCCTTTGGAAACCATCCGGATCCATTAGTCTCTGGGGGCGGACCAACTTAATAGGTCCCCCACCCTTGCAGAGGGGAAAAGCCGCTGTAAGTCTACACTTCAGCAAGCAGTGATCTGTCCATGACAGAGGGACTGACGTAAGGCTCCCCACATTCAGATCACCATCTCTATGTCCAGTTGCAAAAAACAAGTCTAGAGTATGCTCTGCCAAATGTGTTGGGCCAATGGCATATTGGGACAGTCCCATGGTTGTGATGGAGACCATGAAATCCTGAGCTGCCCTGGATAAGGTGGCCTCAGCATGGATGTTGACATCCCCCAGAACCAACAGTCTGGGGGATCTCAACAGTACACCTGAGACCACCTCCATCAGCTCAGCTAGGGAGTCTGTTGGGCAGCAGGGTGGGCGGTACACCAACAGAATCCCCAGTCCTGCTGACCCAAGACAAGGTGCAAACACTCCAGACCAGTAGTCACATGGACAGAGAGCTTGCAGAGGGAGATGGAGCTCCTATAGACCACAGTAATGCCCCCTCCCCGGCCCTCAGGTCTACCCTGATGCTGGACCAGGTACCCTGGTGGGCATAGCTGGGAGAGACTGACTCCTCCCTGCTCACGCACCCAGGTCTCGATTATACATGCCAGATCGTCTGCCTCATCCACAATTAAATCATGAATGAGGGATACGATCGGGCGTTTAGGAGCAGCATCCGGAGGTCTGAGAGGACAACCAACAAACCTGCGAGTGTGGGGAGGACAGGAACAAGGCACAGTCGTTAACTGCCTGGGCCGCATTCCCCTTACCTGGCAAGTCCTCACAATGCCATATCTCCCTCAACCCGTCACTACACTGATTGGGGCCTCCCTCAAGTCTCCCCACTTGACTCTGAGTCCTCTCTCCCAGGCACATGACTCAAGACCCACAAAAAGCCAGGCAATCTGCAAAGCAGGAGCCACCTCAGCCAGCCGGCTTATGTATTCCCTTTAGGGAAGGGACAGGTGGCTGATATCAGCAACAGCTGGCTGAGTACCTGGTGGCAAGGTCCTGCAAGGCGTGATCCCTGCAGAGCAGAAGTCCAACAGGGAGAGGGTGGTGGTGGTAGCTGAGCAGCAGCAGCAAGCTAGCAGGCAGG